>NC_088979.1:77234485-77579782 GCF_963932015.1 Anas acuta
TATTGTTAACGATCAATCTTACCTGCTGATGAGCCAGTCAGGGAAGTTGTCGATCCCTCATACTGCCCATCAAAACGCCAGACATCTTCACAGGGCCAGCCAGTGAGGAATACCCCGAGCTGGTGCTGGAGCACTGTCTTTATGGGATTGAGATTTGGTGCCAGTTGCATGATCAACAGACTAACAAAAAATAAGTCTTTTATATAAGGGCTCGAGAACAAACAGGCCTTGCAGAAGGACTAACCATAAGCAAATCAGACAATGTAACAATATAGATCTATAATTGCTCGGCCCTCATTGCTATACTGCTTCTCTACATTATTTCTCATGATCCACAAAAAGCTTTTGTTGTGGAGGCTGTTGTTGTGTATCTGGAAAAGACAGTTTCAATAACTGGAGGCATATTAGCACTCCAAATTTATATCATCATGGCCTATTGTTTCAAAAAAATGTCATAATATATAATAAAAAGATATCACAGATTCTTCAACAGGGCTTTAGTCGACTATCAAGCAGGAGGAAGAGATATTTTGCTGATTTACTGCTATCAAAATAGATGAGAAGACATGAAGAAGAATATATGGGAGCATGTTTCTTGACTGCAGAAAGACATAATGTAACATCCCTTACACCTAATCACAAACTATCACAGTTTACAACCAACACTAATGAAAAAAAATTAATCCTGAATTTAGGTGGCAGAAATCTAAATCAGAGTACTGTACGCTACTGACTCAGTGCAGACTATAAGTCAGGCAATCTTTACAAAGACAACCAACTTTGTATTTACTGTGGGGTCAGCAAGCACAGATAGAAGCCAGCACTTTATACATAACTGGCCTCTTATCCAGTCATACCCTCACTTGTTCTGTGTTTACCTCTGCCCCCTACAGCTTTATCTGCCTATATGGTTGTAACCATTATGACAAAAGAGTACAATTTTACAACTACTGACTTAAACTCTGCAGTCTAGGCAAGAAACCTCTGAGGGGGCTTCTCTGTGTTAATAGATAAATGGGCTTACAGTATGTACACGGACTTGAAATACAGCTTCAAAAAGTTTCTGCATAAGGAAAAAAAATATGCAAAAACCTGGATATATGATAACCTTATTCATACATCAGTTTCAATTTGCCATATCAGATTATCTTGCACCTGGATGTTTGATGTTGTCAAGTATGATTTAAATTAACATAGTGCAGCTTCTTTGTTAACAAAAACCCTTACTTTCCCTGAGACACTTCAGTTCAAAGATCATATCTTTGCCTTCTGATCCCCCCAAAAAGCCATGAAAAATATGAACATTATCCTCACAAACAATAACGTGGTATATGAAATGAACTAACATTGAGTATATAAGGAAAGCTTTTCTGTATTCAAGCACAGGATAATAAAGCAAATGTAATAAGAATTCCTTTTTTCCACGAGTTCAACCCACACAACGAAAATACATTTCAACTAAGCTGATGTCATGTTCATACCATAGGAAAAAAAGTTTCAGAGTAAGAAAATGAAAGATGTTATTTCCAGTCATTATATTAAGAACCCAACTCTAAATTCCATTAATCTGTGATGAATGTTTTTGCTTGCTGTGAGAAAAAGAAAATATCTCTCCTTTAATCTGGTAGTTCTAATTATGAAAAACTCTGCTTTAATGTGCCTAGCCTCTGGAGACTAGAAAAAAATAATTATAATCACTCTAAATATGAATTGCTCTTTTCTACATGCCATGTTTGAGTCCTAAAAGCTTAATCCTCACATTAAAAGACACAGCCTGCACCAAAGATCTTGAGACCTGAGGCGAAAAAGTTGTTTAAGAATTCATGGAGTCTGATATGAATTATAGTATATTTAGTATATTTAAAACCTTATTGGATGACCATAGCAAATGACATAAAAAGCAGAGTAGAACAGGCTATGCACAGTAGTATTTGAACAAAACACTCTCCAGTCAGGAACCAGTTGTGATTTGTAAAAAAAACGTAACAGCCTGCTTTAAAACAGATTAATCATGCCAATACCCCATATTACAGTGTCCCCAAATAAGCTGATTCAAAGTCCCCAAACCTTTATTTTGCCATATGTACAACAAATTCTCACCAACACATTCAGAAATTGTGGTATGGGACCTGTAGAAGGAAACATAAGTACTGCTGATGTTCTTCAAGCAAAGAATTCAACGCTTAAAGTACCAGATCACCCTTTATTCCTAGACATGTTACTGGCATCCCATACATCCCATAAGGGTGTTTCTTTAAAAAGGAAGGAAAAGACAGATATGTGGAGTAGGATATTGTGGTTTTTTTGTGTGTTTTTTTTTTCTTTTTTTTTTTTCTGCATTATTTTCATTAGAGAACTATATAAGAAAGATGAGACCTAAGTGCATGCAAATATAAATATGTCATACAATGCATCTAAATAGATTGTTTAGTAATACTATTTTATGCAAGAGGTTTTAAGCTAAGGACATCCTCCTTAAGAATATGATCTATGAAAGTATTCCAAAGCATATTCAGGTAATGAGAAGGGTGAAAGTGCATAGAGTGAGGGGAAAGAAATTTCCTATACTAATGGGTTAAAGAAGTCTCATGGGTATTTGAATTGATTCATGCAGCTTTTGAGAGCAGAAAACAGAGACCACCCAATCACTCCTGAAAACTTTCCAGAATCCAAGGAAATAGCAGTCTCTTAGCCAGGACTGCATTAACCTGTGAGAAAAATGAAAGAGGCTTCCCACATCTATAGCATGAAGGCCTCCATTCAGTCACCTGTGACTCAAACAACTGCTCCCAGTTACACCTTGTCATGAAGCAAGACCCCTGCTTAGACCCAGCAGAGTAGTCTGAATGACACATATGTACTGCAGAGGCAAAGGGTAAGCCACTCCAGCCTCGGAGCAGGAAATAGACAGCAGACAGCCTCAACACCAGAGCTTTGGCAGGGGGAATATGGTGAATTTTGGAGTGAAGGAAGGAAGCAGAGCTTCTCATGTGGCTTTCTGCTCCTAGAAGAAATAAAAGTGGACAGCGAGGAATATCAGAGACACTGGGTACACACAGTGCCTCAGGCACCAAGCTCCATCCCTTACAGAGACGGAAATGGGATGTTGCTGCCAGGGAGCTTGTGCAGTTGGATGATGAAGGTATGCACAGAGAAGGCTCTTAGCGAGCCAAGAAGCATGAATACATTTTGCTTTACGTCAGAGACCAAGGAGAGCTGTAGCTGAAGTCAAGTTGCCATGGAAGCACAGGAAAAAACAGAACAAATGACCCTTCCTGTAGAGAATGGTTATTCTTTATTTCAAGGTGTTGGTCCACACAACACTGTTCTGCTGTTCTGTGCACAGCAGCATAGCTGTTGTTGTTATATTTCATAAATATTCAGAACTAGATAAGGACCTCCTGAGGTCCTCTCCAGCCCATTTTCCTATGATTTGGTGTTGTAGTATTTGTGCTTTCTGATCCCAAGTTTTAACTGCCACCTGGGAATTTATTTATCCAGTTACTGTGCCTATTCAAGGCAATTACGGGCTATTGAGATGAATAGACCTTAAGAACTCCTGAGAGCTCTCGCTTTTGTAAAGCCACATACAGAGCTCTGCACTGGAAGAAAGTCACATTTTGACAGAGATATAAAGGGGTTAATGGCTTTGTTCCATCACATATAATGGGGCTACAGAGAGTTGAAATATAATGAAACTTTTAATAGCAAAACAGAATTAAGGCTGGGAATTGTTTCAGCACATCACAATGTGAGGATTGCAGTTTTCATTAGTGAAATCTAACACAGCAAGTTTATTCTATGCTTTGGGAGCTGAGGGAAGGACAGCAAAGTGGAACAGTCCTTATCCTCTTTTCTTCTTTAGTCAATATGTTTTTTGATAGTTTAAGGTCTATTAATTTTTCTTCTCAGCTGAATTTTTTTTCCATGTGGTGTCTATCCTGCAACATTTAGACACAGTAATTGTAAACATTTCTTTTAAGGGCTCCTAATCTTTGCATTACTGTGTGTAAACCTATTTAAAGACTAGCAATTTAGGACAAATCCTTTAAACCTGCTTCTGTTTGTGCCATTTCTTTCACTTTCAAACATGAGTGCATTCTAAGACATAAAGAAAAATACATGCATATCTGTGTTCCATAACTACTTCTCTTGACATAGAAAACATATCCATTACCATACCTAAAGGGTATATTATACATACCTGTTTGCTATTGCTTAGGAAAAAAAAATAAAATAAAAAGAAGTTACTGGAGTAACTGCTAAAACTGGAGTTAAAGTATGATTTTCTTTACTCATAACCATGACATACTTGATAAATAACTACAAATATTAGGAGATATATGTCTGTCTGTAAAATCACTATATCTTTCAATACCCAATACCATAATGCACTCTTTTCCTAGCCCAGGCAGAGCTAGAGATAAGCATTTTTGTGCTAAGTACAGAGACACCAAGAATGATGAGACAGAACAGCACAACCTCATTAAACTGCCTTTCATATTTTTTAAGCCATTATTACACTCAATTAATCAGTATCAATTTTCAGCAAATGACCATTTCATTTAAACTGGAAACATCTGTATAAATACAAGAAAGAAAAATGACCTTTTTGTAAGCTGAATTGCACATCCCTGTAGATGACAGTAGTTGCTAACACTCATGAATTTTGTTTTCTTATACCTTCTCCTTCTTTGTATTCTTGCACAAACCTCCTCTCACAATTGGCTCTGAAACCATCTCAGCTCAGTGTAACACTTGTTCTGGTTTGTCCTTTGACTGAACATGGTGCTGGTGACAAAATGGCAGCACCTAGGGACTCTATGCAGACAGTGGCAAAACACTGACACAGAAGAACCAAGCTCTGAATCTTCATGTCAAATTTAATCCTTTGTTTTCTTCTCACCAGTTCCATCACGTTGCTCCTCACTCATTAAGTGCTCACAAATATTAGAGATTCATACTAATGACAGGAACATCCCAGAACGTTACTGGCACTCTATAGAGCCCAGAGGATGTTTTACTCTTTCAAAGTGCCTAACTTGGATCCCAAACTACCTCCTATTAATTAAAGAATAAAACTGTAACTGGTAGCAATGAAAGCAGACCCAGAACTCACATCTATATAGCATAGTACAAAATTTTGCATATGATTTTGAATATGTGGAAATTTGTCAATTTGGATTTTCAGTGTTTCCAAGGTAAGATAATGACAGCATGTATGCACAAAATAGGTTTTTGTAAACAAGCTACTTACTATCCTACACACATACTTTAACATTACCTTTCTTTGCAATCCAGTCCTTTCATGTTTCCCTTTCTTCCTCCAGATTTTCTTTGCAACTTGTTCTGCTGTTAAAACAAATTGAAATGAGTTTGGAGGAAGAAGTGAGAAGAGGCTTTTATGACCTCTGTTTCATATTAATTTCAATTTCATATAATTAACATTGTAAAAAGCCATAGTTGCCCCAAGTGTGCCCTCTACATAGCAAGTGTCATGAATTTTAGAAAGGGGGAAAAGATACAGGATTTTAAAATCTTATTTTCTAATTCATCTCAGGCTACTGGTCTGAGATGAATTCTTAAAATAAATTCTTATGACTCTGATGAACAACCAAAAATTAAGAAAAAAGTAAACTAAGCAAGCAATGGAATAGTCTTCTTTCACAAAGCACTAACACAAACGGATATAGCAGAAATTAAACTGACAAAAGATAAGAGGCTTTTCTTTGGGGCCCTAAGGGAATCTAATTAACTGATTTCTAGAAATGGGATAGAAGCATCACTCTGATTTTACTGTCAGATATTTGGCTAGAAATCAAGTGCTTCAAAAGACATTAATGGGGAAAAACGTAACATCTGATGATGAAGTAGACAGGTTCATATAAACTGTGGGCTCCTTAATTTAAGAAATCCTGAGAACATACTGAGAGCAGACAAATGATGGACTGTAAAATAGACTCTGAAGCAAGTACTGATGAATCGTACCAAAAATAGATTATCAGCAAAACAGCAATTTCCTTTCCGTGTAGTAAGAACTACACCAGTCTGAAAAATGAGCAATAAAGCTCAGAAAAAAGGTTACAAGGTTTGCTCTGACCTGCTGTGGCTGCTGTAGGATTCAGGCTGTCAGCCTATCAGCATTCCATGCGGGTATATGAAATCATTACTGGCATATAGACAATCTACCTACTCATTTCCATTTATTACATTTTTGCCAAGGTCACAGAAGAATTTCTGATGAAGGTGCAATATTCCAGATGATGTTACAACTAATAGAGTGGCTACATGCATTTCTTCACTTACTTTATATTGCTCACTGACTAAAGCTCTTTTTAATGTTTAATTTAGGCACATTTTCCTTTCTATGATATTCAACATTTCATTAGCAGTATTGTCTGAGCCACTGCCTACACTCAAAAAAAAGGTCCTTCATCTACAGGAATTTACCATATATAAGCTAGAAAACATAAAGTATAATCAAACGTGTGATTTTTTCTAAAAACACATAAGAAATGGAAGAAGGGTGGTACTATATGCATTTCTCCTGAGGCAATAAGCTTTCTATATGAATGATATTTATAAATACAAATTATTTTACTGTACTTTATAGACCTGGTCAAGTACAACCTCTTTCCAAACATATATAAAAGGTAAATATATGCATCTAACTTCTCTCAGAAAATTAGGCTTGGGGACAGAAATTCCCAAACCAAGATATTTTAAAACTATAATAGAGATACTCTGATTTTCAGCCATACATGACAAAGAAGCATGGAAACTATTTTTTCTGTTATGAAATAGAATTTCTATTAGAGACATAAACAAGAAATGACTCTCCTAATTGTAATTTTCATGAATGGTCAATGGTTTGACTTTAGATGATCATTTTCAGCCATTCCCATACAACCTTCTTCTACATTAATGGATGGACCAGACCTTTTTGCTCCCTCAGGGCACACCACTGCATTGAACACATGGGACATCTGTTAAAAAAACAAACAAACAAAAAAAAAAAAAAAAAAAAAACCAACAAAACACACCAACAGCAGATTAAGAAAAAACGCCAACAGCAGATAATTTAATGAGATGATTAAGATTGCATCTATTAGTGTAAGAGCCACATCAGTTGGTTCCCTGCTCCCTTGACTCTCACCTACTATTTCTCTTTCCTACGCTGAATGTCTTTACACCCTCAAATGTGTCAAATTCCAACCAAGCCATTTCCATAGCCATATTGTAACAGAGGTAGTAGAAACACATAGCAGTGTGACAATAATAACTGGATTCAATTTTATCTAAGCAGGTGGCTTTTTTTTGTTTGTTTGTTTGTTTTGGTTTTTATTTTTTTTTATGCCAGTGTTAGGCAACACGTTCAAGAACCAGCTAATATTTCTGGTTTTAATAGATATAACTCATTTTAACATATAATTTCCAAATATCACTGTTATTTCTATCACAGCTGGTAGAATTCCATCTCTCTCTCTACCCGTAATCAATTTTTATGCTGTTCAAAATTTTTAGCCTGCAGAGCAAGAAAACACAGAAATTATGTAAAAGAAGATCCCTTGAGACCTACAAAGACACAATTACTACAAAGCAAAAGTCAGAATGACACTCAAGGACAGAATTCAATACGAATTTCACAAAATTGTTATCTGTGTACGGCAGTGTATCCACTTTACAGAAATAATAGAAATTAAATACTTTCAGACAAAACCATGATGAATTTAGTTTCTTTTTCAGAAAACCAGGGTAGGTGATAGCAATAAGTATTGCTACTGGCCTCTTTAATGTCAAAAAGTAAAAACAAAAATAAAAAGGGGAAGAAAATCCAACTCATTCTTACATCACAGGGCATTCCTCAGCACTACTTCCAGGATAATGATAATGTGCAAGTTACTTGCAAAGAAATGGGCCAACAACTCAGTAAATCAGTGCAGCTGCTCTGACATAGCTGAGTGTTGTGAATGTATAATTTCTCTCAGGCTGATTCTTTTACACACCTGTAGCAGTTTTGGCAAACTCTGGAATTCCACACAAGATGAGGAAACAGCCATGAGCTGTAACTAATCATAACTTTTTTTAATTTGTGAAAAATATAAATGATAATTCCTGTTGAACACTGAGTGAAGTGGTACAAATCACTTATGACTTCCCCCTTTTTTCTCATATTCTACACAGGAGACAGCTTCATGGTGACTTGCCCAGAGTTACAACGTGTCTTTTAGTAGAGCAAGAACCAAAGACAACTTCTTGCAAACAACTCCCTTAAATAATGGTCAGTTCTTTGTTTCCAAGGCAATAAAACTACAGTTTCAAAACCTCTTAGCCTTGAGCATTCCTGGACACACTCCTCTGCACCTGGAGCTGGAAGGATGTTTGCTCTTACAAAATACATTCTTTCCAGGCTTTAAATTTCAAGATGATGTGAATAGTGATAAAAGATATGGATGTGTCTGTGAGTAACTGACAGCTACTAGCCTTATGTCTTTAAGAGATGTACTTACGTATATGGATACGGAGTTAAAACATATGCCACATATTTCCACATGTGAAATATTCAATAGTCCATTCTCAACCCTCTCAGGAAGCCATGGTTGGGCAACACTGCAAAGGAAAGAAGGGAGCATTTACAGGTTGCTGTGGGAAAATTAAATGACTTGCCTTTTTCTGGTTTAACTAGCAATGATCTTTCTAGACACACGCAGAACTGCCAGCTCCATTTTTAGATTTGTCTTCTCAGCTCTATGGCAGAATTCTTCTCAGGATGCTGACAATGAAGTGTCATCAGTATCTCAGGGGGTCATTGGTGTCCATACCTCTGAGCATGACTCTGAATGGATGGACCACCAAGGCAGCTGACAAAAACAGCCAAAGAAGCAAGTGCCACAGAGGACAATGATGGTGAGATTTCATTCCATAAATATATTAACTTACCAAATCTAAAAGCCTAATCCCTAAAAGTCAACCTTAAAAATGGAGAATTATGATTGAAAAATTAATAGACCAGCATAATGGCCTTATAACCAAAACTATTGTAATATTTCTGTTTCCTTATAGTTTCACAATAAAAGGATACATGTAAAGTGCAGTTGTTTCTACACACAGGTCAGGTAACTATAGCTGTAAAATGGTAAATTATTATCTTAACAGATCACTTGAGTGTCATACCTGAATTCAGACTACTGTACTTACACTGGAAACAGTCCTAAAAATGCGTATTTCTTGAGAATACTCATGTATGCAGTAGTTCAGTAAGCCACCAGGGAAGCCAAATGGGAAGGATGAAATTATATCAGTTCAGAAGAGATGTACGGATATTTACAAATATCTCACAGCAGTGAGGGACCCTCAGATCTACTCAGATCTACTGTTCAGACCAGTAAATTAAAAATAGCATCAGTTGTTTTATACCTATGAAAAAGATTTATTCAAAGTTTTCTTTGATAAAAATGCTGAGCTGGATCAATGATGTATTTTACAGATTATTATGGTTCACAGCCAAAGCGTGCTGGCAAGTACAGTGCTGAAGATACATTCCCTGTGCTTTACAGGTACTTTTTTATGCTGATACTGGGCTGCTATAGCCAAACTGTATTTTTTCCACAAATGCTAAACTTTTCTTGCTAAAAATGTTCAAGACTACTGATGTCTTCTCTAAGCTTTTGATTTGAAATGTGAGAACATGGGTTTTGGATGTAATTTTCATTTTCAGTAGAAGTTTACCTTTTAAATGCCATGCTGGAATTGTTTATCACTGGAAAATTCACCTGACACTTTCTCTCAAGCCCAAGAGCATCTTTTAGGTGAGAAGAGCTAGGTAAAAATAAATTCAAGGACTTATAAGTAGAAGCTGAGACTGACAAGAGGCAGATGTTTTTCCCCTGAAATACTGGAAAGGTATTTACAAATAATTTCAAAAATACCATTTTCCCAAGTTCAGCAGAAACCAAACTTTGCTAACAACTCCAAGCACCTCTTGCTGACAGCACTTAGCTCAAAAGATCTTTCTAGCCTTTACCATGATCCTAAGCAAAATGCTTTTACAGACTGTGTTTTGAGATGGTTTTTGCTTCCTCTTTTGCATTTTATTTGTCTCTTCTGCTCCCCTTTCACAAGCTTTTCCTTGCAAGTTAACCTTTACTCGCTCATCCCTTAATGTGCTGCAAGTTCATTTCTGTGCTTGCTCTTGAGAGTGATATTATTTAAGGTGTCATATAAAGGAATTTTAATTTTTTGCACTTGTTCTAGAGAAAGTCTATGGTAACACAATCTTTAACATAGTATTATTACTACAAAAGTAAGAAGCTGAAAGCATACAACTGCAGGTCATTTTGAGACTCTTCATACTTCCTGGTTCCTAAAAATATCTATTTGCTGGTATAATTTCATGACACAGTGGGTGTAGCAGCCAACAGCAAAGAATAATTGACTCTGCACAGATATGAGAGTTTTGTAGTCAGAACACTCCACAAATATCCCCAGCCATCATGCTGCAAAATAGTCTGAAACCTTCTTTTTAATCTATTTTTGCTCATAAATTTACAGTGTCGAAGTACTTTTCAGCAGCATGCGAATTACATGTGAGAGCTTTGATAGAAATATTAAAATTCCTTAGATAAGGAATGAGAAGTGAAGAAATGTTAAAACTAAGAATTGTTCTTGCAAGTACTTGTAGTGGGTTTACGTGGCAAGGTTTTGGTAGCAGGGGGCCATAGGGGTGGTTTCTGTGAGAAAGATCTAGAAGCCGCCCCATGTTTGGGAAGGGCCCCGTTGTTTTCCAGATCTGAGCCAATAAGCGATGTTGTTTTGCGCCTCTGTGAGAGCATATTTAAGACAGGGAAAAAAACACTGTGCCACACAGCAGCCGGGAGAGTCAAGGGAGTGAGAAACAGCCTTGCAGGTGCCAAGGTCAGTGTAGAAGGAGGGGGAGAGGTGTTCCAGGCGCCGGAGCAGAAGTCCCCTGCGGCCTGTGGTGAGGACCATGGTGAAGCAGGATGTCCCCCTGCAGCCCATGGAGTACCACGGTGGAGCAGGGTTCCACGCTGCAGCCCGTGGAGGAGACCATGGTGGAGCAGGTGGCCCTGCACCGACGGAGGCTGCCGCCTGTGGAAGACCCCTGCCAGAGCAGATTCCGGGCCGGACCTGTAGCCCGTGGAGAGGAGACCACGCAGGAGCAGGTGACCTGGCAGGAGCTGCTGCCCGTAGGGGAGCCAGGTTGGAGCAGTTTTCTCCTGAGGGATGGACCCCGTGGTACGGACCCATATCTGGAGCAGTTCTGGAAGAGCTGCTGCCTGTGGGAAGCCCACGCCGGATCAGTTCGTCAAGGATTGCATCCCGTGGGTGGGACCTCACAGTACAGGGGACGAGAGTGACCGAGAAGGAGCGGCAGAGAAGAAGCGCTGTAGACTGACTGTAACCCCCATTCCCCCGTTCCCCTGCGCCTCTCGGGGGGAGGAGGTGGAAGAGGGTGGATGGGGGGGGAGGTGCTTTTGGTTTCTTTCCTTTGTTTCTCACTTCTCTAGCTTGTTAGTAATGAGCAATAAATCTTACTATCTGTCTTCTTATGCTGAGTCTGGTTTGCCCGTTACACTAATTATTGCGTGATTTTCTCGTCCTTATCTCAATCCTTGAGCCCCTTTCACATATTTTCTCCCCATTCCTCTTTGAGGAGGGGGAGTGAGAGAGCGGCTGTGGTGGAGCTCGGCTGCCCACCTGAGTAAAACCACCACAGTGGGCACTGCATTGCATAGACAAGACTTGCATTTCTCTAGTTATATGATCACATAACATGACAACTAAAAGAACTCTTTTTACTCTTACCCAGCCCAGCTTAAACCCTGAAATCCTCTCTCAGTTCTTTCACCATCTTCTTTCACTGCAGGGGCTGGTTCAACTGTATAGTGGCATATAGGGGTTCCATAAAGTTCAGTCGCATTTATCTTGTGTGTATCCCACAAGCCCACCTTTCTTAAGGTCCATCCTGTACATCCACTACAGTGAACAAGCAGTTCTTCTACAGCAGTTCACATGGGTGACATGAGGTAAGTGAAATGCTGGATGCATGACAAAGTTAGAATTTGTGAGTCTGTTACTATATCTTAATACAAACACACAGAGTACACCTACAGCCATTTATATGCTAGAAAAAAATAGTGTCATCAGTGAAGACATTTATTTCAAAGAAGGAAGAAAATATCACTACTGCCATCACCCTTGTCATTCAAATTCATCTACGTCTTGGTTTACAAAAAGAAAGGTTACAACCTGCATTTTCAGGCAGAAACTCTAAGAAACTTTTTTCTAAGAAACTCTACTGCAATCTTGGTGAATGTGTCCTGTGCTGGGAAAAATGCCATTCTGTGGAGTACAGTAGTATTCAGTTTATGTTTGTTGATTTTACTAGGGAAGGTATATCTGCATATAGGTTGGAAGCCTCTATTTATTTACTTGTGTGCACTTTGGGCAGATACTGCCCAAAAGGCCTAGTGAGACTATCTATTTCATTTAAGAACGTGAGTTATCTGATCATTGGGATAATAATGGTCTGGTTCTACCAGAAAGTTAGATGTAACTCGTGTGCAAGAAGGTGATTTGAAATAGATCCTGAAGTACTGAAGTACTTTTTCCTGTTGTAGTTGAGGCAAGTTCAAAGACCTTAAGATTGTACAGCTTTACTTATAGTCTTTTTTGTACAGTGCACCTATCTTCAGCTATCTGATTGCTGGTTTAATAATCTTGTCTTGATGCTTAAACTCATGACCACGCATAAGCTATTAGCTATTGAACCTCAAAGCTGAAGCAACATAAATGAAAAGCTCAGTATTAATTCCTTATTTTAGATTCCAAAAGAAGAAACTAATTCCCACACTATTTTGACAAAAGTGGAATTTTTCAACAGAAATTCAACAGATAAATGTTTATCACTAAAACCACAAGTATGATCTAAACCACCTATGGTGAATAATAAGTTTCAGCTCACTTTCACTGGCAGTAGATTCAGACTTAGTACATTTATGATATATTGCCCTTTTTCTTTGTCCAAAGTACTAAGGTTCAAGACAGAATCTGGATTTGAAATATTGGAGGATTTGAGGCAGCTAAGTGACTTAAATTCTGCAAATATTCACTTCTAATTATTTATAAGAAAATACTTTAAGGATTTAGATCTATGATTTCAACGGAGGGTACCCAGTAACAATCACACTGACTAAGCCTCCAAGAAAATAAGATATTGACTTACTCCAGCTTCTTTTCTAGGTATTAAACCACAGCTAAATGCTGCAAGTTACCACAAATCTAATAGAGTCAAACCTGCATCCTTCAGCATGGGTGCAGCATGGATCCTGCATCCTTCTGCAGGATGCAGCATGCAGAGCCATCCCCAAAATAAAAACAAGTTGTAGGTAGTAAAGCTCAGTCAGTTATCTCTAGAAAAGCTACTAAATATGAAAAATAATCTTGTACAGCAGCTTTGCAGTAATATTGGGCTACCTCTGTAAAAGTTCTCTCAATCAATGTAACTGTTGTGCCTCCTATATCTAAATACAATATTTTTAAGGAAGAAAGAACCATCTGCTAGGTTCTTTCTAGGTCTTTGGAGTATGCAGCCTCCCATTTCTGGGATACCAAAACAAGGCCTGGTTAACACATAGAAGACAAGTTCTCAAAAAAATTCAAGAGGTAGAAGAATACAGATATGTTTTTCAGGACAATATAGAAGAAATCTAGCCAGAATGGAGACAGAAAAAAAAATAGAGAAGAGACAAAGAAATGTCTGAAACCCCTTTTGCAAAATTGGAGAACGGATGATTGCACAGATGAGAACAGAAGTGAGAAATATATTTTGTTTTGTTTTCCAAGAATTGCAGTTCCAAAACAGGCACAGCATAGCTTATGTGTTCATCTCAGGAGGCTAGTCATAGAGCCAGGTCTGGAAAACCTTGCTGCGAGGCCAAATTATTCCCTTGGACATGCTCATTTAGTTCCCACTGAGAAGACTAACTGCAATACATCCCAGACTAAGATCTGATCCCTTTTTGTTCTCCAGTCTCCTGGTAGCTATTAATGGGTGGACTAGAGCTGGAACAGCCATTACTAGTTGTTGAAGTTTCCTACATACTTGCCAGACTTGTGTGGAACTAATACTTTTCAATGACAATGCTTTATTTCTCTTAATTTAAAAGACTAATACAAATTACCCCTTAATTTTGTTGAAGCAAGTGCAGAGTTGAAACTAATGCAGAGACACCCTTAACCAGCATAATAACACAATATCACAAGAAATGGGTATTGCACAAAAGCATAAATGTACTTGAACTAATCGTTATGAGTTTTTGTATCCCCGATTCAATAATACTATGAACTCACTCCTTTCTGTTATGGTGCTTAAGAGAGGGTAAGTGGTACCTTGAGACCTGTATTTTATCACAGAGACACAGAAATATAGATATTTGTGATTTTACACACAGACTAATGTGTTCATAATTACCAAGAAACATGTTTTCCTTGTAGCTGAGAAAAGCAGCACCCCTCTTCTTTTTAAAGACCATGTTTGCGAGACTCGTGAAGAACACTGGCAAAGCCCAACTGTGACAGACTTAGTATGGTCCAACAGAGTGAAAGGAAAGAATTAGCACATCCATATGTCCTATTTCATGAATACCATAGCACGTGGTTTCACAGTAGCATTCTCCTCAGTCAGCTCTGTGTGTGTAAAGCAATTCTGTCTACCACTAACAACTAACTGAACTTGGGTCAGATCTGGCTTGAAATTTGTCACTCACCTGATAACCCACAAGCACTATGGCCAAATATCCACCTTCCATCCAAGCAGAAAATAGGATACAGGGTCCTTGCTTTGCTTATCAACTGCAGAAAATTTCTACCATGCTGTGGACACGCTGCTGCCTTGTATCCTGAAGGAAAGGTAATAAGGATACAAGCTTGAACCTGAAATGACTATTTGCATAGATTTGACTAGGGAATATGATTTGAGGAAGACGAGCTACTTTGTAGACTTCAGAACAATCATAACCAAACATGTGTTTTCTTTGACAAATATTTTAAAATAAAAATCTAGAAAATCTCTCTTCTCTCCTTATTCCAATGGAAAAATGAATCTAAAGCTTTGGTGTAACTTCAATTTTTGAAATTTTCAGACCTGATTCACCATTTACTAACTAGTATATACTTACTACAAACTACTTTGGATGCTAAGAATGACAGTGATTCTAGTCATGACATTTTTATTGTATATTTTTTAAACTATAATTGGAGTCCCCAAGCTTACTTTTTGTTGGAAGCTGTCCTCTGAAGGCTTTACTGGAGACATGATAAGAGCAAATCTTACAACAAACATGTTGGTTTCAATTCAGAAAAGGCAGGGAAAACATTATTTTAGCACTGTGAAAGGAATAAAATAATGCAAACATCAGTCTAAACAGAGTTTAAACATAATGAAATAGCATTTATGCAACAATGGAATTATCAACTCTTGGACCAGAGAATAGATTTGTGTGTTGAGTTTTTAATTTCAGAACTTTTCTGCAGCTACTATGTGTATGATTCTTGATCATAGAATCTAAGTACCTCACAAGCATAATCCTATTTTTTCCTCACACAGGGAAAATGCTGGTTTTGCGTGATCATACAGGGGTAATTTGCTCATGTGGCTTACCTAGCATCATACCAAAAACAATTAGCAAAGAAAGGTTCTAAACCCCCCGCAAAAATGAAGTATCAATCCAAGAGTTTTAGCAATACACTCTATCTTGTTTTTTCTATAATATATATGGGCTAGAATACCCTTTCACTCTGAATTCAGAGCAGATTCAAGGTCCATTTTTATAATCTCTGGATTTTTATTTGAACATAACATGACAGCATAGGATCAGTTCTGCTGTGGCAGGTCATTCTAATATGAAGAAGATGATATTTTTAAGGTCTCCCTACAAACCTTGGAGATAACCTGCTGAGCTATAAAATTCAACAGTTTTCACCCTCTGTTTACTCAGTATGGCCCTATAACTCTTTCTAGAAATAATCCACACAGAGAAAACCAATCATGTAGGAGCAGGTTTACACAAATTCTGTTAGAAATTAGAGCACATATTCAATAAGTAGTGTCCTGATTTAATGGAAAAATTATCTCATTTTGACAATTTTAATGTTATAACTTTGCTGTTATAAAATGCCTCCAATTCTACAAAGGCAACATTTGCTATACAAGCTCAATTTGCAAGTGATTGCTTTGTAGTTGTAATAATCCTCTTGGCAGATTTAATGGTAATTTTCAAAGCTGAGGAAACAGCACTGTTTATTCCTTTTACTGTTAACTTGAACAGAGGATTAAAAAAAAAAAAAAAAAAAAAGAAAAAAGAAAGTATTTATTTAGCTTAGAATCTCTCAGTTTTCAAGTGTATTTAGTTACAGATGGCACTTTAAAGAAAACTCTAAAACGCATTTTCAGAGTGATGTGGAAGGAATTAGATAATAATAATTCCCCCTTTAGCAACAAAGGGAAAATGTCTTTCCAGCTCTTCTCATTCTCTGTTACATCTTAGCTACCCCAGTGTCTCTCCAAAGTGAAGTTAATGAGAAAGATGCACCTACTTAGAGTTTATCAAAAACACAAAAGTGAAGTTACAGTATTTACAAAAATAAATACACATCCATCATTTTGTTTACTAAACAGGACACAGAAAAAAAAAAAGAAAAAAAAAAAAGAAAAAAAACACTATAGTGATAGTTAAGTAGGGCCTTATATTTTTCTATACCGTGAGATTTTTTTCTTTTACTCTGGTTGTAGGAAACAATGCAAATGTAAAACTATGCAGTTTTCCTTACATTTCCGGCAATTTTCTTTGCATCTTGTAGTAACAAAGCTGAAGGAGTCCCAATTCAAAATAAACAAACAAAGAAAAACAAAACAAAACAAAACAAAAAACACACACTTGCATATAAATGTCTTCAAGAAGGAAACTTATTAATCTTTAACTGAAACCTGACTCTCTCTCTATACATATCAACATGACATAGGAAAATAAATAAAATAAAATAAAATAAAATAAAATAAAATAAATAAAATAAAATAAAATAAAATAAAATAAAATAAAATAAAATAAAATAAAATAAAATAAATCAATATTTTCAAAGCAACTATAATGGCACAATAGAGTGGCTCTATGGACAAGAATTAGCAGATGGAGATGAAAAATGCTCAGTCCAAAGATGCTGGCAGAAAAATATACATCTAATTACTTCTCAAGTGTGCTCAAAAAGTTAGGAGCTTCCTACAGTCTGAAAGGTTATGGCCATGGTTTGTAGTGAAGTCCTGCATGAATGCAAGCAATGAATATGAGAATATGGTTTGCTGCCACTATTTTCCTGATTTAATGACCTAACATCTAATCCAGCCCCTCCACTTTTTGGAAAGCCTTGGCTTCATCCATTCTTTTAGAAACATCTGATTTTGATGAAATGGAGAGAAGGAGAAATTTTGCCAGGTTTGAATACCCTAGATTTCTTTATGGTCTAGGAATGAACAGTGCCTAGGTGCCCTCTTTCTCTGAAGACTACTGACATGTCCAGCCCCTGAAGTGAGCACATGATATACAAGCAGGTCTTTGCTTATGTAAACTTACTCCTGTGAGACCACATCTGGAGTGGTGTGTCCACTTCTGCTCTTCCCAGTACAAGAAAGACACTGGTATATGGGAGCAAATTCAGTGGAAGGCCACCAAGCTGGTCAGGTGGCTGGAGCACATGGCATATGTGAAAAGACAGAGCACTGAGTTTTTCTCAGCCTTAGCAGGAGGAGGTTAAATGGAAACCATATTCCAGACTCATAATTAACTGACTGGAGGATACAGAGAAGATGAGCCAGACTTTTTTCTCAGAGGTACACTGGAAGAAGACAAGAAGCAAGAGACACAACTTGGAACAAGGGAAATTCCAATTATATATAAGGAGTACATGTATTTTTTTAAAAGGAGGGTGGCCAAATACTGCTGCAGGTGTCCAGAGAGGCTGTAGGATATCCATCCTTGGAGGGTTTCAAGACCTGCCAGGGAACAGCCCTCAGTAACCTGATTTAATTTGAGCTGCTTTGAGCAGGGCGTGGAATAGATGACCTGCAGAAGTCCCTTCCAGCCTATCTTAATTTTATTCAATCTACCTATGTATCTATGTATCTATCTAAATACTGTTAATACACAGATGCACACAACCTATATCCCAAGTCTGTGGATGGATGGAGTGAGAAGAGTCAGACTTCTTCCAGAATAATAGCTGGGGATTATTAGTACTACTAACAATAAAAATTCTCTGAAAATACGCAGAAGTGATATTCAGTTGTTCCCTAGGTTCCCAATTTAATTTACCTTTTCCCTCCTTCCCTCAAAAAAAAGGTTACCGTAATTGAAAGAAATTGTTTATTATTCACACAGCTCATCATTATGGCGTTGTGGGAGGACAAATTAGTGATTTTTTTAATGCCATGCCTCTCATAAAAACATGAGGGAAGAGAAATAATAACCTAGAGCTTTTGTAGCAATTTACCATCGCTTCAGGGTGATCTGTTTGTTGATTCTGAAACGCAGTAAAGGAAGATTTAAGTCTGCGTACCCGGCTGGATGGTATGTTTGACAGCACAGCATAATAACTGTATTTCATCAGTATCTGTCCTGCATGACTTGGCTTATCAGTCACAGGTGTTACTTCCCATCTTGAGTATGTCTGAACTGATACCCTTCTGAGCTGCAGAGTGCTGAACAGGAGATATGTGATTTATTTTGTTATGAGTTATTTATGCATTCTGATTTTTATACCAGTGTTATTTAAGACATTTCTGCACTGTATACATAATTTCAGTGTATTTGCAATTGAAAAATTTGAGTTAAGTTGCCTACTGTAGGTAATGGACAACTCCCCAACTGTCTTTGATGGGCTTGTGAAAAATCAAGCACCTTCTCTCTGAATGAAATTAGAAGCTAGTACAGACTACATGTGATAGCTTATGCTGCCATTCCTACACAGAGTATCTAACCACTGCTATCAGGGAATACCACTCCAAGACAGGAATTCAGCCTGTGCATGAGCTATGGATTATCATAAAAGAGCAATGTGTTTCCAAAGCCGTGCCTTTTTTTTATTCTCTCTTTCTGTAGGACGACTCATTTTGGCTTGATGGTGCTGCCACATTTTTGTGTGTTAAATTCCAAAACGATGCAAGCAGCAAGCTGTTATGTTTCAGTAATGGTCATGGTGGGATTTCTGTTGCTGGCCTGGCTAAAGAAGCCTTCAGATACTGTAATTGCATGAGCAGATGGTAACTTAAAGGTGTCTTCATCCCTCTTTGCCATCTTGTCCCCACTTTGATTGCTGACATCATGTTTACTCTGAATGCAGTTGACACTCTCCAGTTATTGAAGTTCCAAACTAGGTTTGTACCACATCAATTCATCAGTGGTTTAATTTTTTTTTAATATACATATGAGGCTTGTTGGAAGACAGAAGGATATTTTCACATTCTTATTCCCTGCAGAAAGCCTTCTCAGCCAGAAGTGCAGGTCAATCTAGTCCTCAAGGAGAAAAGAACAAAAAGAAAGAAACATGTGGGGAAAAAAAAAAATAATAATCTGTTGAGTGACTTGTTCAGTAAATTAGCCATTCAGGAAATCTAGCTTAACATTCCTACATAAACTTCAGTCACAAAGTCCAAGCTCAGCCATTTAGTTCCTGTCACAGACCAGGGCTCAAAGGCTGAAGTTTCTGAGGAATGCCCTGAAATGTACATGAACTGACCTACTCAATTCTAAATTAAAAGCTCCATTCTAGACAAATAAAACACACATAACAAACAACAGAAAACACAACAGCACAAAGCAACAAAAAAAATGCAACATATTGTGTGCAGCACAAAAGAGGATAGGCTTTGTGGTGAGATGGCTGGGATTTCTCCACTTTATGTTTCCTGTCATTCTTTCTCACATGGGGCTCTTTTATCAATTAGCAGCACACCTGTGAAATAAATTTCAACTAAATAAATAGAACCAGCACAAACACGCACACTAAAATCCTGACAGACACTGGCATTTATTCAGTATTATAATCTTCCTTTGGAAAACAATGAACACTCTGGGACACACAGTCATGCAGTTCTGTTTTGAGAGAACGGATTTTCTCCAGAGGCTACTCTTGTTCAAGACAGGAGTTGTAACTTAACTCTCCTAAACAGTTTGCTGGGGAGAAGCGGGGTAATGAACATTGGTTTCTGCTTCCAAGAGATGCAAACACAACATTGCCTCTCAGCACAGTATTAACTGCTCAGACTTACACTGTAAACAAGTCTAGATTTAAGAAAAGAAGAGCCCATCTTCTACAGATCAGTGACATATATATATCCCACTTCAAACACTGAATCAAAACACTTTCAACACTCTGAACCTCTTACTTATTCCTTCTCTCTTTGAAGCAAGAAGCCAAATATACCCTGGACAGTTAAAAGTCCTGGATAACGATCCATCTCTTGCCTTTTATTCCTCCTCCTTCTTGCACCCTGCTGCTTATGTAGCCCATGAGATCTCACTAGTACACCACTGGCTAAAGCACTGGATGCCTCCCTTAGGCCAGATTTTCCTTTTTAATAAGCTACATACCATAGGATTTGTATTTTAGTTTAATAACCTGTACACTACCGATAATGATATTGGAAATGGAAGACTGCTGCAAAATGTTAGACAGCTTCCTGCAGCCTCAGAATCAAACAGACACAGAAGGGTTTACCAGCTGCTAATGCAATTCCCCACAATTTTGTACCAGTTTCTACTGCTTCTAGCAAGTGGAATCCTTTTGTCAACTGAAATTAATGTCAAGGAAATTAAATTCCAAATTAATCAAACTAGTTGACTAATACAGCTTTCTGGAAACAGGCAATTTTTCTTTTCCATCTCCTATCAGAACACTACTGTCAAGATACAATTAATAGACAAAGAATCAAGTCCTACTTGTGGGATTTTTCCAGAAAATAGTGATTATCTAACATAAATAGTAAAATGGAGCAGGAAAAGACAGACCGAATCAGCTTTGTAAAAGACAAGTATCTTTTAAAAGTATACCTTTGGACCTATTCTCCACCTGTGCTTTGCTATAGCACTGCTTTTTACTGTAGATGACTGAGCATCACTCCAAAAAAATCAAGAGCTAGCTCTGAAGACCTCAGAATGAATGAAGCCTTTGAGCAGATCTCTTGTATTTCTCCTTCAGAAAAGAAGATATGCTGTTTATGCAGAAGATTAAAGTACTTTTCCTCTAATGATCCAGTTTGTGTAATTAAAGTATAGAACCCAAGCTGCTAACAGAAGGTAACGCTAAGGTATCCAGTGAACAAAGAATTGATGCAATGGCAGGCATAGCTGATGGAATCTGGATCAGGCCTTCCTTTGTACAGTTCCCAGCCAGAGACTGGGGTAACTGATGGGGTGCTAATGAACCACGCTATAGATGACAAGGTGGGGCAAATTAACAGGCTCTGCTGTCCTATGAATGTTACTTAAGGCACCATGAGGTGCACAGCTCTCACTCCTCTCAGGTGGAGCTAGGCTACAGAAAGGTGGGTAACCACTGTCATAAAGGACTGAATTACCTAGAACTGTCATATAGATATGCTTTAGATTTCCCTTCATATGCTGACAGATGTTTAACAGGAAAGGCAAACTGATTCTATAAAAATCACAGAGAACAATGAAATCAATAAATATTTCCAGTGCTCTGCTTCACCTTGAAAGCTTCTGAAATCTGTGCACTTCATCTTCCTGAAAGCTTTGCATTGTTGGCATGTGGGACTGGGCACTAGAAAACACTTGTTACAATAAGACTGATCCTACATTAGTATTTTAGCCCCATGGATCTAAGATGTTTGCATGCATCTGTTTGCTAAGGAACATCCCAGTGTCTATTCCACATGGCAGTTGCTTCCAGGAGAAATGCGATTGCGCAATATAGGGCAATATAACAGCCTAGACTAATATGAAATCAATTTACAGAGCAGTGACAAAGAATCTGTAAATTCACCCCACATAGAATCATAGAATCATAGAATCATAGAATATCCTGAGTTGGAAGGGACCCTTAAGGATCATCAAGTCCAACATAAATCAGATTTCCTTTAGCATGACAGGATTAGCTGTTATTTATTCTCATAAACCATATGAAGTTACTATACATGGTCAGGAATGATGACACAAAAAACACATGGTGCCCAGTAACACCACACTGGGCAGTGGTTCTGACCACTGATATGAGGTCTATGAGTCTGGTTTTGTTACAAGCACTGCTGAGCCATGCTGATTGTATCATACAGATTGCTTCTATATCTGGCAACCATTCAGCCTGCATGTATACTTATCCACCTCCACCTGGCTGTTCAGACAAATAAGCCACAGGGAAAAAAAAAAAAAAAAAAAAAGCCAGACGGCATATAAATCCATCTGCACTGAACTACATAAGGGTTGAATATTAAACACTGTGCAATTGAGAACCACTTTAGACTTAAAAATGGAACAATTCCATCTCAACATCAGGGAATGCAGTCCACCATAAGAACAGAAAATGGAACACACTTACATGTTTAAGCACAGCAGATTCTAGTGAGATACAACATTACAAAAGAAAAAGTATACAGCCGTCTATTCACTCTTACCATCAATGAGTATCGACTCCACCATTGGTCTACAATGTCTAATTTCTTCAAATCTTTGGTATGGGATCCCTATTTCCTCATATCCAGTGGTGTAACAATCCCACTGCTTATCGTAAGGGGATAAAAACGAAGCCAGAGGGAAAGCATCTACACAGTTGAATAAATCAAGGTTTTTTCACTGAATAAAAGCTCTGAACAACCTAGTGCTGAAAATGTCTTTATTATTATTATTATCAGGGGATAATGATATCATTCTTTTTCTCCTCAAAAGAAAGATAATCCTCAAGTTTGAGGTCAAAAGCTTTCTGTCTTAGCATTATCACACATGACCTGGTCATATTTTAATGGGACAGAAATGGCCTCTCCTTGTCAAATATTGTGTTCACACTAGTATACATTTTCATATGTGGCAATAAGTAGGAGCAGGTGTTGGTTTTGGTTGTAATCATCTTTCCTACAAGCTTTAGAGTTATGCAACTTTTAGAGTTGTAGAGTTTGCCATAATGTGTTTTCATAATGAACCACATACCACTCTTGTCTTTGCATGGCATGCGGAGGAGCACCAGTTATTTGTGATGTCTGAGTCCTGCACAGCTGTAATTCCAAGCTTTTCCTAGAGCAAAAACCAGGATGTAGAAACTTGTATCAGAAGGATTGAGATAGGTAAGAAATATGAAAGGAAATGTGTGGATGAGGACAAGCACCAGAAATAGATGGCAGAACAAACATTAAAAGAATAGTCTAATGAATAATGCTGTTCTCAGTCAAAGAGAGGAATGGGATGTGTAAAACCCAGACAACCTGGACTGTGATAAGACCACAGCAAAAACAACAGTAACGGAAAACACACTGAGAAAGGATGGCAAAATCCTGCATCCCTCCTCCTTTATGTACACCATTCCCTCCTCTGCTAGCACAACAGAAGGATAATAGCAAAATACTACTTTTCCATGGATATGAAATTAACAGGATATGGATCTGCCAACAAAAAAAAAAAACAGTTTGTCATTGCCAATCAAGAAGAACCTCAGAGCTGTGATGAGGCCTCGGTAGCCAGTGTCCCTCCTCCTTTTGGTCACACACAATGCCACACCTCTCAGACACACCTGAGGCTTGTGAATAAGTGGAAATGTGAATGAAGACCACGAGTGAGAGAATGAGTGTGAGTGAAATCAGCTTACTCAGGGCTTTTGCAAATAACTTACACATTCCCCCTCTTTTTCAATCTTACACTGAGTTTTACTACACTAATTACCAACATTTTTTTTCTGTATAAGCACCTATACATTAGAAAATTAGAAAGACCAAAGCCTAACTAGAACTTAACTTGGTTAGGGCAGAAAAAGACAATAAAATGTTTTTATAAATAAATAAACAACAAAAGGAGGACTAAGGAGAACCACCATCTTTTACTGGATGAGTGAGAAAATATAGTGATGAGACACGAGGAAAAGGCTGATGCACTTAATGACGTCTTTGAATCAGTATTAGTAAGACTAGTCATCCTCAGGGTACCCAGCCTACTGAGATGGAAGACAGAGGCAGGGAGCAGAATGAAGCCCTTATAATCCAAGGGGAAATGATTACCAACCTACTACACCACTTGAACACACTCAAATCTACAGGGCTGCAAAGGACCCATCCAAGGGTACTGAAGGAGCTGGTGGAAGTGTTCACCAAGCCACTTTCAATAATTTTTCAGTAGTTCTGGCTAACCAGGGTGGTCCCAGTTCACTGGAGCTTTGCCAATGTGACACCCATCTACAAGAAGGGCAGGAAGGAGGCTCCAGGAAACTACAGGACTGTCAGTCTGACCTTGGTACTAGGGAAGGTCACAGGGCAGTTCATCTTGAGTGCCATCACACAGCACGTAAGGGACAACGAGGTGATCAGACCCAGTTAGCAAGGGTTTATGAAAGGTAGGTCCTTCCTGACTAACCTGATCTCCTTCTATATTAAGATGGCCCACTTAGTGGATGAGTGAAAAGCTGTACACCTCCTTTCCTTGGAATTTAGCAAAGTGTTTGATACTGTTTCCAACCGTATTCTCCTGGAGAAACTGGAAGCTTGTGGCTTGGACGGATTAACTGTTTGATGGTAAAAAATTGGATGGATGGTAGGGCCCAAAGGGTTGTTGTGGATGGAGTTAAATCTGTTTGGTGGCCAGTCATTGGTGGTGTTCCTCAGGGCTCATTACTGGGGCCAGTTTTGTTTAACATTTTTATCAATGATATGCATGAAAGGATTGAGCGCACCCTCAGTGAGTTTGCATATAACACCAAGTTGGATGGGAATGTTGATCTCCTTGAGATTAGGAAGGCTCTGCAGAGGGATCTGGATAGACTAGATTGATGGGTCACTTTCAGTTGCATGATATTCAACAAAGCTGAATGCCGGGTGCTGCACTTGGGTCATAACAACCCCATGCAGTGGTATAGGCTTGGGGAAGAGTGGCTGGAAAACTGACCAGCAGAAAACGACCCAGGGTTGCTGGTTGACTGATGGCTGAACATGGGCCAGCAGCATGCCCAGGTAGCCAAGAAGGCCAATAGCATCCTGGCCTGCCTTAGAAATAGTGTGGCCAGCAGGGCTAGGGAAGGTGTTGTCCCCCTGTACTCTGCTCTGGTGAGACCACACCTCAAGTACTGTGTTCAGTTTTGGGCCCCTCACTACAAGAAGGATACTGCGTTGCTGGAACATGTTCAGAGAAGAGCAATGAAGTTCCTGAAGGGACTAGGAAGCAAAACATATGAGGAACAGCTGAGAGAACAATGGACAATGGGAAAGAGCAGAGCTTTTCCATCTTCCTGAACCCAGACCACAAGAAGTTGTAGATTAAATGAAAGAACACCTACCAAGCATGCAGACAGACTGATTGCTTTCAAGCTCGTATCTGCTAGCTGGACTCATTTAGAATGATGCTATGCATTCATGGGAACTAACTGCTTGTTAGTGGTGTGAACAAGGAGATTCTGAAATATTGCACAAGTTCTAAAACAACAGCTATTATTCTAACAGCAGTCATTTTCCAATTACTGTGGTAAGCACACCACCCAATGCGACTTGAAGCCCAAAGAGTATGAGAATGAGATATTTCAGAATGTCAAACTTCCAGGCAAGCAACCAAGCATCATGGAAGTGCTGCTGAAAGCCTTTTTGAGAGTTTATGGTGAGAAAATAACAAAGCTCTTCACACACACACACACACACACACACAAAAAATAATAATAAAAAAGCTGGGAGGTCCTCTTTTTCTGAAACTTGCCATGCAAAGTTTAAGCATGGAAACTTCTTAATGAGCACTATAATTGTTTCTGTTTAACACAAAGAGTAATAGAAAGCAGATGTTTCCTAACAGCCACCTTGAATGAAAGGAGGGCCGAGATGGATGAAAGAAAAAGGCAGAAAGGCAGTTGGATATAAACACTATGGCTTCAGAGTACAACTTTATTTAAAGTAAGTATACATCTGAGAAGCCAAAAAATGCAGCAAAAATATTTTGCAGGAGGGACCTAAGGCACACACGTAGCTTTACATTATGCATATTAGCAAGAGATAGATGTTAAACAGATGTTTGTTGTAAAAAATACCCGTAATATATCCCTGCATGTATGCTTAAGAAATAACTAACTCACATGCATAATTTAAAGGAGAGGAATACATATTATAGGAAAAAGTTCCAAGATAGACTGGTTAAGACCAAAGAGATAGTTGTCTACTCAACAATGTGAATGGAGGAATAAGAGTAAGTGCTTTTCTGGAGGAGAGTGGCAATGTACCACAGTATCGAATGAAGAAACATGTCTATGTTACCTAAAGAAATTAATAGTTTTGAAATCCAAATGTCTTCTATTTCCATCCCTGGGAGAAATGCAGCAGATCAACTTCCAAAGAACAGTCCTGATACTGTATGAAGTGATCTCCAAACTTCTACCTAGATCTCAGA
The DNA here is from genome assembly GCF_963932015.1 of Anas acuta. Taxonomy (NCBI): domain Eukaryota; kingdom Metazoa; phylum Chordata; class Aves; order Anseriformes; family Anatidae; genus Anas; species Anas acuta. The sequence continues at coordinate 77,261,137 of NC_088979.1, forward strand.
CTGGGACCAAAGCCAATGATAACAGTTTCGAGAGCACCGACACAACAAAGAATGAAATGTGTGCATTTGTAAATATGAAGCTGCATCAACTGAATGTTTATGTGAGTAGTCATTACTGAGAAACAAAGCAATTTTTATAAAATACTGCATATAGAGACTTTTTTTTTTTTTTTTTTGGCTTAATTCTGCATTACTTCTGCTTTTGCTGGATCTTCTTTATATCCTACTAAGATTTGTATGAGGGCTGGAGAAGAGATTTGTATGAGGGCTGGAGAAGTTATAACATTTATGACAAAAGGAGGTAAAGGACACTGATCAAATATTCAGGGAATACAGAGCAAGAACATTGCCTCCATCAGAAAAAAAAAAAAAAAAAAAAAAAAGTGATCCAGAATAAAGCATTATGTACTCTGTTTTTTGAAAAACAGAATGAAAGCAGATGAGAAGCTTTATTTAGAGGGTATCTAGAAGTAAAAAACACTTTCCATGCATATATGTCACAAGATGGTTCCTATAGGAATAGAGATCAGTAAGGTTTGGTTTGGTTTGGTTTGGTTGGGTTTGGTTGTTAAAAAATATGATGACAGGCAAAGTTTTGAGCATTGGAAAATGAAGGTCTAAGTAACAGAAAATATCACATGACAGGAGTCACATTAAGACAAGCATAGAGTGCCAGATTTAAAAAAAAAAAAAAAAAAAAAAAAAAAAAAAAAAAAGAGGATTTGAAGTGTCCCTTTGGAAAGATGGTTTTTTTTTTTAAAAAGTATTTATTATAATCCCAGTGCTGTGCATAATGTATTGTATATCTACATCTGCATTTTAGTTCAAAATCAGAATCTCACTTTTTAAGTGAATCTCCTGATTGACCCTACTTAGTATGCTCGGGTTCACACAGACCTTGTGAAATGCACTCCATGAATTTTAGCTGAAGCCTTAAGATGCACTCCAAACATACACATAATGCAAGTGAAACAGTAATTAACTTCTGTGGCAGAGGAAAGGAAACCTTGACTAGATGTTTTCACACATATTTTAATCCAGGATCCCCTCAGATATTTCATTAGTTCCATGTTGTCTTTCTTTTTCTTCAGTGACCTTTGTCTCATCTGACAAAATCAAATTTGTCAGCTTTCACAGACTTCTTCGTGTTCTCCTGAATAAGTCATTAAATATGCATATATATAGATATCCTGCAGTTCAGTCACTTCTGCCAAGTAACTTTATAACCTCACTTGGAAATCCAGACTGTGGAGTGTAAACCTTACATATGGAACCTCTTACTTATGTTTAGAAAAGTAAACTACTACCTGATGGTATAATTTTAACAGGATCTTGTTACTGTTGTATTAGGCCACCCACCATATTGAATACATTTTTAATCATTTAAGTATAACAAAATACAAAGTATTTCCTATGCACTAAGCTTTTATGTTTCCCTTTATTTTGTCGAGATATAAGGATTCCCTCATAGAAAGCAGAATTTAGCTAGATGCACTGACCCCTTTGGGCTGTCTGGGATTCATGGTAATCATGGCAATAGATCGATATCCTCTGCTGCACAGAAGTCAACAAGCATTCCTTTACGAACTACGGGGTTGAGTTTAACCATTGCACCAAAGTGAGAAGTGTTAACAATTATCAGAATGACACTAAAAGTCCACTTTGTGGGATATTTTAGAATTTCAGCCGGAAAAGGTTGAAATTCTCACTAAATTTTACAACTGGCAGAAGTTTGCTAGTATCTGCGCTCTACTTTTAACAATCTAGTCTGTCAGCTTCTCCTCGAGCATACACTGTCAGTGAAGCAATACTACCAGATCTCATAAATCTCTTGATATTTTATAGTTTTCTTAAAGTCTCAGATCCTAGTTAAATGACTGCAAGAATGTCAACTTTTTCATATTGATTTTAATACTCTACATAGCCTGAGGCAATACTAAATGAGTGATTTCTGAGACTCAACCAGCAAAAACAAAAATTAATTGCAATTCATTTTATTATCATGATTCTAACTCAATTCAGAAATTCCATTCATGACTTCTTCATGTTTCTGAATGGTCTGTTAAAGCTGGTAGAGTGATTCACAGGAACAAGAAATGAATGTATTGTTCTTATTCTTCTGTTTATTCAGTTTATTCAGTTTATTTATTATACTGCATGAAAACTCTGCAATGACCTGATCTGAAACTACTTGGCAAAACAAATGGAAACTTCAGTAACCTAAAAAAAGAGACATAGTCGGGATTGCTATGGTAGCAATATTTCAAACCTTAAAGCTGTAACTGAGCTATTTTTCATTCTAGCCAAAGCCTGGTCTAAATGTTCCACCTCAAGTATTTCTGTTTCAACTTCATAGGTCCTTCCTGACTTCTTCATGACTACTTCATGACTCCTAATTAGAGATTAGGTAATTGATATTTCCAACATAAGAAAAAATAGAATCATAAACTAACATTTAATTCCAATACTAAGACGCAGAGAGAACCTGCAACTCACATGTGCCTGATAACAGAAGGCTAGTCTTTGCAGCTAGTATTTAAACTAGAGAAATCTGTCAGCTGAGAATACAGGACCAAATGCCTTTGAGATATCCCCCCAGAACACCTTTGCATAGGGAAATCAGTCTCTGGCCACTCTCAGACTGGACTTTTCCCTGCTATTAGAGAACTCTTTTCTCCAAAATTATTTGGATGGTCATACAAATAACAGGTGGTCATTATACATAGCGGAATTATCTCAATGGAATAAGGGAATTTCATTGTTTTAACAGATATAAGTCATAACCCTTCATTCAGTATACAAGTAACTTCAGCTGCAACATGAGAAAATATCTGCTGCAGAAACTGAGTACTTTAACATGCACAGAAGGTCCGATGAATTCTGCAAAGCAACTCTGCATCCTGCCTCTCAGAAATATAACTGCTTTCAAGCTAGATATGATTATTTGGAAGCATACAATGACAGAAGAATATTTAGACCTTCAGCCTCCTCTTGCAGATGCAGAGCCCAGCTGCTCAGCTCTTCTCACTCCAGTGGTCCTGGATGCCTCCTGACCACTGACAGTTTTCCCAAAATGCCAGGTGATTATGAAAAGAATTCAGCTGTAATTTTTAATTTTCCATATATATTATTTGAAGAGAGGAAAAAGTCTCAAGGGAAAAAAAAAAAAAAAAGGATTCATTACTAATTTTAAGTCTGTCTTGTAATTTAAAATTATTAGTAGGCATGACATGGGCAAATAGTACTTTCTGTGCTAAAGACTATAGTGTTTTTTAAGCAATACTGCAACTGAAATGTCAAATATTAATAACCACTATTGTAAAAGTAATAACAATCCTAACAAGATTGTGTCACTATAGATTTTGAAGAAAATTCATTATTGTTTAATTTAATTAAAAGTGTTTGATTTTTTTTTAACTAAATAAAATCTCAGGCCTATGACTTCAAATTGTTACCATCTTCCTCCTCTCAATTGGCTCCACAAAATTAAAAATATTACATGGAAGACAGTCCATGTTTCCCCTCTAAGTTAAGATTTTTGTGTTGTTACTGTGCATGCCTGTACTGAGATGGTCAAGGAAGCATCTTTAGGATGCAATATAATCTACTGCCATCTCTTCACAACAATTTCAAAGGGCAATATGAAATTAGCAAAAGATGAAGCACTTGAGCTATGGATCCATGATAAATTCTGAGTGGCTGTATCTGGTTTAATCCTGACTTTTTTTTTTTAATTCTTTTGACAAATGCTGAACTGTTACATTTTGATGATTCAATATAATATGAAAAAAAAAAAAAAAAAAAAAAAAAAAAAAAGTCTAAATCTTTTTGGCAGGAAACCCAAAACTAAAGAAAATCACATCAAGAGCCAGGAATTTATACTTATAAAATTCCTCAGTAAAAAAAAATCACACAGTGATTTCTTATCACATTCATTCACAAAGCTGTTGGAAATGGCAATCCCTGATATATACATGGATTGTATATGAATCAATTAAAATAGGCCAGCTGGGAAACAAGAGCTCATGTGGGAGGCATTACATATTGAGGTTCTTTACTCATGACTCTTCAGAATTCAAAGTCTAATCTGAAAATGCAATCCCTTCCTTTCTACTGGGAGGGATACTTAAAGCATGGGAAAGAAAGGAGCAAGCCTAGCTTGATTCTTTTACCACCTCAGTAAGCCATCTTCCACCCCATACTTCCATACCTTTGAGTACAAGCTTTACTGCCTCAGAGGAAAAATCATAGAATCACGGAATCATTTACGTTGCAAAAACCTCTGAGATCATCTGGTCCTTTAACACAGTACTGGTACTTCAACATAGTACTGCCAAGCCAACCGTTAAACCATGTCCCTAAGCTCTACATCTACATGTTTTCTGAAGACTTCCAGGGATGGTGACTCATGGCAGCCTGTTCAATACATCACAATCCTTTCAGTGAAGAAGTTTCTCCTAATATCCAAACTAAATATTTCCTGGTGCAACTTCAGGCCATATTCTCTCACCTTATCACTTGGTGCTTGGGAGAAGAGCCCAATCCTGACCCTGCTAAGCATGGTTCAGCTGGAGTTGCACCATCATATGCACATTGTGTACTTCAGCACACTGTGGAGACTCCCACTCTTCCCCCAAATGAGAGCTACAAGTGTAAAGAGCAGGTCCTCAGTAATTTTCACAGGGGAAGTAGTGAGTAGGAAAAGACTAAGTAAATTCAAGTTCAGGGCATTTCACAGCACTTTGCAAAATATGCCATGAGTATGCTTCGGTCTATGAGGACACTTAAGGTCTGATGTGCCTGAATGTATTAAGCTGATGAAATAATTGTTCCATCCAGAATTTGGTTTTAGAGATTATAGAGGAAGACAGACACAACTGTATGGTTGTATGATTTTAAGTCAGAAGCCCGTCTCTCAGCCCCCACAATGACCATTAATTGCCTTACACCACAGTTTACTTGGTGAAAAGATTACAGGAATATTGATAACCATAAAGGGCCCTCAAAAATAATTTTACTTTTAAGAAATTATCAGCTTTGGTTTTCATTTTCTTTTCCTTGTGTGTGTGTGTGTGTTTGCTGTTACTACTCCTCACTTTGGGACATAAACACGTTTAGCATGAGAGCTCAGAATGCTACATGGTTCTTTGCCTGCAAGGAACCTGACCAGGTGCTGGCAAGAGCAGCCACTACAAGGCTTCGCCAACCTCTGCCAAAGCAAATAAGTTGCCACTGTAAGTAGGAGATGGATACTGACTTCCAAGTAGGTTTTAATAAGAAGAAAGCACCTATATGTGTTTCACTCATGCCTTTCAAGAGATATCTTTCCATAGAGATTCTGAAAATGCTTTTCTGTACCAGCTCAACAGTTTAGCTGGGATTAACATTGCTAATAATGATGATAACTATGAGTTATAAAAAAAAACCATGACTTTCGCTAAAGCCTAATCTGATCTTTATTTTATGGCTCAAGCCTGAAACCTTACTCGTAGGAATTGTGTGATTGACCTGAAGTGGAATCATAACCATAAAGACTGTGACAATTTTACAGCAGGATTACTTCTGATTAAGCTAAAATGCCATAACTATATAGAAAAATTGCTTTAAAGCTTATTTTTAATTTTGAAGGCAAAATATAAAATGTTTATCGTTTGGCTTAATTTTATTATTTTAAATAATAGCAGCATTTATGACGTGCAAACCAAATCAAAGTCAGCTTTTCCATTAAGTTGCTATTGACCAGGGAATTTTATTGAGAGTATTTTGTGCATGACTGAAAGCTGCCTATTAAAGATGGTAATCATTTCATGTGACTGACAAGGGAAATATTGGGGGATTATTTTGTGCTAGTAAGAAACCTAGTTAATCTCAAAGCCATATCACCTCATGGGTCAAATGCTTTTTGCAGTATATGTTATTTTATATGCACAATGCTCCCTTTAAACACAAGTGCAATTTTATATCAGTGATGAAAACAAGATTTCATTTCATCAAGAGATAGCTCACTGAGATGCTGAAGGTGAAATTTCAAATTTTGTGTTTTCACACCTCTTCCTGCAAAGCTCCAACCTTTAAAGAAATCAAGAGAAAAATGCTGCAAACTTGTAACAAGAGCAGAAATAGGCTTGCAGAATGAGTCACCTTCTGAGGCTTTTAAGCCCTTTAGTATAAGTACAATTTTACATGTATCTCAATGGAGGATGTGATCCAACAGCTGTAGAGATGCAATACCTAAGTCAAGCGGACTTAAACCTAATCAGACATTTTAATTTGAAATGTCAACAGCTCCACTCCAGTGATCCACTTACACACTTGCAGTTCAGAATAAACATATTTAGCTCACTAAAACTGTAGAAGACTACTCTTTTTCGAGAAAATATGGCTCAAGCCATGAGCTCCTTTTTGGGATCAGGATTACACAGAGTTAAACAGGGGGTATCTGAAACCTGTGGGAGATCCCTGTAAGACATACTAAAGATGACTCTGGAAGCCATGGGACAGTCTTATGTCAGCCTGGTAGGAACTGGCCCCTACATGAGCTCAGTGCCAGATGGGCAGGAGGATGGCCCAAAGACTGCCCGTTACCTTCTCACCCAGCAGACAGCCATAACTACAGCCCCAATAAATTGCTCCTTAGCAAATCATCAGGAGTAGGAGGAGACCCAGGGCCAGACCTATTCCAGCAAGCATTACTGTGAAATGCTATTTATTGCTTAGCAGGGACCACCAGGACTGACAGACCATGGAAAAGAGATCATGCTGACCTTTGGGAGCAGCTCAGAAAGGCAGCGCGTTCCCCTGAACTCTTCAGCATGACTTTTCTGCTCATTTGTACAGGTGGGAATGACAGGTTATTTCAATGAAACTTGGAAGTACAAAATAAACGTAGATTCACTGGTACAAAACCGCAGTATTGACAAAAATAAAAATATGTTCTACAGATGGCCAAGGAATACACAGAAATAAGAGTAGCACCAAAACCATACATATTTGCTATGTATATGCATGTCTCACAGTGTTCTATCATTAATTTGGAAATGGTCTTTAACATAAAAAATCAAAAGATGTCATAAGAGTATTAACCATGTTTATGACTGCACAGATGTTCATAAGTACATTGGGTGAAAAGAAGCAAAATCTTTTTCAGGTAAGGATTTCTCTAAGAAAAAATCTCTCACAGAAATTCTCATTTTCAGACATCTCCTTTTTCAGGTGAAGTTCTTTCATTTCTTCTCTTTTCTTTCCAAAATTATTTTTCTAGTGTTTTTGTTGTTGTTGCTCCCTAGAAACAGTGTGTTGTGACATCAGGTCGGTCTCTGCAGCTGTGCTAGTGATTATGTACTGCCATTTATACATTTATTGCAAAAGAACATTTCTTCTTTATAACTGCCTTTTGGGAAAAAAAAAATCTAAAATGTATATTAAACTTTAAATCATATATTTAAATCATACATTTTCCAAAGAACTGCAAAAAAAATTTTTTTTTTTTTTTGCAGTAAAATTGTTTATATTTTACAGTCATATAAATGCATTTTGAAATAATGAACTTCTTGTATCCCATTCTTCAGCTGGTATTCTCCTTTAACATATCAAACCATCAAATGCCTTCTGGCTGTGGCCCAGTTAAAAACTCATATGTAAGAAACACAGGTTGGACATTTTGGTGTGTTATTTACTCAGTGCAGCCTGCCTCGATTTGCTGTGACACACTCTCAACATTATTGATTCTTCTTCACTTTCTACCAGAGTAGCACTTTTCATACTCAGAGGAAGGAAAAAAAATGGTTACGTTAGGAAATTATATTGAGCTTGTGATTTGTTTGTAACTAAAAAAAAAAAAAAAAAAAAAAGTATAGGTGGAGTCTTTTTATTACCTCACAGTGCAATAGCACACGTGCTTTTCTCTCCGTTTTTTTTTTTTTGTTGTTTGTTTTTTTTTAAATTCCCTTTCTATCTAAAATTATCCCCCAAAAGAAGGACTAAAGACTCATATCAGCTGTGTCACCAGTTCCACTGCTACTGAAAAGCTGGTACAATGTCTTCCCAAATTCAGGTTCCTCTTATACAATCCCTAACTACTGAAAATAAAAAATAAAATAAAAGTATATAAATCTTAAATCAGAACTATGCTAGTGCATTTGGATGGAGGAAAAAAAAAAAAAAAAAAAAAAGAAACAAACAAAGAGAAGGCAGAAATACTACCAAAAGAAAATCAAGTTTTTTCCTTTTGTCCTTTAAACAACCTGTTGAAACTCTGGACAAGCAGCAATGTTTTGGTAGTTGAGTAAAGTTTTACAGTGAGCTTGTCTCTCTCTGCAAGGCAACAGTGAGGTGGTTTATATAGCAAGCAAGCGACCAGGCTCCAGAGTTTTAGCTGAGCAGAAGCTATGTGTGGAGGCTGTGCCGCTCTCAGGCCAGCTGCAGATGTGACCTTTGGTAGGTAGGAGCAACCTACAGGACTGCACCGTGGGGCACAGGAGCATCTGCCACATTGGCCAGTATAAATAAAGAAGAGAGAGTGGCAAGAGCAAGACAAGAATTCCTCTAGTATAAACCCACAGTCTTCTATTGGCAAATCAGCATGCTTAAACTCTAATGGAGATCATTTCACACTGTAACTCCAGCTGATTTCCTAAAATTTTCATTTCTGTTATAACTAGATCACGCAAGTATAATTTAACAAGTTTCTCAGATTAACAGGTAATGAAAGTACAGATGGAGCCTTGACATTTTCTGTGGCAAAGATGCACGTAACTTTTTGGATGCTTAAGGCAAAAACAAGTGTGAATAAAATCTTTTTTTTTTTTTTTTGTCCCATCTTTTCAGAAATTGAGTTAATGACCTTAGACTTGAGAATTTCTCAGTCTGGGAATTATACAAAAAATGCCATGAGACAGTGGATCTTGGGAAAGCTCAGAATCATGCAGATTAAGATGGCCAAAGAATGCAGATATATTAATATCCTAGCAAATATTTGCATTCTCTATGAAACCCCTTGTTCTTGTTTCTCTAATTATTTTTCTAAATCAAGGACAGAGTTTCAGGTAATCATTTATTATCTATCCACAAGCCACTTTTTATAAAAAAAGAAAGATGTTAAGGAAATAATTATAGCTCTTAGACTACAAACAATAACATTCAGAATTGAATTGTCTTCTGACTAGTAAGACTTGTCTTGAATATTGATTGATATTTGAATGGCAAGTCCAGCGTCAAACAATACATTCATTTCCATTTGTTGCAATAAATGTGCATAATGAAAACCATGTGTCTTTGAATACAGACCTAAGTAATTGGAATCCTTTCTACACAGTGCTGATTTAACTAAAATGAAGGAAGGCAAATCTAATGAACAGACTAGACAAGTCTCAAGGTACTATGGCATCTCAGAAAGACAGGAGAAGAGCTGCAAACCAGCTTTTGTGCCCAGCAGCCAGAAAAAGTATGTCTGCACCATCCTATACAGCACATAATCAGCATAGCACTTTTACTGTTATTTATTTGCATGTAATTTGAAACCTGTAACTAAATTCCCTATTTTTGGTAGACCCAACTGTTCTACGCTCTCCTCTGTTCCACTTGGGTCCACTGCTTCACTCACTAAGATGACTTAAATCTGTTTTGAGAGGGGATATGTGTAGTTTCAGGAGTCTGAAGAAATCAGCAGTGGATGACAGCTTGGCAAACACTTAAAACCAGTAGTGGATGGACAACACAAGAAAATGTCAATTTAGACTAATTTTAGATGGCAAAGAGTTGCCATCCCAGCTTTCTTGGACATTCCCATTCCCATGGTAGAGATGACAGAAGAAAAAACTGCCCAAAGACATGTGCTAAATTCAACATGCCAGCCTACAAATGCTCTCCTTCATCATTCCAGGCAGTCTCTGGGGAATTAAGACAGCTAGCTGTGTTGACTGTGTCAACCATCCCTGTTTAATCTGCCGATGCATGCTGGTTGACACTCTCAGAACTGAATGGGATGACCCAGGGCAAGTGACCTTGTGTGAAGATCTGTCTTCCTTCTTATGCCACTGACTTCTTGGGTGATGCCAGGTAAACCACTTACTCCTCTGTTTTCCCTTTTGTCAAAAAAAAAAAAAAAAAAAAAAAGTTGCTTTAAGGGACAATTGTCCAGATCTTGGGTTGGGACTGGGGAAATGGTTCCTATTAGGCTCTGGGAACTGGAAACAGAGCCAATACTTTTTGACACAATAAAACACAAGAAAGTGTTTAGCAGGTAGATCAGTGTGAACATCTGTATCAAAAGGGGAAAAAAAAAAAAGACATCTTCTCCTGCTGGGTACTTTTATAATGGGAGGAAAGCATCAAGGGACACCACTCAGACAGAACATAGCTTACCAATACTGCACCAAAAGAAAAAGAAATTGGCTGACAAATGTTGGCCACTTTACCACACTTCTCCAGCACTGGAAAGAAAGAAAAAGAAAGAGGGAAGGAAAGAGGGAAAGAAGGAAAGAAGGCAAGAGGGAAAGAGTTCTTAATCAATCTGGAAACAGAAAGACCTGTCTAATATGAAATCCATCACCCCCATCCCCCAGCATTACCCTAGGATACACGCGTTGAGGCACTTCAAATATCTTGAGCAGCAACGCCAAAGCCAAAGGACTATCTGCCAAGAAATAGTATAACTAATTAGCTGTAGCCGCTTAAATAACAAGCTAAGCCCACGGGCAGCCACCTCAGCAGCTCCAGGGAATCTAAGACCCCCCAACCGGGATCCAAACCAGCCCTCGGGGCACCCCTCGGAGGTGCGGGCAGGGCCGGGGACACCCCACCGAGGCGACCCGGGACCCCCTCCCCGCCGTCCCGGCCCCGTCCCTCCCTCGCCCCGCCCGGGGGTCCCGGGCCGGGCGGTCCCGCCCCCCGGCGGCAGGTTTATGAGCCCCGTCCCGCCGCCCGCCCGCCTCCATCGCCTCTACCGCCCCGCCGCCGGGCCATGGTGCCGGCGCCCGGGGGTGCCCTGCTCCTGCTGCTCCTCCTCCTCCTCGCCGCCCTCCTCCTCCTCGCCGCCGCGGGCAGGTGAGCGGGGCAGGGCCGGGAGGGGAGCGGGAGGGGAGAGGATCGGCCCCGACCCCCGGCAGCGGGGGCAGAGAGGCTCCGACCTCCGCCGGCAGCCCCCGGCTGGGGGTCGCCAGGAGGAGAACGCACGGCAGTAAGGGATGGTCTTCCAGATGTTGGGGGGCTTGTTTGCTTCTTGTCAGGTCTGACGGTGGATGGGGGTAACCAGCAAGTGGCAATGTGCTGTTACAGCACGTCCAGGGCTGCCGAGCCGTCGGCGCTTCAGCAGCTGGAAGCATATGAACCGCAAACCCGCTGCTGTAGGAAACGCGTTTGCTCTCAAAGCCAAGCCCCGCTTAAATGCTCGTGTTCTTGAGATAGTATCTTCGTGAGATATTGTGTGTTTGCATTTCTAACACCTTGGAAAGTGTAAAACCGCAAAGCAAAAGTGGCGTCTTCCTTCATAAGAAGGCATAACCGGGAGTTACCTGAAGCAAAGATGGATGTATTTATTAAAAAATAATGATGCTGCTTCACAGTTAGTTGGAAAACCCTACAGGAACCCCTGCCTAAGGTTGTTCTACAGCCTGTCATGTCCTGGTTGATATTGAATGATGGTATCTCTGTCTTCTACCAAGACTGTCATTCCCCCTTTCCCCTTGAGAGGAAGGGGGAAGAGCATTTGAAGCATCTTGATGCAAGTCTTGGATGATAAGAGATTTTTAATATAAGAGAGTAAAGAAAGAACAAAGAAATACTGTCTCTGAATAGCTAGGAAGAAGGAACAGGGAAACAGTAGAAATTAAAATCAGTTTAGAAAAAAGTGAATTAAATGTGATTATTTTTGTCCCTTAGAAGTGTGGCTTTCACATCTGGACCTTTAGCTTTTCTGCTTTGAGCCCTTCCTTCAAGGAGTCAGGTGGTCACAGGAGGACTTAAAAGAACTTCTGCAAGCCCAAGCTAAATTGTATTTGGTGTTTTGGAAGGGACTCGCAGTAAAGCAGAACTGTTGAGTGCCTGAAACAGACCAAAGGGATATCTAAGACAGTCATTAAAAGATAATAAGTGATGCATGTTGGTTTTGGTTAATACCATTACATGTGTATAACTCAAACAAGCAAACAAAATGCCTGTGCTGTCACCTGACAAAATGTTCATTTCTATTTCTGCACGGCATGCAGTCATAAAAGACTTTTTAGGAATTTTTTACAAACTGCTAAGTTGTAGGAAACCATCTTTTTGTTCTGAATACACCTGTTGGTCAAAATTTGAGGTCTGGTGCTAGCTGTTAGCTAGCAACAATGTCCAGATTTTTTTTAGAGGCAAAATTAAAGAAAGGGGTAATATCCTGTCTTTGAAGTTAAGTGGAAGTTGCTAAGAATGCAACAGAATTTTTTTCCCCTCAGCAGCAGGCAGCTATTGTGTGTGCAGGAGCTGACCAAAAGTATCCTGTAGAGATCTTATGGAAATAATGCACTAAATCTCTTTAGCAGCTGTCTTGAAGGAGGAAAAAAAAAAAAAAAGTTCATAAATGTCCCTCTACACAGAAAATATTAGTAAAAGACAGAAAAATAATAGGATCTGAAAACAAACAACTTTATTTTAACTCAAACCATAAATGACTTTTGTTACCTAACTGCCTTGTTAAATCAGCCTTTTGAAGGCTCACTCTCTTTTCCTCTGCAGCTGTAAATGTCATATAGTGCTGGTCAGACAGGGAATAGATCACTCACGTTCACTAGTCAGGAGAATGTGACAGGTCCCTCTTTACATTGTTGGGATTTTTACTTCTGTTTACTTTAGTCATTATTGGTATAATGGCTGCTAATGAGGATTACAGTGCAGCACAGCCATCTGCCCAGTTACCACATATGAAAATTTTGGTTGCCCATTGGTAATGCAGACAGTAGCTTGTATTGGTCCATGGTCATAAACTAATTTTGAGAAGCTGATGCAAGGTAAAGCTTTTTTCTTACTTCATAGAACGAAACAACAAAAATACCATGGGGTGGCAGAGGGAAACAGTTGAATAAGTAAGTTCCAGCATCCAGGTGTGCTTTATTCCCTCTTTCACCAGTTAATGCACTTGTAATATTTTCCTTTGCAGGTGTGTGTTTAAGCAATTGAGGGTATCAGTCCTACCATATCAATCAACCTAAATTAACTGGAAGATCTCTCTAGCCACTTGATCAGTAGAGCAAGCGAACTTTTTGAATGTGTTTTGTTATAAATACCTAAGTTTTCTCTTTTTATATCAAATTAAGTAAACCACTACAAGAGGTCAAAGTTAACATTTAAGGTCTGCCCTCACATCACACACCCAATTGTTTTTTTTGTCTGCTGCTCACGTCACTGTAGGTATGGAGTTATATATCTGCCTTGGCCTGGCCAGTATCTGATTGCTTTGCTGTGCATTAATCTATCTTATTTTTGAGATAAAATTCAAGCTTTTCATATTACTTCATAGAGGAACAATTTGTTTCAGTAGCAGATGAATAAAAATATGGGACATGACTTCATTCAGACCTCCTTGTATCATTACGGACAGCATCACAACTTTCTCAGTTTGTGAAAGAATCCATATCTTCTGAAAATTAGATAAGAATTGTCCTCCTGGTTCTTCAGTACTCTTCAAGACTCTCAAGCTTGCTCACGGCTGTGTTCTTACTCTTATGCCCAACTCAAAGCCACAAGGGAAAGTAGCTCAAAAACAAATGGTTTTGTAGTAGTTTCTCTCTTAACAAGCTTTTCTCTCTCTGATTTTGAGCTGTCAAACATGTAGATGTTTGTTGGATGGATGTCGAGAGCTGTACATAATATATCATGATACAGCAGCAGTAAAACTTTCCTATTGCGACTGGAATTTTGACTGAAATATCCAAAGGTCCCACCTTTTATTTTTTTAATACCTGTGCTTGTGGCTCACTAGGATCTTGTGATAGCTAGCCTGGCCAGCTCTTTCTTTGTCATCCTAACTAATGAGGCCCTGGCTTATTGTAGAAGTTTTTATAATTCATCTTCAATGTACTTTGTTAAATGCTATCCTACTAGTGTCAGCAATGTCATAGCCACATAAATCAGTTACTTCTCTGCTGCTTCAGCACTCTGTATGGCTCTGTTTTGCCACTTGCTGCCTATTTCACCAGTGCCATAAGCTTCTGAGTCTGAGGACAGAGACCTTCACTAGAAATGAAGACTGGTCTTGCAGGTGACATGCACAGATCTTCTTCATTCACATATTGAAGCTACAAGTTATTTGAGGCCAGGCATTTTTCTCATGCTGAGTGGATAGTGCCAAGCATAGCAATCTCATTTAGGCTTCTAGGTATTAAAGGTAAACTCCTACACAAATACCATTTAGGGACAGATCAGACACCTCTAGTTTGCATTGCTTCTCCCAGTAATGTCCAGCAAACGCATATGACATTCTCCTTGAAAGCATCTGCTTGCCCTGGCAGGGTCTACCCTATTTCTTTCATTTGTACAAAATGCTGAAGCCCTGACAGCAATGGAAGGACTAATCTAACAAAACTGGTTTCGCTCACAGAATTTGGTATCTGGGTGGGCTCTCAGTGATCCAGTTTACCTTTCCCACTGCCAAAGGTAGGCTTTAGCCTGGTGCTTGTTTTGGAAGTCAGAACAAGAGAAAAACCTTGTCCGGGGCAGTGTCTGTAAAGTTCAGCTATGTTCATTTTATTCTCAGTATTATGGAAGATCTTCCAGTTTTTAGAGAACTTTGTACCAAAACCCTGTGAGTATTATATGAATTGTAAAGACACTTTCATGTACTTGATTCTGAACTGAATTATTAAATGAAAAATTACTAAATGAGCTTGTCTTCCTGTGGAAATGAGCATCTCTTGGAAAGTAATAAGATTCTATTTCCTCTAAGTTTTAGGCATTTTAACCTTCCAGGGGAGTCATAGCACTATCCAGTTGAATTCAGGGGTGTTTTGGGGGATGCAAGCAGAACACACACTAAAGGCAACTCTGAAGTAACATCTTGTACCTTTGAAGTGTATGTATATATTTACTTTTTTAATAGTATGCATTAGTGACGTTTGCAGTAACGCTTCCAGTAAGAGTGCAACCCTTACGGATAAGTACAGGAGGATATAGAAAACTGAAGTAATAGCAAGCGGAGGAAGAAGATAATTAGGGTCACAGCACCCTGTGCTGCATAGACTAAGCCTGAAATTCATGGACAGTTGTAGATTTCCATCAGATGTACGACTTTGACAGCTAACATTGCAGGGCTGCCAACACTTGCAGCTGTTATCCACGCAGTAACTTTGAACCACCTGGCTATACTGGCAGATTAAATTAACATTTGTATGATCAGTGCAACCTGAATGCCTGGGAATATCTGCACTTATCTAATCAATGTGCACATACACAGTGGCTGCAAGCCCACGAGGCACTGGATCTGTGGGGATGACTGATGTTCAGAAAGGTGCTTTTCTGCTGAATAATTTGTCATCCAGAGCAACAGAGCTGAGCAGGTATGGCAGCATATATCCAGTCCTGATTTTTTCCTCTGATGCAAGCTGCAGTATTCCCACTGACTTCACTGAGATTAAAAGACTCATTCTAGCAGAGGACCTGTTTTTTTTTTTTTTTTTTTGCCATGTTTCTCATTAGAAAGGATTTATGTTATTTATGTTGCAGGGTTGTTTTATTACAGGTGAGATGCTCCTATCACCCCTTTCTCCAACCAATGCAACTTTGTATTCCTGCCAAGGGACTGTTGAATGCTTTGAGGTCATTAAGATGAAAATGCCTGACAGTGGATAAAACATGAGGGAAATGCACAAAGGAATATAGGGAGGAATGAATTAAAATGTATCTGCCTGCTGGAGCTAGTGTTTATCCTTTCTTATGCAGCTCAAGAGTTCATGGGCAGCTGGTGACTGTGAGCCAGCCTGGGGTGTGTCGCTATGGTTCTCGGACGGATTGCTGTTATGGCTGGAAAAAAAACAATAAGGGCCACTGTGAAGGTAATGCTAACAGCTTGTGCTTGTTTCTTCCCCATAGCTGTGTACTTGGTGCTAATAAAAGGACTTGATGTGAATCTGCCAGAAGTTACAGAAGGAAAGCTTGTGAGGGAGTGAAGTCTCTTATCACTTGGGTGGGAGAATGAAAAAAAAAACATGCTGGAGAGAACATCTCCTTTAAAAAGCAGAGCTTTAGGTAAATAACAGCAAACATAAAATACAGATTTAAAAACTCTTAGATCCAGAAGTGGCCATCTGTGCTAACCTCCTGCATACCCTGGCTGAGATTGGAACTTGCCAGTGCCTGTGCTGTTACAGCTGTCAAATAAATGCCAAAAATGCAGCATCTTCTGGTGCTACATATGGACCCATGAAATCAATTGATATCCTTTGTCTTCAAAAACTCCACAGCCTGTGAGAACCAGGAAACTTTAACTTTCTAAAAATACAAACAAAACCCAAGCAATAAATGCACCTGACTTGAGCTCAGGTAGCTGGTCAGCATTCTGGTCGGTGGATTGTTGGCTTCATAAAAAAATAAATGACTATTGAGAAAATTCTAATTTGTTACAGGTCTACAGATCCCAAGGAGAAGGTGATATGAAATTGTCCTCTAGCTCTACTTGGGCAAAGCACAACAAAATCCTAAAATATGTATTTTAGGAATCTTTCTCAGATGTTGCACCCATTGCCCTGGAGTTTGTCATTGTATATCTAGTGAATTTGAATAGAGGTTTGGGGTTATTCACCGCTGACTGATGCCTTAAACAGAAAGGTGACAAAATCTCTCTGCTCTGTATATGTAGCATATCAGAACAATACACTTACTAATATTTTTGCATTGTTTAACAGCAGATTCATTTTGGTGCAAAAGAATAGGTAGAGGGACAACCAGCAAATGTAACTTTGAGCTAGTGGAATTAAGTTGGTCTCTTCTAAAGCAAAAGGTTACTCTTACTAGAAACCAGTTTTCATA
Source organism: Anas acuta (assembly GCF_963932015.1). Taxonomy (NCBI): domain Eukaryota; kingdom Metazoa; phylum Chordata; class Aves; order Anseriformes; family Anatidae; genus Anas; species Anas acuta. The sequence goes on from NC_088979.1 coordinate 77,278,129, forward strand.
GGTTTTTAAGGTGGTTCTTTGGCAGATTTCATTAAAACAACAGCAGTGTACTACTGCACTGAAAATCTAGATGCAGTGCTGTACTCTGTTTCAGTGTTAATACTCAACCAATCTTACATTATGCCACTTTGCTTTCAGGGAAAGGGACAATGTTGAACTACGGCTAATCTGCAGAGCCAGTGGTTTAGTGCTTCTGAATTAATCTTTTAAATGTAGGAGAATATGCTTGAATTCAGCAGGATGAATTTTGATTATGGATTTTAATATAGTAACTATGATTTTCCTGTTTCCTGTAGTTTAGAAAGCAGATTAATTACACGAGATAGTTTGGATGCCCATACTGGTGCATACTCCTTTGCTGTTCTTCTAGAGCTAGTACTGCTTTAAATACATGTTCAGTTTGATTTTTCCAGATAACACTCATTTTGATCATCACATTGACTTTAGGAAGTATTAAAGATCAAGGATTAATCTTTAATTATAATTAATTATAATGCTAGCATTATAAGAGCTAGCATTTAATTTCTGACTAATGATGAGAGTTAGAAAACTTCTACTCTTTAATGCATCCAGGTTAAGCCCAGCCCTTTCAAGTCATTGTAAATCTGATGCAATTGTAAATATGGGGATGTGTGGTAAGGACAATTGTCTGATTTGACAGATGTGCTCTGGGTATTCCACCATGAGATGGACATGTTCTCAGCTGTAAGAGAGGAGATCCAAGAGCAGAAAACCACTTTAGGGTCTTCTGTGGCTGCAGTAGAGTGCTGTTGCCTCTTCCCTGCTTCAAGTATAGAAAATCAAGCTGCTGGCTAGCTGCTTTTCACATATGGCTTCCCCAAAATAGGTAAAAAGCAGAGTACAAAACTAAATGTAAGTTGTAACCATGGCAGAAATGAGCATTTGGGAGGGTGCTAGAAGGAGCCCCTTCTTTTCCAGGTCTTTACAAACTGGGAAAAGCATGTGTTCATGTAATGCATGCTAGCAAACCTTTTCTCCAGCAGAAATAATGCACTGATCAGTAGCTACCATGCTCAAACTAGAGGTAGAGGTATGGAAGATGTTGAACTTCTGCAATAAATAAGCGGGGAAATAGTTCTCAAATAGAATATTCTAACTTTTTTTTTTCCTCTCTCTTCTTTCTCTGCCTGATTCCCCCAGCTATCTGTGGACATGGCTGCAAGTATGGCGAGTGCATGGGACCAAACAAATGCAAATGTTTTCCTGGATTTACAGGGAAAACCTGTAATCAAGGTTTGTGCTCGTGGGAATATAACTCTAGAAACCAGACTGCTGATGTTCTGTCTTCTTGTCATGTATTAAGAATTGTGTCATTTTCCAAAATAGTAAAACAAGATCTTTTCTTATTTACATAGCAGAGCTTAGTGTTTAAGGCTCTTGCCAGGGATACTGGAGATGCAAACTGTAAGCCTCCTTCAGCAAACAGGAGTTTGATCCTATATCATGTATCTCCTGCAGACGGGTGACAAGGGCAAACTGTCTCATTTATAGTCAGAGGATTAAGGCACAGAGAGATTACATAGGAAAGGAAGAGCCAGAAGTCAAATCTGGAACCCATGTTATTTTTTTTTAACTAAAAACCCATGCTATTTACTTAACTAACCTCCTCAGAAAGACAGGCAATTACATGCTCGATGTGTTATTTCTCAAGGTTCCCCAGGCCAATGCCATCTGTTTGCATATGCAGACTTTTTTTTTTTTTTGAGAACACAGAATTCTTTACAATTACATACTTAGAATCTTTGAATGCACCACTTTACCTGCATAAGTTTGCAGTTAGACATTGAAATATTTCCACCAACACCTTGGTGACTCCTCAGCTTTTGTTGTTCCAGTATATGATCTTTGTACGTGATCAGATGAAAGAAGCAGATCGCTGCATGGAGAGGCCTTTCTACTGCACAGCAGATGAGTGAAGCATGGAATGAGAGCCACATGAATGGATGGGTCTATTGATGCTACCTTCCTAAGCACCTGCAGTCTTTGCTTAAAAATGTTACATTGACATTGAAAAATAAGAGAATTCTTAGTGAGTCAGAACAACCCTCTTACTACACAATATCTATCAAGCAATATGGTATAAAGCTATAATGTTAAGTATTTTGAAAGCTCCATCTTTTGCACTGTTGATACAGGGAAAGAAGTCAGCCCCTTGATATTCCTAGGGAACAAACAGCAGCCTTGGTTGTGTATCCATGTAGATCCATGGTTACCAGTACAGCCTCAGCCTCTAAACCCACAAGTTTAACCACCAACAAGGTTTAGCAACTTTACCAAAAGACAACAGAGAAGCCCCCCGCTTGTTTTTTGTGCAGTAACTCCAGCTGGATTTGCTATGCCCTCCGTAGGCAAGCAGATCAGTTCAGTGCACTTGCAGTAGATTCAAAGTCTAAGGCTTCATGGAAGCTCTGTATACACCTGCATGTACAAATTGCCCTGTAGCTCCCCTGGGCTGTTCTATCTTATAAAGTATGGCCAGGAAATTTTTAGCAAGGTTTCTTTAGCAAGGCACAAGCCAGAAATGCCCAGGAGCTATTTCAGTAGTATCGCCATATAGGTGTTCATGTTCCAGTAGCTCAGAGCCTCTTTAATTTACAGGCAGATACAGCCTTGGTCTGACCTTACAACAGAATGCCAGGCTGAGCAAGCTCAACATGAGCTAACTAAAATAACAGCGATAAGGGGACTCTATTAGTCTGCCACTGAGTCTGAGCTAAACTAGCGTTATCTCCATAGGTTCTCTTTTAGAGCTGTGTATGTTATCTTTGCATTACTGTGCATTGTGCAATATAGGTGTAGCTAAGCACTTTTCAGAATGTATGGTCTAAGTGGAACAACTTTTTTTTTCACCTCTAGTTTCTTTGTTACGAGAATCTTGGTTTTTCAGTGGAGGCTCAGTAGCAGAGAAAGCCCATTGTGATTTGCAAGTTGATATGTTGTCATTTTTCAAACAGACTCTATATTTAAATAGCAGAGTGCAACCCTCTTTTTCTTCCCTGAACTGAGCTGTAACAAATACTTCCACACACATCTATAACTAGCACAAAGTTTATGCTTTGAATGGTCTGGAGGATTTTTTTTTTCTGGTCTGCAGGGTGCATAGCTATGAGAACAGCTGCTTCTCCCATTAAAACTGGAGTTCCGCAAGCTAAGCGCTAGGAGAGTTGTCTTCACTGAAATTATATTATTGGCCATGTGCTGTTAAGCACCTGTTGAGTGGGCCACATGTGCTTGTGTATTCTGTTAATGAGTTCTGTTTGCTAATCAGGTGTCAAAATATAAGAGGTAGAGGTGTCAGTCAGAAGTCACAAACACAGATGCTGTTCCCTTGTTACAGAACCAATACCATTGACAAGAGTGATGCCTATACCACATAAATTGATCTTTTTAGGATTCTGGTTTTCTACCAAGGAAATAAAGCTATTGAGAATTTGAAATCAACTTAGTGTCTTGCAAAGCCTTTTAAATCCTGGACTGCAAAAAGGAGTTAGGATGCTTTCGTTCTCTGGATTTTGAGAATTTGAGGTTTTTGTACTTTTATTCTTAATGTCACGTGACTCTTTTTATATTTTGTGTTTCATCTTGGCTATGCTCCTGCCCTGATAACCTTGGTGCCAATGTGTAGCTTAGGGGAAAATAAATAAATAAATATATATATATATGTAATTTTTTGTTTGTTTGTTTCACTTTAGACTAGGAACAGCAAATCAGCTGCAGATAAAGTTTTACTCCTTCTAGTACAGAGGTCAGCTGGAGGGCAGAAATATCCAGCTAGAATCAGAGAAATCCAGAAAAATACAGCAACTACAATTCTCTTTCCACCCCTCCACTCCTTCCTAACAAGCTGCCAGATGGGGTCAGAGTTTGCATTACTTTTTCAGGTGTAGAAGTCTCTGTGTTAGTTTTCCTAGCACTCTTTCAGCCAGATGGTCTGCTAAATTCTCATCTTGCAAGGGGTTGGCTTGTTTTCAATCCAGGTTGTTATACCGTGGGGAATTAAAGGCATTAAGCAATATTATCAGCCTATATGTATGGATATATGTATATAAATCCAGCAGTCATCTAATTCCAATGAATTCTGCAGATCTGAATGAATGTGGACTGAAACCACGTCCCTGTGAACACAGATGCATGAATACACATGGCAGCTACAAGTGCTATTGTCTCAACGGTTACATGCTCATGCCAGATGGCACATGTGCAAGTAAGTAATAGAGCTGATAGGATAGGCACACCAAAATAACCTAATTGCATTTGATCCTAGCAAAATTTCCTCTTGTGATGAATGGATTTAGCTTGTTCAGGATAAGATTCTTGCCTCAGCTCTTTGGTGCTCTCAGCAGCTGACAGAGGCTTTCTGTTTGGCAGTATATGGATAAACTGAACTAGGTAATAACTGTTTTTGGTGCTCAAATAATTTTTGTCCTGCTAGAAGTAAAAATCTTTAGTGTTACTTCAAATGAAGGACAGCTTGTATAAGCTTGGTACATAGCCGTGCTGGTTCATTTGTCAAATAAGGATGAATGAATCAATCCAAGCAAAGCACCAATACAGACTACGCTTCACTGTGCTGAACTTCACAGCATTATCCTTGCTTTACCTTTCTGTGTTCCCTAACTTATTTTCTCTCGGTGCTAATATGCTTCCTACAATTGTTGCTGGCTTCTTGCAAACATTTGTTCACTGTGCTTAGGGTTATCTGAACTGTGTTTCTACCTATTTTCTCTGTCTTTAAGCCAGCATGTAAAGGAAAGCATTCTGCTTTCTTAGTCAACCTGATTTTCAGATGTGAGGAAGCTTCTTATTTTTCAATGATACTGTTTTGTTTCTAGAAAACACTTTCTTTTCCCCCTTATCTGTTTGAAATAGTACAGTGAATTCTGCTTTACATTTCACAAAACCCTAGGTAAAATGTGGACAGCCCTTTCCGGTGTTTACTGGGCTGAAGCAGATGCATCTGTGGTACAAGGAAACTAGTTGGTCCACTGCTGAGACCAATCTGCTTGAGAGGTCTGTCCTGAATGTAGCTGTATCAGGTGCAGCCCACCCATTCCCGTGGTTATAAGAGACAACCATAAACTCTGAACAAATTTATTTATCTTCAAACTCTGGAGACAGCCATTCACCAGACAGGGTGTCCATCTGGTGAGTTTGATGTCAGTCTTGAGATAATTGGAACAATACCCAGCTTTGGCAAACATTCAGAGGACTGCAGTGTCAGCAGCTCAGGGGCAGGCAGAAAAGCCAGATCTCCTAGTTCGTCTCCCTGTTATGGCAGGAAGACTGAAATTGCTGTGAAAGGTGCCTGGGGTCAGAGCTTTTGAAGGCTTCCCCTTCCCTGCAGCACATGGTGGATCTCAACAGCAGACAACAGCTGTGGGGTCTTTGAGATCTCTGAGAAATGGATACATCCAAGATAATTTGTGTATCTGCTGACATCATAAACTGAGCTGGTTTCAGTCAGGCTGCTGTCTTATGGACAGCTGAAGTTGGCGGAAGCCAGAGGTACTGTCAAAAGAAACCTATCCTTTGAGTCCAGTTCCCTTTGAGCCCAGTGGGAGCTTGTTCCTACTTCGTCTCATCCATCTGTCATTCCCCCTCCTCTGAGCAAGAGCTACGCTATTGAACCAAGTCAAAAAACTAGATCCAGACTGTAACAAGCCTTTTTTTTGTTTGATTAGTTTTAAGCCAGTCTTAGTTCAGGATAGGTTTCTGATTTAGAAAACTTTGCATTTGTACTAAATTTGTACAAAAACCAGAGTTGTGCTTTTGAATCAAATTCTCCATGATGCAAATCTCCTTAACAAGATGAAGTCCACCTTGTCTGAGCAGTCAGACTTTTCCAGAACCATGCCGAAACATTGTGGCACTAGAAGTGGAAAGTTATTAGAAGAATGTGGTTTTGAGCCACAGAGAACCATTGCTTCAGGTAGATAGTAGGTTATTACCTAAGACAGTCACAAATTCTGCAGGAATTACTGTACTAAATCTGATTAGCAGCTCATCTAAACTGTTCATATTCTAACTATAGCCAGCAATGGAAATTTCAAAAATAACAGAAAGCAGACAATTACCAATTGGAGAAGAATAATGTTTAGTAAGTTTCTTTATTGCCACTTAGGAGGTGGATAATGTGACAAAAGTATTATGATAAAAAAAAAAAAAAAAAGTAAAATGCTTTTGCAAATACAGTGAATTTTTGATCTTAAATATTTATTGCTTATCCACAGGGTCTAAGCAAACCAGCCTTCTTTTTAGGCTGGTGGTAATTAAATAAACCTGTGGTAATTTTACCACGGGTTTAACATTAATTTTAATAGCAACAGAAATAACATGCATTATTATATATTAAAATAATATGGCTGTAGATATATGCACACTCACACACATCATTGTCTTCTCTATATACTTCATTACACACCATTTTGAAATTGCTGGTACTTCTATCAATGAATGTGTTGCATTTTAAAATAAATTCCATATATTTTTCTACTTGGGTGGTGAGCTAGCACTCAAGGTCTTGCCGTTTTGTGATATAGTAATAGATGGATAACCAGAGCGACATAGTGGAATATACTTCCTTTTCACACACCTCTAACTCCTCCAGTAAACACTTCCAAATGCTATTTTTCTCCCTGGCATCATAACATTAATGCTTGCAGAATATCCTCAGGATTTCAGGTGCATCTCCCTACGTACTTAATATATTTGGCCTGCTTTTCAAGCCTCTCATAATACTCTCTCAGACAAGATCTAGACCCATACTCTTCTATTTACAGGATTACCAAAATCATCTCCAATAATTTATGCTCATAGTCAATCTACTGTGTAATGACTACTATGTGCTTCTTTAGATTCAAGTATCTGTTCAAGATACAAATAAAGTAGATTAAATAGATAATAAAATAAAATAAAATAAAAAATAATAAAATAAAACAAAAAAAAATAGATAATAAAATTAAATAAAGTAAAATGCAGTGTCAAACTTCATCAGGCTAAATAATTTTAAAATCAGAATGTCTACTAAGGGCATGGTGAGTGGTAAGCAATAAAAATATTCCTTTACTGAATTGCAGTTTTCTGTATGGTAAAACTGCAATGATGAAAAATGTAAAAAGCCTTTTTTTTTCTGCTTGGACCAGTTCTCTCTGAATCTAAAAGATAATAGTCACAGAACTGGTAGCAGAGAAAAAAAAAAAAAAGAGTCATAAGGGAAGATAAGGAAAGAACAAAGTGAAGGGGAAGGAGAACTTAAGATCTATCTCAAGAGCTGCTGAATTGTGTTATTAATGTGTTAATGTATAAATATCTTGATTGATGATTAATGGAATTTTGTTGTTCTCATTAATTTTCTGCATTCATACAGATCTAACGTAATAATAAAATGTGTGTTCCCAGCCTAGATTTTACATTATTTTTTTAAATTCTGTTTTCAGGTTCTGGGACTTGTGCTATGGTTAATTGCCAATATGGATGTGAGAAAGTCAAGGAGGAGGTACAATGTCTTTGTCCATCAGCTGGCCTTCAGTTGGGACCAAATGGAAGGACATGCGTTGGTATGGTTAGAGAGCTCACTCTCAGCTTCTTTTCTGTAGGATTCTGAGAACCTTAACAGTCTGAGGAAAGGGTAAAAAGTAGTTAGCCCTCCTCACTGACTTCAGTCATGCTTCTTGTTACTTGCAGAGTGATGTAAAGTTTGCATGCTTTTTTTAATAATTCTTCTCATTAACATTGGCTATGTAATTATTTGGGCTAGTCCCATCCACAATAAATAATCAAATGTTTTAACATGTTTTGGAGTCATTAACAGATTCTCCGTTTCTCAGAGACTGTTACATACAGCACAGGAAGCTGTCCTACCGACATAGCACATGATAGCATTTGGGGTTGTGTCTAGATGTTTCTTTCTTTCTTGTATTGTGATAACCTACAATGCAAACTTCTGTGTTTTTCTACAGAAGTCTCAATGTCATTTTACCTTAGGGATTTCCTGTGGTGAAGTTAGCATTACTTCATAGCACTTTGTTCTCTGATACTAATTTTATGTTGGCATCTGACAAGACAGTGCTACAGCATTTCAATCCAATGCTGAGATGGTATCCATCTTAACACTGAAGCTAAACTAATTTCAAAACATCAGTGGAGGTGAAACAAACCCTCCAAAGCAGGGACCTCTCCATGAACTACAGAAGTAGTGGCAGTGAAGTGCATTCAGGGAGTAGCAGGAGCAGGGAAGTTCCACAAGGGGGGATGAGCAATAGGTGAACCCAGCACCCACAGTGCTGTGTCCTCACTGACCAGGGCCCCTTGCCACAGCACCTCATCATGCTGGCAGACCAGGGTGCTGATAACAGGGTGAGTGACAAGGAAAGGTGATAAATCAGGTCTGGTGTCTGTCCAGAGAGTCCAGTCAAGAACAGCACAGATGGAACACAGGATAGGAGATAAGGCTACAATGTACGTCCAAGGAGGCCATTCAGGAGATGGATCGGGAGACCATCTACCTCAGGACTACCTACACAGTAGTCCTGAAGCCCTTCCAGAGGACAGGGAAGAGCTAGGAATGGGTGTAACTACAGCACAGCTTGAACAGGACTCAAGGCCCAGGACTGAGCTGAAATAGGACTCCTTTTTCATGGGTGGGGCTGATTTGGGCAACCAAGACTTCACAGAGTACACAGGGGAGGCCCTGACATCATGTAACAGACCTTTCCAAAGCTGGAATGTTCCTCCTACTGGTCATCACAAACAGGCTTGAAAGGCTATGAAAGCATTCATTTTTCACACCAGATGCTCTCTGCTTAAGTATGTACGTTTGAGGAAATACTGCTTTATATCTACTTTTATGCCTTTTCATCTTAAAACAGGGCCAGTAGCAATTTCATGTGTGACAAACAAGTATTTTCAGTTCCAGACTTCTATCAAATAACTTTAGCTAATTCTTGACATGCAAATTGTCTTTTTGAATCAGTGAGTATATTTTCCTTTAAATGCTAACACATAGCATCTTACCAATTCCAAATTTCAAAAAGAATGGATACAGAAAATGTTTTTTGTTTCCTTCTTTATTACCCTCCCTCTTTTCCAATCTAGCCTTTCTTTTCTGATCTCACCTCCAACTGGGTAACTCTTGGTCCAAAATGATATTTTGTTTGTTTCTTTTTTTGTTTGTTTTGTTTTAACATTTCTTCCACGCAGGCAAGCATAGAAGATTGAAAATTGCAACTGGGAAATATTTACATTATCCAAAATACAATGGAAAAAAGTTTTTGGAATGGGTACTATTTACTAAAATGTCCTTACCTAACTTCACATTTAGTTATGTTATTTCTGTCACAACAGTACAAGTCGTTCCGATCATAAGGGGTGGCTTACAGGCAAAGAGGAATAACTAGCAGCTCCATATCAGATGCTGCTTACCAATACATATGGGTGGAGTGATATCTACAGCTTTAAAGAATGTTTTAGATGTTGAGAGGTTTAACATGTCAAACACAGAAAGTGAATTTTAGCTCTAATGGCCAAAACTACATTATATTTAACACTTCAAACAACAGATGACCCAAGAGACACTGCTATATAGAAGGACAGTTACTATATGAATTGTTCTCCTTAACACACAGCTGTAATATCAAGTCATGTGTGCAGGTCATGTGTCCTGAGACTATTTTTTCATGTTTAGGATCTATAGAGTAAACCCATGTGCATACTTGTCTCAACTTCCAAAGTATAAAAACTCCAACATGAGAACCTTACTCCTTTTTCTCAAATGAAATGATTTTGTAATTGGGAATGTCCTGTTTTGAGTAAGCAAGGCTCTCAGACTACCAGCAAGCAAGCTAACGGTTGTTTGAATTATTTAAGAGCTACTTGAAGGTGAACATTGTGAACATATACATTTAAATACAATAAAAAAGATAAATGGTTGTCTTCCTGAATTATTCAGGCAACTATTTTTATTCTCTTTTAATGAGTTTACCTTGCCTGCCCAAATGGATTTGGAAGAATGCTGATATAAATGATAGAAGGTAAAACAGACAAAAAGATATGTCCCATGGTTGGAAATAGCAGACCCTTCTTCCTGCGCAATTTGTGTTAGGTCACTCTTTTCTGTGATCTGCTCTCCATCTCTAGAATGAGAAAGAAAGCAAATTCCTGCTGTATAGCATAATAGATGCTTCACAGATTATAAAACACTCTCAATATTCTGGTATTAGTCACAGAAAAACTATAAGCAGATAAACATTTGAAGATTCTTGGCTGTTTGTCTTAGCTTAATCTTCCTAAGAAGCTGCATTGCTCCTGAACCTGCAGAGCAGAACAGAACATTGTGTTTCACTTTCCCTCTTCAACACATTCATAGGTGGAAAAAAAACAAACAAAAAAAAAAAAAAAAAAACAACAAAAAAACAGAGTTACAGATGAGTTATAAGGATGGAGCACTTGCAGTCTGGAGTCTGTATCTTGACTTAGCCCAGCAAGGGGAGGTGCAGAGATTCAGTGGGAAGAGCTGCTGCTCCTGCTCCTTTCTGCTTCTGGTTTCCTGTTTCTGAGGCTTTCTCTTAAACTGTTCTGATATTTCCTTTCTCAGAGAAATCATAATTTTTTTCTAGTTCCTTCCTGCCCTGCTCTGTGACTTTAGGGGCAAACCATTGTCCCCAGCAGAGACCCCACAGCCAGTTACCCAAGCTTTTACTGTGCCAAGTCTCAAAATCTCCATAAATTTAGTGGATGTTTTGCTGCTTCGTTCATATTTCCACATGCAAAAAACAACCCCAAGAGAAAGAATGATGGGACTTTTTTATTAAACAACTTGTGATAGCTAAGAACAAAGCATTCCTGTGAAAATCCCAGCTGGTTCTTGCTTTCCCATTCTGCCTTCTCATGGACATGACCAGTATCCCTGTTCCCCATCTAGATATTGATGAATGCTCCACTGGCCGAGCTGTCTGCTCTTTCAACCGCAGATGTGTCAACACATTTGGAAGCTACTACTGCAAGTGTCAGCTTGGTTATGAACTGAAATACATCAGTGGCCATTATGACTGTGTAGGTAAGATTTAGCCCATAAAATTTCTTTCTCCATTTTTTTTTTGATTCCAACATAATGCATCTTTCCTGTCATTGCCTGAAGCATGTTGGCCAAGTCTAGAATATTCTTTAAGACACCTGCAGCTTTTGTCCTTGTTTTCTCTGTAGCCTTATGAAAAACCTGACCACCGGCAACTGCAAATTAAAATGCCTCATTGCACCAAATCATCTCTAGGCCCTGTGCAAAAGATCTACAAAGACATGTAGCATGTTAGCAACAGCTGACTTACTACAGGGAAGTACTAGTTTTGGGACAGTTTTAGTTAAAGAGCCTGTTTTATCCTCTCGGCATTCAATCTGTGATGAAGAAACAGTCCCACAATCTTATTTTGTGTGTGTGTGTATAGTTAATCAGCAATGTGAATCAAGTTGCTTCATGACTGTAAAAATAATTGCTTGAATGGACAGTACAGAACATAAAGAAATAAATGTATGAAAATAGTAAATGAACAAGTGGTTCCACAAAAAAAAAAAAAAAAAAAAAAAAAAAAAAAAAGTAGATTTTAATTACTTTTTAGGTCTCTTTTACATGTATAAATTTACAGAAATACAGGCAAAAAGTTATCTTGATATGCCCAGGAGTTAAAACAAACATCAATACACCTTTACTCCTGTTTCAATCTGTTAACTAATTGGTGAAATAATAGCAAAGGGTAGGCAGGCACCACCACAGTATTGTTCAAGCAGTTCACTACCTGAGAGGTTGGAACTAAACTGCATCCAGAAGTGAATTCGTGTTTTATTTGCTTAGGATTGGGACTTAACGGTGGGAGGGAAATCTTAAGGCAGGTTTTGGACACCGAAATTTGAGTTTCCCTTTGTCAGCAGACCATGGGAGTTTTAAAGTGGAAAATATGCTTACATTTTCCTAAAATTTCTGCTGTAGGTATGGGGGAAAACCTGGAGAGTTCTTAGTAGTCAAGATTTTTATCTGGAAACCTGAATCTTGCTCTCAGACATACCATAACTTTTAGTCAGTCTTCCTGCTATGTATCTCCTAGCTGACCTACTTACACAGAGGACCTATCAGCTGCAAAAAATGAGGCAATCTGGGTAACATGCAAGTGGTGCAAAAAACGAGTGCAACAACTTGGCTCCCTCATGTGGGAGAAGTCAGAAATATCTTTGTGATGTAACAAAATAATGAAGAACAAAATTAGTTACTCTTGATGCTTGTGCCTTTTGTTGTACCTACCTGAACATAGTATTTTCTACTGATTTTTTTTTCCTAATTATACCTTTTTTTCAGGTTGCATCATATATATGCCTGGAATATTAGAGGTAGATAAAAAATCTCCAGATCTTGGCCTGCCCATTGTTAGTTTCAATTACATTTCTAGAGTGAGTGAAAGAATGGGGAAGAGCTGCTGATTTTTTTTTATTGATGTCACACGTTCTCTTGGTGCCTTTTGTTAATAGATCACTTCGTACAACCTATACTTTGAATCCTGTTCTCATTCAGTAGATCTCTGCGTTCACTTTGTGTTTACTAGAATTCCTAGCGTGAATTCTTCTGCCTCCAGTGCTGCCTGTCCCATCTTGGGCAGCACTCTAGTGCTCACAATACTTGAAAACAGATGGTAAGCACAAACATGAAGCTTAGGTTTCCACAGTTTTCACTAAGGCACTTATATCTTTTCCCTAGATGTAAATGAATGTGTGGCAAATACACACAGGTGTAACCTCCATGCAGACTGCCTCAACACGGAAGGATCCTTCAAATGCAAATGTAAACAGGGATACCAAGGAAGTGGATTCGACTGTACTGGTGAGTACTACCAGATGCCAGGAATAGTGCTATATTTTTTGATCCCATAATTTATGTTTACAAGGCATTTTCTAGGAAAAATCATGCTGAGCAGTACTGCAATACATACCAAGGCAAGCCTCTCCATGAAGTTATAGACTTATTGTATGAGTCATTGCATGGTTAGTACAAGTATTATTAGCTAAAATTAATTTTGCCTGTGAACCCCTAAGTCCCGTAGTATCACAGGAATCACAAGTAGAAGACAGAAGATAATTGTGCCTGAAGGAACAGAGAAAATATCTTTAAAACATAAACTATATGTTTTCCTCAAACTTCCACAGCTAGCCTCTGGGAGGGCTGTTCGATTCCTTTCAGAAGAGTTTTAATCTAATTTAGCAAAAAGTGAGAGAAGGTAGGAAAGCCATGACTTCTGTGCTAAATTATTTTCACTTACATTTTGCCTTTGTTTGTCTACTGAATATTAAAGATTTCCTGTAAAGATGCCATTGTCAGTTTCTACCTGAATGTGATCCTCCAAGAAGGAAGATGGAAAAGGCTGCTCTTGTCTTTATATTTAAAATGCACCTTTCCTATTTAGTGTCTATATTAAACTTGGCAGAGATTTTACCCATGATGTCTCTAGAGATGTTTTCCTTAAAGGATATCCAAGTTCTGCTTAAATTTTTTGGATAAGAGATGTGAATATATTTTAAAAGCTCTCGTATATAGCAAAAGTCTATAGAAAACTTTTTTTCTCTTTTTTTTTTTTTTCAAATAATCCTTGATCAGATATGTATTATTATTATTTATGATCTCTGATGCCCTATGAGTCTCTCTATTATTCATATTCCAATTCTCATCATAATGGTGGTTGAAACTTGCAATATTGCATCAATATTGACACTTGCTGCATTTGAAATAGCACTTTATCTTTGTGATAGTTTATCAACCCTTATTTAATATTAATAAGGGTTATCAACCCTGCATTTAATATTAAATAAATTCACTCAGTATGGGCATTGGTTTGAAATCAATGTTTCTAACTCCAAAGGTATTGGTACCCTTTTCCTCTCAGGTCTGATTTATTTTATATTTTGTTCAATATTTTTATTCTATAAAAATGCACTAAGCATCTAAAAATGAAGATCCTTGTCAGGGTCAACCCAAAACATTTGATTTCAATCAGGTAGATTCAGTTTGTTGGTTTTTTTTTTTTTTTTTTTTTTTTTAAATATAGATTAAAGATTTGACAGTGCTATGCCAAAACTGTATACATGCATGCATATGTATGTGTGTAAATATATCTATGCTGTATATATGTACATATATGTATATATGCTGTTTTTCCTACTATATACTGATGAAACTCAAGTAAAAAGTATACTGCATTCTTCCAGGCATAAAAGTTTTAGGTTTTTATTCTCTCATTCAAAGCATGTGTTTTGTTTGTTTGTTTGTTTTTTACAATATCCATTGGAATTTTCATGCCTTTAGTGCAGCATTGACACACAACTTTGAATGTTACATGCTTTTTTTTATGGAGTTAGCTTTTCAAGCCCAAAGCTGGTATAAAATCTATAGTAGTCCAGTGAAAATTGAAGTGCTAAGCCAAGTAAAGAGTTTTCTATCTTTATTATCATCAGAAGTTATTTTAGTACCTACCATTGTAAAAATTCATCATGTTAACATGTGATAAACACAAAGCCAAAGCAAGTGAATATATTAGTAGGGCTAAAACCATATTTGTGAAAGAAAAAGAAAACAAACACAACAACAACAACAACAACAAAAACAGAGTTTAACTCTTAAGTTAAACTTTTGTTAAGTTTCTACTTCTAGTGAAAAATGTGGACTTTAACGAGGAAAAAAAACCAACAACTGGCTAGTACTGGAAGGTTTGATTTGGAAACACAATGCCTCTGCTGAGCTGTTCAGAAGGTTCATCATGTTCAAATTCCAGTTATGAGCCAGTTTCCTTGCTAGTCCACATACCTTGTGATTTGTCACTGCAGCTTACTGCTACAGAAGGATGCAGTGTGGCTTGTGACCTGGGTGAGTATTAGAGCAAATTCACATTACACATATTGATATGGTTCTGTTAAAACAAAATGGATAAATTCTTAAACAAATACATTTCTGAGCAAAAGGTTTGTTTTTTTTTTTATTATTTTGTTTTCGTCTTTTTAATGAGAAGATGAAAATTTCAAAGGGAAATCTCTTTTTGACAAAGTTATTGCTTCCTCAAGCAGACATAATTCAACAAGAATGCTTTCTTGAATATGAACAAAGGAAATATTTTAGCTCATGGAGAGGCTATCATACATTTTTTAATGTCTAGCCCTATAAAAAATAAATGCTGAAGATGGATCATTTCTATCTTCTCGCCGATTTTCCTATTACATTGTTCATTCTCACTCTGCATACTTTCTCATGTCATATTTCCAATTACTGAAGTTCATTTCTTTGTTAAAAGAGGAAGAAGCTGTGCATTCATAAACTTAGTGGAACATACTAAATGGAAAAGAAATTTAATGCAAGAGAGAATAGAGGAATAACACACAGTAATGAGAGAAATCAGAGCCATAGGCAGAAAGTCAGAAAGCAAGGGACTAGCTAGAAAGAGGTATACAGTAAGAAAGGGGAAAAAGACAGTGGTAGATAAAACCCAAAAAGCAGTGATACTAAAAAAAGACTGTTTTCTGTGGTTGTAATTCCCACATACACCTCCTTTCTTTGAGGGAAAAAGAGGCAGTTCTTAAAACTTGAAGTATTTCAATAGTTAATTTATACTGCAATTGTCAAAATAGGTGAGCATCACAGATGACCCAGACATGAATTAGATGTATGAATCTACTCTGAAATGCTCGGTTTTCTCCATGTCAAAAGAAAATCATGGAAAACCTTCGGCTTCACTGAAGCCAGAGGAAGTTTTGCTGTTGGGGTTGATAGGCTGATAACACCACCCTGGGAACTTGGGGGATGGAGGCTGTAGCAGCATTTGCAGCTCCTGCAACCTATTCCAGTTCCCAGCATATGTGCCTGGGGTTGTGCTGCTGATAAAAGAAAGGCTTTTCAAATACACCCTCAGGACTACATATAATTATTCCCATGGGGTGGGAATCTTATTTCAACAGAGAATGATTAGTTCTTTATAGAAATTGTCTAAAGTATGTCACAAACTGGTTGCTGTGGCAGCACTATTAACTTTTTATAACAAATGGAAAGCATTTTAATAAATAGCTGCATTTTCAGAATATGAAATGAGAGAAACTAAGCACATTGTTTATAATGAAACTTCTTTGGCTACATCTTCTCATGCTACCAAATAACTTAATAAGTGATGTAAAATTCAACTTTGTACAGAAGTTGGAGAATTTATTTAGTTTGTATATTAATATACTAGCTAACCAGAAAGCTGCTGAGACATCAAGCTGCAAACATTACTGCTAGTCCGATAACGAGCTGAGGTTATTCAGGCAACCTTTTGCCGTTCAGCATTCAGATATGCTTAAGATGTTGGACACTGTTTCTGAACTGTCTTTAGCACACATTTCATTTGAGAAACTGTGGAGGTGTAATTTTCCAATGGTCCCTAAAAGGGTCCAAGCCATTTCCACATCTGGCCTCTATCTTGCTGCAAACTATTGCTCTTCTCAGGTTCATGTGTTTCCTGATTTCCTATTGTGCATTGAAAAACCACATTTCCCTCACCATATGCTTCAATGTGTATTCCAGCTTTTATTTAAGAAAAGGGTCCCACATGGTTCCATCAGCAATTAAGATTTCTGGGGAAAAATTATTCTATTTTTAATTCACTTTTCTTGCAGGAAGCTACAAAATAACAGGAAAAGAAAAAAAAAAAAAAAAAAGAAGAAAAAAAAAAACACAGCACTAACTTAAAGCCTACAACCTTCAGGCATTACTCTATAGAGCAATGGCACTCTTTTTATTGCCCAGATGGACAGAGGTTGCTATTCTTGATTATGCTTTGCTGGATATCTAAATGGTAATACAAAGCCATGACAGCTCTCTCCATCCCTCTTATATTAATCAGGTTTCTGTTTTTGCCCGTAGGTTAAACTCTAAAACCTACATATGATTTGCTTTCTTATTAACTTGCAAGTTCTGAGAAAATTTGGGGTTGTCGTCATAACATTTCAAAGCTTAAAAAGCCGTTCTTGTCATAATACTGGTCAGGTTCTTATGATTCAATTCATTATGGAATCAAATGCTGCTGTCATCCCTTAATGAATAATGCTTAAGATCTTTTCATCCCACATGTCCTACTGGAAACATTTTAGTTATGAAGTAAGTACAGTCGAGTATTATGAACTTGCACTGATTTCTCAAAGCATCCATCCCCAAATAAGATGACAAGAATTTTAGAAATTAAACAGGTGATACATATAGCTAGATGATGCTGCTTAAAGAACACAATGGTATAGAAACTGTGTATTAAACTATGTATTAAAACTTTCAGAATCTCTTATGACTCTCTGAAAGAAGCATCCTTCATTATGAGGTCTAGGACATTTTAGAATGATTTCTGAAATTATCCTTGTGATTTAATCTGTTCTCACATCTAAGGACTCCCTCTACACTACACAAATCTGTATTCCTTGTCCCCTTTCTAAATTTTATATACAGAAGTTACAGAGGGAATTACAAAAGAACTTTTAAGCCAGTCTCTTACACTTGTCTCTCACCAGATTTTTAAACCTATTGGTAGGTGTTAAGGTGGAAGCAGTGTGGTGCCTGTCAGAGTACAGAGTAAGGTATCTCCTGTTGCAGCCCTCTTGGATTCAGAGCCCTAGTCAACAAATACCAGCTGCAGTAGCAGAGCACGTGTGAGGAAAACAGATTACCACCTGCTCCTCTTCTGTATCATCCCCAGTGCATTTCCCTTTACATAGTACAGTACAGAGACAGGAGGTTGACATCTGTTCTCTGCATTTTTTACAAGTCAACTTTAACAACTTAGTCATTAGACATCCCATCCCAAGCCATTTCAGTGGTCTTGTAGTCATGTCCTGCATCTGATGTCAAAAAAGATTTACTTCTAGCCCTCAACCACCATTTGCCTTTGTTTTCTATCACTTGCTTTAATTCCCTCTGATTCAAAGAGATAAAATACCTTTGGAAGCTGAAATATTTTTGTACTAGGACTATAAATACAAACTGTAAAAACAGGAGGTCTTAATCTGCATGCTTTCTGATGGAGGGTGCATAAAAAGAAGCTGGGATGAAATGCACTCCATTTCTTCTCAGTTTCTAAAATTCTCTGTGCAATCACATGAATGCATAAATGCACAAACGTTTGTGACCAACACCCATGTGTTTATATAAATGTCTGGGGTCAAAGGGTCCTGAAAAATCATTGCCTCAGCTGTGGCACTCCAGACTGTCAAAGAGGGCAAGCTGTGCATTCATGCAAGTCCACTAGGAGTGGATTCTGCAGAACAGGCTCAGTTTTAGGTGTTCTATGCTTACATTCATTCATTCCTACTGCAATTTACTGGTAGACATAAAAAGCCCTAAATCCATTCCTTAGGCTATTCTACAGCTGAATGCAGATTAAGGTACTCACGATATATCCTAAACTTGGTGTCTAGTCCCTCTTTGTCCACAATATAAAATGTAAGTGTTCAAATTTTCATATTTCCATCAGAAAACTGCAGTCTGCAAGCAAGTGGGGATTATACTCATTCATTCCCATATTTTTGTCACTTCCTGTCAGTTGATTTTCTACACTGCTTAGTGTTGCACATGCAAGGAGATTGGTTTTCTGACACCACAGAGGTTATTATGTTGAGCTGTAAGAATTTTTCATTTTGCTGGGAATACTTCAAAGTAGAAACTAAAATCAGATGTTCAGGTTTGCTGGGCAGTCAGTCTTGACTTCCACAGCCTATTTATTAACAGCCTGCAGTTTCTTGTTACTGATTGTCGAGAGAAAATTTGTTTGGAATTAATTCTTCCTGATAATTTTTACTGCTGAATTCTGAGCTTAGACTCGAGTCCCACAGCAGCTGAATTACATACATCCTTCAGAACAACATCCTCCAGAGGAAAGGTGTATTAGTAGTTTACTTGCAAGTATCTGGCAAGCAAGGCTACAAGTTTTATTCAAATGCTAAGAAAAACAAAATCCTCATTTTTTATTTATTTTATGTCTTATTGGCATTCATTTATTTTATACTTCCAACTGCAGTCTCAGAAGATCTGAACACTCCAGTGAGCTATCCAAGAGGGTCTGATTTTGCTCCTGGCATGCTAAACAGAAAATGTAGTTGCATTTACCTTGAATAAAATATGACAAATCCACATTGATTAGGATTATATTAGCCAGAAATTAAGTTCAGGGAACTTTCCTCTTTTCCTACTAGACTACAGTACCATTCTATTAAGTGGAGTTTTTTCTTCTGCTCCCTTTGTCTGTATGAGAAGAAACACACAGAAAAAAAAGTATCATCAAATCATAGAATATTCTGAGTTGGAACAGATCCACACAGATCATCGAGTCCATCTCCTAGCTCCACGCAGGACCACACAAAAATCAGACCCTATGTCTAAGAGCATTGTCCAAATGCTTCTTGAACTCCAGCAGGCTCAGTGCCATGACCACTGCCCTGGGCAGCCTGTCCCAGTGCCTGACCACCCTCTGGGTGCAGACCCTTTCCCTAACCCCCAGCCTGACCCTCCCCTGTCCCAGCTCCATGCCGTTCCCTTGGGTCCTGTTGCTGTCCCCAGAGAGCAGAGCTCAGCGCCTGCCCCTCCGCTCCCCTCGTGAGGGAGCTGCAGGCTGCCATGAGGCCTCCCCTCAGCCTGCTCTGCTCGGGGCTGAACAAACCAAGGGACCTCAGCTGTTCCTCATGTCTTCTCCTCTAGACCCTTCACCATCTTCGTTGGGCCTCCTTTGGAGGTTCTCTAATAGTTTTATGTCGTTCTTATACTGAGGCACCTGAAACTGTACCCAGTAGTTGAGGTGAGGCCACACCAGTACATAGCAGAGCAGGACAATCCCTTCTCTCGACCAGCTAGCAATGCCATGCCTGATGCACCCCAAGATGTGGTTGGCCCTTTTGGCTGCCAGGTCACACTGTTAACATATTCAACTTGCCATCAAGCAGGATGGCAAGCTTCTCGTCCTCTAGTCTGTCCCAGGATTACTCTGTTCCAGGTGCAGAATCTGGCACTTACTCTTCTTACATTTCATACAATTGGTGATTGCCCAATCATATAAAATTTAGTACTACTCAGTGTTACAAGTCCAGTCCATCTATCACAAAATACCACTACAAAGTTTTTATCACCACAAAGTAAGGAGCAAACTAGGAACATATTTTTGCCCTGATAATACAGTCATTAGACAGCAGAAGCAGAGGGAAATAAAAATAACTGACTTTCCCCACCAATTGCAATTCAAAAAGACTTTAGGGACTTCAGTATCAATACTGATCAAGAATCAAAGATAAGCAGTGCATGTGGCTGTTTTGACCCATTGGTGGAAATAGCCTCCATCTATGAAAGAGCTTTTGTACATTACATTGGAGCTATGCAGCTCTTATTATTTCTGAAGTACTTATGGACTTAAACTACAGAAGGCTCTCAGTAGCATCTGACATGGTTGTGCTATCATACTTACCAGTCTCTGTTCTTAACCCAAACAGATTCAGGCTGTGGCCAGTGCTAGTGGGCCGAATATTTAATTGCATACTGACTGGTCATGTCATAGCAGTCATGAAATCCTGAGTTAATTCAAACTGCCTCATTGTCCCAAACCCCAAAGTCCATTTTCATGTACTTTAAACACCAAAGACATTGTCTTCCTCAGTAGTTCTGATACTTAGTGAGGGACTTCGTTAACTCAGTTGGAATCCTTATGGCAGAACTAGATCGTCTTCTAAACTGGAACTCCTCAGATTTACCTCTTCCCTAGAACTTGCATTTTTGTCATACTAAGTCTTCCAGCCCTGGTTTCTGCACAGTGGTGTTCCTCAGCTGATATTGAGCAGCAACTGATATTGCTGATAAAAAGCAGTATCTGCAGTATTGCCATAATTTCTCCTTTGAATTTACTCTGTACTGTACACGTATTTTGAACAAACTGATCCAAAGTAGTCCTGGCTTTAATCCTCAGTGATGACTTGTCCATTGGCACCAAGAGCTATCATTTTCCGTCAGATGGCAGAAAAGTACATCTGGAAGGGACCCTAAGAGATCAGTTTGTTCTTTCGTTCTGAGGCAGATCACATCCAGCATATTAGTGACAGATGGTAGTCTAACATTTTTTTAAGGCTTTGAGTGATACAGTTCAAATAATCTAAGTAGCTTGCTCCTGTGTTTTACTATCCTATAGCAAGGATAGGAAGCAAGTGCTTCATAATATGCAACTGAAATCTCCCCTTGTGTTATGCAAACTGATAATTTTCCTATCTTAACACAGAGAACAGCTGACCAACATTGTGCCTCAAAGGAGCAATTTGCACTGCTACTGGGTCATTTACTGGCAGAAAATCAATCCTGGCTCCCTGCACCCATAGAAATGAATCTTCAAATGGGTTTCTATTAAAAATAGTCCCTCGTTCAAGCATCCCAACATAGTTTGATAACTGTAGAGAGAATAATGGAATTTAAAAAGAAATCACAGAATCGTCTAGGTTGGAAGAGACCTTCAAGATCACCTAGTCCAACCTCTGACCTAACACCAGCAAGTCCTCCACTAAACCATATCACTAAGCTCTACATCTAAACATTTTTAAAAGACCTCCAGGGATAGTGACTGAACCACTTCCCTGGGCAGCCTATTCCAATGCCTAACAACCCTTTCAGCAAAGAATTTTTTCCTAATATCCAACCTAAACCTCCCCTGGCGCAACTTTAGCACATTACCCTTGTCCTATCAATAAAAGGCTTAAACCTTGAAACAGTACCTTGACAAGGAGAGCATGATGTGAAAATCAGGACTGCTATGTAAATGTTAAAATATCCTCTTACCACTAACGGTTTTGAAGTTTTCTGCCTGGATATAGAGGATATTTGACTTCATTATACTCTATGATGGACCAAGAATGAGGAAAATCCCCAAATCATTTTTTTTTTCCATTTTGAACAATCTTTGTTGACTTTTACCCCACAGAAGTTTTTCACTTCTGCCAGCCTTTGTGTTTCTGAGCAGGATCAGAAGTTGCAAGATACTACAAGGCTGGATTTCCTTTTAGTACTTTGCACTCAAAAGGAATCATAAAACAGTAACAATCTCAGAAAATTGTATATTTATGTTCTAGTCCATCACTGAATTGCAAGAAGATAATAATTTGGAGTTCTCAGATACCTCTCTGAAGTTTGAAGGTTTTATCCTTTAGACCTAAATGAAATGTGATGAATCAGTTTGATATCTCTTTTCTCAAAATATGTTCTATTTCAGTGTCTTTCAGCCTTTGGTGCAAGAAATGTTAGGTCAGAGTAAGTTCTCTACTATGAGGGAGGGTGTTGAGGCCATGAGCAGGTTTTCCAGAGAAACTGTGGGTGCCCCATTCCTTGAGGTATTCAAGGACAGGCTGAATGAGGCTTTGAGCAATCTGGTCTAGTGGATCAGGAGTGTTGGAATCAGATGATCTTTAGAGGTCCCTTCCAAACCAAACTATTCTGTGATTCTATGATTCTAAATCAAACAGCCTGTTGTCTGTACAACAGAGGTAAATGCATGACTAGTGCATTCATATTTAGTTCTGTGCAGAGCTGAACTTAAAGGTCACAGTAGAGAATTTAACTGTGTAGGTCTATGGATGCTGTAAAGAACACCGGGGTGCCATTTATGAATGTGATTGCTGGATGATTCATTAGGCCAACATTTAATATTTTCTTCTTGGTTCTAGTTATCCCTGAAAAGTCAGTGAAGGAAATTCCAAGAATCCCTGGAACAGCTAAGGACACAATTAAGAAACTTCTTGCCCATAAAAACAGTGTGAAAAAGCACAAAGTGATCAAGAATGTGATCCCAGAATCAGCAATGACACCAGCTTCTAAGACCCACTTGCAGTCACTGGACTATGAAGGCGGTATTGATCTTGGTGGGAGCTACACCATGAAAGAGAAAGAAACTGAAGTTACTATAGAAGAGGCAGAGGAGACAGACAAGGAAGAGAATGAAGATTATGAGAATCAGATTGACCATGAGCGAAGTCTAAGAGGAGATGTCTTTTGTAAGTTTCTCCATTTTTATACTGGTTTTAATGCAAATATTTATATAAACACTAAAAAAATAGTCACCAAACATTATAGCTATTTTATCCTAATTTACTTGTAGAAAATGAATCTAACATAGGTACTGTGAGATTTCAGGTTGGAAATTAGGAGAAATTTCTTCTCAGAAAGAACTATCAGGCATTGGACTGGGTTGCCCAGGGAGGTGGTGGAGTCACTCTGTCCCTGGGGGTGTTCAAGGAAAGGTTGGACCTGGTGCTTACGGACATGGTTTAGTGGGTGACACTGGTGGTAGGGGGATGGTTGGACCAGGTGATCTTGGAGGTCTTTTCCAACCTTAATGATTCTAGGATTCTATGAAATTTAGTGAATCTTCCTTTTTAGAGGAAACAGTCACTGTCTGCAGTCAATGTTGACAGAAGGGAGTGTGCCATCCTGACAGTCACTCTGCCAGCTGTTCTTTCACAGCAGCTTACATGTAGCTTTTCCTCATTTCCTTCATAGAAGCCCCAATAAAAAAGGATATTTTGCTGTTTCATTACGCATGAGACAACAATTAGATTTGATTCATTATGGGCATATTCATCATCCTAATAGTATGCATTGTTCAGAGGAAAAACATATTCTATGGTGTCCTTGTGTTTCAAATAATGTAGACTATACAGTAGGCACCACTGTTGTTCATAGCATTTGCACCAGAATAATAATGTCATGAATCACCAGAGGGTTTTTTATCCCTTTTGTTTACATGCGAGAATTTATTTGAATGGGCACATTTAAAACATTTGATGGTGTCTGAGCAGGTATCTTGCTTAATTTCTGACACTAGTCATTTATCAGGAAGATTGACATGTTTCCTTAGTCCACTTCCTGGTGTTTTCTTTCAATCACTATGTTGTATAATACACATTTTCTTGTCATGTTGTTCTCAGTTTTCAAATGTGTTTTAATTTTATTTTTATCTGGCTCATTCAAATATTCTTTAAGGGGGTGGCAAAAACATGCAATATGAGAAACGCATCCTGTTAATCATTTATTCATGATACTTTTTCTTCTCCAAAGCATAGAAAAATAATAAACATTATCTCCCAGTAATTAAGATTATGCACCATATTTCATAATGATATAAATGAACACGAATGGAGTTTAAGTTAGAACTCAAGTTGTTGCTATTGGATTCAAAAAAACACATGCACATGTGTTCTTAAAAAGGAAAGATCATTTTAAAGTCCTCTAGAAACATGGTCTGTAATACTGCTATTGTAGGAAAGCCAAGAACAAATGCGATTAATCATTTAAATACATTTGAGAATACAGACTTCTTTGCCCAAGGCACTATTCTCATAAAATTGCCTTTTTCTTTTTTTTTTTTTTTTAAAAAAAAAAAAAAAGTCAATGGAAATTGGTCTGTTTCAGTTTAGGCTAAGGGTATAGCTTAATAGTGCTTCCCCAAAGTATGCTAGAGAGCTGATAAACAGAGTAAAGTCAGGTGTTTGTTCACCAATCTCCTCCCTTTCTGCAAATATTAACAACAGTGACTGCTTGTGGCATATTTCAAGTTTGCTGACAATGCCAAACTGGGGAGAGCGACCTATAAGCTAAAGGGCAGCGCTGTCGTTCAGAGGGACCTGACAGGCTGCTGCAATGGGCTGACAGGACCATTGTGAAGTGCAGCAAATGCAAAGGCAAAGAAAAGTGTCATGCAACGTTACAGATGTGGACTGCCTGCTTATAAAGAAGCTTTGCAGAAAAGGACTCGATGGTATTGTTAGATAAATTGAAGAATGTGAGCCAGGAAGGTGTCCTTGTGGCCACGAAGGCCAGCCACACCCTAGGCTGTGTTAGCAAGGTAACGAGCAGATTAAGAGAAATCATTCTTCCTTCTCTTTGGCACTTGGGAGACCACACTGGTGCTGTACCCAGTTTTGGGCTCCCCTTTACAAGAAGGACATGGACATACTGGCATGAGTCTGGCAGTGCTCCACCAAGGTCAGGGACTTGGAACATGCAGCATATGAGGAGAGGCTGAGAGCCACTGGCTTCTTCAGTCTTAAGAGCAATGGAAGGTTATGGAGAAGGAAAAGCCAGACTCTTCTTGAAAATATAAAGCAACAGGACAAGAGGCAATGGATACATGTTGAAACAAAAGAAATTCTGATTAGTTATAAGGAAAGTATTTTTACCATGAAGTTGGGCAAAAATTGGTGCGGGTGTGCATGCAGGTTGTGAAATATGCATCTTTGAAAATACTCACCATTTGACTGATCTGGGCCTTGAGCAACCGCCTGATCAGCAGGTCAGACTAGGTGACCTACTGAGGTCCCTTCCGACCTATATGATTTTATGATTTGTTCTATTTTTTCAACCTAGCATTTCAAAGTAGTATCAAAAATAGTGTTAGGTAGTGTGTGTTGAGCTGCACACTATGTAGACCTTCCTGTTCTGGAAGACACTTAAATGCTTCTCTAATACTGTAAACATATAAAGTCACAAATCAGGAAGCAGCAATATTTCCAAAGTACCCAAACAGCTGCCACCTAGCCACATGCAAAAATATGTTTCTGCATGTCAGCTTTTAGCAAGATCAAATGGTGAAAATACTCAGAACTTACTTCCCTCCTCAAGTCCTTCCTTGCACAAGAAGAAAAGCCCAGGATGGGATTAATAAAGAAAGTGAAGAAAAGATAAATAGAACTCACTCATGGTGGGCCCTTGGCCTACTGAGGGTCCTCCTCTGACATTATGACTGTCAGAGGCAGGAGGCAATTGGATGCATACAGGCCAACACAAAAAGAGAACTGCAAAATACTGAAGTAAACACAGACATACACACACATACCAGCCTGAGGAATTAAGTTTGTGCTTCCAACTGATAAATTAGGAAGCTCAGCTGGCATGCAGGAGACACCCTAATTCAAAATGTGTATTGCACAGACAGCTGGGACTGTGCACCCACCTTGCTTTCTTCAGTGAATATCTTCACCTCCAGGCTTTGCTCAATCTCAGTTTTTTGTGAAAGGTTTCTGGCTCATGGTGCCACAACTCCAAAGCTGATGTTCCTGTGAACACCACTTTTCCTCTGGCCAGCTACACCAGATGCATTTGCTAAGCCCAGCCTACCTCCTTACCCAGGTAGCAGGGGCAGGAACTGAAGCCAAATTGGTGTTTAAGTTTTCACTGGATGGCAAGCTAACCCTGGACCAGCTTTACTATACTGGCACAGCCAAATACATGTGACAGTCCCAGATAAAAGGGTTAGGAGACTTACATGTACCTCTGTTCTCTCACAAGGAAACCCAGGTCTTCTGATGACCAGTCTTGTAATATTAGAGAATGCTGTTTCACACGCATTTCCACTGAAAGACTAGCCTAGAGGAGGACACAATTCTTCCCAGTCATGCTAATTAATCCAAAGCTGGTCATACTTTTGCAGGATATAGGGAGAAAGTGAACAGAAACCAGTTGCAATGTATATGGCAACTCGTGTTAAGAGTAGGTTCACAAGTACTCAATCTTCTTCATGAAGAAGCTTTACCCTCATCAAAAGTGTGTTTGTCAAGATTTCTGATTTCGGATTTCTGTAGGGATGGGAGCTATTCTGTCAAATAAAATTCCAAGAATGTTGTTATTTTTAGGGACGTAGTACTCTTAGTAGTTATTCTAAATAATAAATCAAATATTAATAAATAACACTGTTATAAGATACTGATACTTCTATTCAAAATTCTGTGCCATAAAGGACTGTGGGATTTTTCACTTCTTTGGTTACAAAGCAAGGTAGATGGATAATAATAATAATAATAATAATAATAATAATAATATCAATATAATTATTAATATATTATTAATTATTATTATATAATAATTATGTATTGTTATTATAATTATTATTATTATTAATATTATATAATAATATTTAATAATAATAATAATTATTAATTATTATTAATTATATAATAATATTTAATAATAATAATAATAATAATAATAATAATAATAATAATAATAATAATAATAATAATAATAATAATAATAATAATAATAATAATAATAATAATAATAATAATAATAATAATAATAATCCAAGACAGCCCTCCTATTCCTTTCTGCCTTTCTGTGATACATGGATTAATGGATTGAGGGAAGCAGCCCAGACAGCTCAACAGGTTTATTCTGTAACCTGGTTGGAACAGCTAGGAAAAACTGCCAGAAATTGTAAACCTGAGTATGGTCACCATGTTTGGTTAGAGCTCAGGGCTTTGCCAGTTGATATAAGAGAACATACTGACCCGTACTGGGCTGTGTGACCCAATGCAACTGCAAAGGGTCAATCATGTAACCTTCCTGTTGAATACTCACTGCCATGCAGTTTGGAGTGGATTCATTTCCAAGTTTCCAGTTTGAATAAGGGCACACCAGGAAAATCCTTTGTCCACAGCAAAAGCTAAGTCAGGATAGCGCACAAGAGATTTTTGTAATGAAGTTTAGTGGGGTTCATTTTCAAGGGCTTTCTCAACCAAGCCAGAACATTTGAATACCATATGCCTGGGCTAAGCAACAGCTATCTGTGGCTACAAATCTCTATGAAATTGCTTCTACAACCGACGGTAGTGACTATGACTATTATTGCTTCAAAATATTAAAGCATTGTGATTTATCTGCATTTTTCCCCTACTCTCTTTGTTCTAGTCATATTTGACTGGAATTTTAAATTAGTAATGTAAGGGATTTATATGGTGAGCATGCCGGTGAGATTTTACTTTGCCGGGGGAGCTGACAGAAGATTTGTGTGCTTCTTTATACAGGGAAACTACTATGGCCAAGATGTAGTTTCATTAAGTATGTGAACTTTATTTATGGCTTTCTGTTTTGATCCCAACTATGTATAGGACTTAAGGTGTCATGCCATTTGCATTTTTCTTTCAGGTTGGGTTGTAGGTATTAATTATGTTTCCTTTCCTTTTAAATTGCCATATGCCATTCTTGATCTTTGTTAATGTACTAAAATTTAGACAGTTCATGGGTTTAATTGATTGAACATCTGGCTTTAAAATCACTTCATTTCTAATGGTATTGAATAATCCTTTGGAGTACAGGATTATCTCAAACTTACAGCTGCTAATTTTACACATCCTTTTTTTTCCTTCTCTGCTGATGTGTATTCAGCAGTGATTCCTCTACCACCACATTAAGTTCCTCTGTACAATCCCCTGAAGTATCCACACTGCATTTGCCTTTTGTATTATTAAAAATTGTATTGTTTGTCTTCCAGGAAGGGGAGTTAATTAGGAAAAATGGATAGTTCACACTTTTCAGAGGTCCTAATTATTATTTTTAAATTTGACCATTATTTTATCATGGTAACTTTACAACATCTTAAATGTATGGGGAGCCATAGGGAAATGCTGTAGGGAAAAAAAAATAATTAAAAAAAATTATATTAGGATTTAAATTATTAAAACAGGCCGAGTATCAAAA
Organism: Anas acuta; assembly: GCF_963932015.1. Taxonomy (NCBI): domain Eukaryota; kingdom Metazoa; phylum Chordata; class Aves; order Anseriformes; family Anatidae; genus Anas; species Anas acuta. The sequence continues at coordinate 77,306,675 of NC_088979.1, forward strand.
TGCAGGATGTATATGAAAACTTCTACTCAGTTTTTTAAAAATGCAGTAGTTTAAGATAGCAGAATACAGCCCTCAACATTTATGAAATGTCAAAATTATGGTTATCTGTGAAAACTTTTTTTCTTCTTACATTTTTATACCTTTTGATAGTCTTTAATGACTTTAAATGTGTGTTTTCCTTGGGTTCTTTACCTTGTTCAGTGTGAAGGAGGAATCTGTCCTGCTGTGCAGAATAGTTCAATAAACAGCACTCTGTCCTACTGATTGCAAAAGTTGCAGATGCATAAAAAATGAGGCAAGGGCTGCACAGGGAAGGGGGAAAAAAGGTTGTCATTCCGTGTTCTGAGTAGTGTTTGTTCCTTATTTTCTTTGTGAGATGAGATCCTAAGGTCTGATTTCCCGAAGTGATAAACACCCACAGCTACAGTTATTAACTCAGTAGGAACTGCTTTTAAATGGTGGTATAAAACACAATGGACATTGAAATGTCAAATCCCAGATGTCATACTCTGAGTATGCACACCTAGCAAACAAATCAACTTCCCGGGCTCCAGAAGAGTCATACGAGAGTTAATATTTGTAAAACACAAGGGTATAAGCTAGCCAACTGTGTTAATTACCAAGCTTCTTCCTTTGATAGCACCAAGAATGATAAGGAGGTTTTTGCTTTCTGGTTCATTTGGCAATAATGTAAGTGGGCTGCTTATCTTTTGGATTCTAGGCTCTTAATTCTGAACAAGAGAACTCTCCCAGTTAATCAGGATGTTGGCTGTTAATCTCAGTCTTTTCTGATAATTAGACCCCTGTGCAAGCAAATAATGATATACTGAATGTATAGGAAGCTAGTCTTCATTTTACTACCTATTATATTGTTTGACTTTTTTATAGTGCCCACTCTGGTTTTCTGTTTGTTTTTGTTTTGTTTTGTCTTGTCTTTCGATGAGCTTTGAACATCAGACAGCAGGTATAGACAAGAACCATTATTGTGAGAGTTCCCACATGCCACAGTTGTAAACACTTTGGGACTGTGTATGTTAGAATTACTAACAGTGAGTTATTTCTCCAAGATTTTGTGTTATTTTTACATTTAGACTAACTAGACTACCTAGGCAAAAACAGACATAGGCATTTTCCAGGGGATGGAAAAAACAGCCACAGCAAGAAACAAAAATGTACCACATTCCCCACAACTAGCTTCTTTAAATATTTGGGTGCCTGTATTCCTGCTGTATGTCTGTTCTTCCAGTATTGTCGCCTCAGGATGCTATGGGTGATTTATAAGTATAGACCCATTAGCAGGGAAAAGAAGATTAAAGCTTTAAGGATAGCACATGCGTTACTGCAGACAAAAATAAAATAACTTTCAAGCTATAAACCAAACTATATTTTTTTCAGACAAAATATTATTTCCAGGAGTATTAAATGTACTGTAAGTAATCTTATATACAGTTGTTGGCAAAGCGGAGAGGTGAAGCCAAGTGCACATAAAGGAAAATCTGTCCTTTAGTACCAGAGTCACTTAGCTGTGGTGTTCTGTTTCTGAAGCATGTCCCTGAAACAGTGCTGCACAGCTATTGTACTCAACTTCTGCTCATTGGGTTTGGGGTTTTTTGGGTTTTGTTTTCACTTGGGCCTTGTAAAATTGCAGCTTATCCAAGCAGTGCATTTCCAGATGTGCTCCTGAAGATTTCCTGTTGCTATTGTGCTCTCATTATCCTTTATTTGACTTGTAGACTGACTTGAGGGTCTGTCTACATGATAGTTTGCAGGTGGACCTGAGCTCACTCCAAGCAATCTGAGTGCAAGGCAGCTCCAAACAAGTCAAGTCAAGTAGTCAGAGCTGGTTGCTAACAAACCTGTTCGACAAGCAAAGGGAACTGCTGTCTGCCTGCACTTCGAGGAGGACACTGCTGTGCAAAAGGATATGGTTGAACCTAACTAGCTCTTTTGCTACACCTTGTAGTGGTGGTCTGTCACCTTTCTTTACTTAGCTACCTGAAGTTCCCCTGACAGGGGGAATGGCTGGAAGGTGGCTCTCAAAACTGATCTGTTTCTTTATGTGCAGCTGTCCCTGGAAGCCTATTGTTTTTAAAGTAGAATTCTGAACTTCTTTTATCCAAATTTCATTTCTAAATTTGTTTCTAAATCCCCTTCATAGCACTCTATTTAGGCATGTTTGTATTAGGGCAATGTCTGAATGCTTCTTTTTACTTTCTCAAGTGTTTTCTGAAGGTATTCCTAAGAAGTGTCCCCATGACTGCAGTCATGTCATCAGTTATTTCAGAGTCGGTTTAAGTCAGCCCTATTATTTTTATGCAAGTATGTTCCTCGGGATTGCTTCAACCATCTGGTCTAGCTGGGACTGTTGCATTTTGCAGGAAGTCTCTTTCCTAGACACAGTTCCTGCAGTCAATACAATTGACAAGCTGCACCTGATGTGACTCAAACCGAGAGATTTCTTTTCCTCAGAGCAGGGGCATTACTCAGACACATGTCACAGACAGCAACACTGACTTTCTTGCAGACCCAGGAGCCTGTGTCAGCAATAAGCTGACTGTTCTCAGGAACAGAACATCACCAATTTACTTACGCCCAGCTTGTCAGGCACTCAGAGGCACAGCTCCTATGGAAATTGGTGGTAGTTAGTTATACAGGTATCCCTGAGGACCTGGGCATTAATTCACTCTGCCATTAATTCCTGCTCATAATGTTAACCCATTGTAACTCGTAAGAGTATAGTGATGGCAGCAGCACTAAATAATGTGTAGCACCCTGGTACAAAGGGGTTTATGTGTAACTGGAGATAATATGATAGCTAGTGCTGCGGACACATTGGTAGGGGGTACCAGCAGTACAGAAAGAAAGGGTGGACTCTGCTGCACCTGAAGTGGGACTTAAGTGAGCTTTTGTTGGTCGGAGTGTGTTCCTATGGAACAGGAGACAAGGACTCTCCGGAAGGCCTGCATTTCTCCAAGCACCACTGGAACGCAGAAGAGCTGAAAAGTGCAAGCCTAGCTCCTGCCTAGGACTTAGGAGGGACAGACCTTGTATTCTGGTTATGTCCCATGATGGTCCAATGTCAAACGTAGGCACCTTCCAAGAAGTAAGACTTCTTGAAAACGTTTCTGTAAGCTGAAGCGTACAGTTTCTCATAACTCGCTAGTGATATCCTCCAGTAAGTGGAGAACCTGACTATACTGCCTGACACTGAAAGCAAAAATAGATTTGGATATAAAATTTTACTCTTTTTATGTACATGACATTTCTTCACTGGAAGCATTTGCTGCACATAGGTACACCTGCATGTATATCCCTCAAGTGAATTCAAGTGTAGTTCAATAACTTTGTAAATAAATCATTCTGGCAGCTGCTATCTTCTGTTAAATTGCTCTGGTCTTTCCAGAACTGTTCATATTTTAATAACTTTCTTCATTTTGGCAAGGCTTTTCACAGCCTGAGCCTCTTTCACACAGCAGGAAGACAAGTTTATGGTATGACAGTAAACTTAACACCTAAGCACTTTGCACATATTCTTAAATCTGTATATGTAGACATATATTAATTTGGAGAAAGATATATTAATCTTCGCCTTAAGTAAGAATATTATCCAGGTGATTTAAGTAGTGGTCCAGGTGAGGAGAAGGCTGCAAGGGCAACAAGAGGGGACACGCTCCTGGCAATTCATCAGAAAGTTCATAAGATTGCATGAGTCTCCTTTCTTGGCTCAATTCAGTCCCTCTGGAACTGCCTCCAGGGTCTCGTCATTGCTGTGTGTTTTCCCTGGTGTACACATAGAACATTTTTTTACACTTTTGAGGGAGAAGAAAGGTTAAGAAATGGTATATTCATTATGGTACTAGGAGGCTCTGGTTTGCAGGGTTTGTAAGCATATTCTTAAACCTGAGCATGTGCTTACAACTTCTAATATGCTGGCGTATTTTGGTGGGAAGCCCTGGATAAGTGGAACTCACTGGAACAAACTCCCAACTGAATGAATGTGCATGTATATGAAAGTCATGGCTTCTAAAATAGTTGGCATTTGCAACTTCCTAGTAGCATGACTAATACAGAGCTGAGTAGAGAGACCTATGCCCATTTCCATAGCTGCTACCACCTGGCACTGTTGAGGAAGCCTGAGCTTTTCTTAGTGCTGCTGCCCATATGGCTGAAAAAGTGAGCTTACATCAGGCTTTCCACTAGCACCTTTTGTAAGCAGTAGTCCAAAGGATCATCCTTCCCTCCTCCCTCCTTTTGCTTCCCATCCTTCCTTGGCCTCAAGTTGCACCAGGGGAGGTTTAGGTTGGAAATGAGGAGACATTTCTTCTCAGAAAGAGCAGTCAGGCACTGGGACAGGCTGCCCAGGTAGGTGGTGGAGTCACCGTCCCTGGGGGTGCTTAAGAAAAGGTTGGACATGGTGCTTGGGGACATGGTTTAGTGGGTAACATTGGTGGTAGGGGGATGGTTGGATCAGATGATCTTGGAAGGCTCTTCCGACCTTAATGATTCAATGATTCTTCTTGTATTCACAAGTGTGTATGTATCCATCACAGGTAGCATCTGCATGTGTGTTTACAGCGGATAGAGTCCTCTGCCACTGAAAGTAGGTCTTCCATTGCCTTGTGTGATTAGTTACTTACGTGGGCACCACACAGAGTTGAGGTCATCTTTATTTTTAGTGTGCACACTTTTCCAGTCACCACTTAAAATAATACAAAAGAAGCTTAACCACAGAACTTCAAAAATACTTAGGCCCCAGGTTGACAATCCATGGAAAATAAGAGTTTGCAAGCTTCTTCTACCTTTGTAGCTCAACAGACATGAGAGGTTTTTTCTTCATCTCTCAGGCTGCAGCTGTTTTTTGTTTTTTTTTTTTCATTTCTTTCAGTTCCTCCTTTAGTCTGATATTGTAGAGAAAGCACCTAACATTCCAACTCTGTACCAACTCTTCCAGTTTGGCACAAGACAAGTCAATCAATTTTTACAAAAGAGCTTGCTCAGGGTTTTCTACCACATCTGGCAATCAAAACATCAGGCTGTGCTTGCCAGCTGATGCAGGCAGTGTGAGGAAGATGCAGGGCAGTCACTGCACCTTTCCTTCCCAACAGACAGTAGAGCTCATGAGGCCTGCAGGAGAACACGTGCCCCAGGAAAGAGCATAGCTTTGGAAAAATCATCTCCTAGAGCTCCTATTACAGCAGCACAGATGTCACTCACCTGAACTCACAGCTGAGGGCCTTTGGTCCCCCAAAGTTTATGGCTTTTTACAAAGTTTCTCACGTAACCCCTTTTTTTTGAGGTTCTTGTTTCCAAACTGCTGCCAAGCCATTCAGTCATTGGCTTTGCTATCTCATGGTGTTCATCTACAGCAATCAATACTTGAAATTTTTCAGCAAGAAAGCAGGTCATCGTGCCAAAGAAAGATCATGTGCAAAGATATTTGACCTTGCAAACCTTGCAAATCCATTGCCCACACGTTAGAAGGCACAGTGATGTGGAAATTAGCAATTTAAGCAACATTTTAATATTCAGAGTTAGTATCTAACTGGGGTTAGAAATGTTATTTCAGTGGTGGAGTGAAAAACACATACATTGAATTATTTAAATAAACTATGGCAACTGGTATAAAGGAAAAAAGTTCCATTTTCTGTTCCTGTTATGATTCAGCACTTGATGAGTTGTTTTCACCAGTTCCCCAGGGTAAAGAAGCAGCTGCCTTTGGCCCTCTCCTGGCACAGAGAAAAGTTCCAGTTTCGAGACCAGAGCAAGAAGGTACTTTATTTTTATTCTGTAATCTTTTTTTTTGTAAAATTTTCCTGCATATTGCGTGGTTTCATAACAATCTGTATCACCTAAGCTTCAGAAACTCTTTAAAAGTCTTTAGCATAAAACAAAAGCTTAATGAGCATTTAGAGACAATATCTGGTGAATATCTGGCAAAACCTTTCTGCCAGTTCCAATGTGAGAATCTGGTTCTGTGTCCTTTTCAAAACATCCTTAACAGTTGATAAGACATCTATAGAATGTCCCCCCACATGGAAAAATGACTTGCAATTGAATTTTACTTATTTATTCCAGAGTCATGAAAAAATAAGGTAATTTTGATTACTTGCAAAATGCAGCCATGTTAGAGGAGTGCTGCATAGCACACAACCATATCCCGAAGTCCTTCAGCTATTTTATTTTTTTTGGTCTTGTAATCAACAGGAATGAGCATCCTCTGAACAAGACTGGATAAGTATTTACCCTAAATTTTAAATAGCCTAAATAAATTTATAATAGCTCCCAGTTCATCAGTAAGTTCTGTGGGTATCAGAGTAAAGTGATACTCTGTTCTTTTTCATATTAAAAAAAAAAAAAAAGTTGTAAAATCATTCAGTGGAACATACAAGGCCCAAGACCTGCCAATTTATGTACACAATTTAAATTTCTGACATGCCCTAGGAAACTACTTCACACATTTGCTAGCATAAGACTGCACTGGCTTCTGGTAACTATAACAGATTGCAGTGTCTCAGGTCAAAGCACAGCATACAAGCAGATCAGGGAGCACTCTCACCCTCTCTCCTGGTGGGAAACAGTTCCTCTGCGGTTTTGCCAAAATCAAGTCTGTGACTTGATTTTAAGTCCTGCAGCCTTTCTGAGGTAAGTGGAGCTAGCAAGAAGCTAAAAACAGGCTTTGGACAGAATGATGAAGCTGACTGTAAGGATCTGATTACGAGAGCCAGGAAAAAAAAAATAAAAAAAAAATCCAAGGAGGGAACTGAGAGATCATATTGAGCTAATGCATTTACAGGGTAGCAACTGTGGAGTCACTCTGTGGAGTCATGAGCTAAGTGTGCAGGGGCTGAAATGTTGGGATTCACTGTAGCTGAGATTCATTTTAGGACAAGGTGGGTTTCACCAAAAAACAATGGATATATGATTTCAGAGCTTAAAAAGAAATTAAAAAGGCAATCACGCTGGCAGACATTTAGTGTGAGATAGTTTTTGTTGTTTATTTTGTTTTTGAAGTCAGAAAGTAGTGCTTTTGAAAACAAGACTTAAATTTATATAGTAATGCTCTTCAAATGTCATGTCCTGCACTTCTCTGTCTCATGATAAAATGCATGAAAAGCACAAGAAGAATCCCTCTTTCTAAAGAAATTGAGATGGCTGACATACTGTTCTTAATCTGATCTGTCATGATGGCATTTTACAGTGTTTATTTCTTTATATATGATGCTTTTCATCTGCACAGTCACAAAGGCTGTGGTGTGCTCTGGATGATACATTTTTTGCAGCGTGCTCTAAAGATCAACTGATTTGGGCTATTTCCAGCTCTGTATAATATAAATTGCGTGCTGAAGTAAAGGATTCCTCTCATGGGAGGACAACTTCTTGCTCTCAGTGGAATGAACTGGAGCTTGTGCATCTCAGCTGATTACAGCTACAGCAGTGTCACATATGGAGAGAGTAAAGCTTACAAATTGGCAGATCCTAAACTACTTATGATGTTGAGAGTTCAAAACTGACATCTCAGACTACACCTGGCAATCAGCAGGCATCCAGTATACAAAACTCACAGCACATAAATCATGTGCATATGGAAATTTGGCAGTAAAAAGTCACAACAGATATTTCTGTGAATTAAGGAAAGAATTACTACAGAAATTCTAGTGTTGTGGTTTGTTTTGCAATTTAATCTAGGTCAACACTATCCGAACTCAGATTGCACATAATTTTAGAATGACCTATACACTCACAACTAGGTGAATAAAAAGCAAATTATTTTTATCAGTACTTATAACACTCCACTTATCTCTGTGTCTCCATTGCCAATTTATTTTTTTCCAGTTGATTGCAGCTTCAGTCGAGGGGTCTGCGACTGGAAACAAGATACTAATGATGACTTTGACTGGAATCCTGCTGATCGAGATAGAGGTATTTAAATATCTTCCCTCTAGCCATGCTTTGATTTGGTGTCTCACCCCATCCAAAAAAAGGGGGCATGGAGGAGAAAATGAAATAGAGAATTAATTTTCCTATCAGTGGGTTTTCTTTGTAAAGAAATAATCATAAAATAGAGGCAGCAGAGAAGGCTGGGAGTAGAAGCTGCTTCTTTGAAATATCTAGTGGCAATTGGTACTTAGTAATTTCAACACAAGGGAATTAAAAGATGAGAAAAAAGATTAGAAAATAATAACTGATAAGAATTTCAAGGTACAAAACAATGGGAAACATATTAGCTACATGTTGTGTTGCTCCAAGGCTGGTAGGACCTTTAACCACATATCTGCCATTTAGATTGATGTGGCAGTCTTGCCACTCACATGGCTTAGACATAGCACTGTGATAGCTCAGAGATCTCAAACTCCACGAGATGAAATAGTGAAGGCATTCCTTAGAGTGAAGCAAGGGCAGGGTGCTACTTAAGAAAAACTGATACCTAATGTCCTGGTTTCATCCAGGATAGAATTCATTTTCTTCATAGTAGCTGGCGTGGGGCTGTGTTTTGGATTTAGGTGAGAATAATGCTGATAACACAGTGATGTTTTAGCTAGTGCAGTGCTTACACAAAGTCAAGGACTTTTCAGCTTCTTATGCTGCCCTGCTAGCAAGGAGGCTGGGGGTGCCCAGCTGGGCACAAGAAGCTGGTAGGGGACAGAATAGCTGACCCAAACTGGCCAAAGTGATAACCCATCCCATATGGCATTGTGCTGAATAATTTAAGCTGAGGGGAATTATCCAGGTGGTGCTGCCATTGCTCAGGGACTGGCTGGGCACCAGTCAGCTGGTGGTGAGCCATTGCATTGCGCATCAGTTGTTTTGATTATTCTTTTTGTTATTATTGGGTTTTCTTCTCTCCTCCCCTTCTCTTCTCCCCTTTTCCTCAAGGGTCCATGCTGGGACCAATACTATTTAGTATCTTCATCAATGATAGAGATAGTGGCATTGAGTGCTCCCTCAGCACGTTCCCAGATGACACCAAGTTGAGGGCTGCAGTTGATATTCTACATGGAAGGAATGTCATCCAGAGAGACCTTTACAGGCTTGAGGATTGCACCCATGTGAACTTCATAAAGCTCAACAAGATCAAGTGCACTTTGGTTAGGGCAATGTCCAGTACCAATACAGACTGGGTGATGAGTGGATTGAGAGTAGCCCTGATGAGAAGGACTTGGGGATAGTGGCAGATGAAAAACTCAACATGAGCCAGCAATGTGTACTTGCAGCCCAGAAAGCCAACTGTGTCCTGGGCTGCAAAGTGTCCAGCAGGGCAAGGGGGGTGATTCTCCCTTCTGCTCTGCTCCTGTGAGACCCCACCTGGAGTGCTGCATCCAATTCTTCTGGGGCTCCCAACATGAAATGGACATGGACCTGCTAGAGTAAATCCAGAGGAGGGCCACAAGGATGATCAGAGGGCTGGAACACTTCTCATATGAAGAAAGGCTGAGCGGGTTGGGGTTGTTCAGCCTGGAGAAGAGAACGCTCTGGAGAGACTTCACTGTGGTCTTTCAATAAATAAAGAAGGCTTATAAGAATTACAGAGATTTTACCTGAGCCTATAGTGGCAGAACAAGGGGTAATGGTTTTAAACTGAAAGAGGGTAAATTCAGGTTGGATATAAGACATTTTTCATTATGAGAGTAATGAGGCCCTGGCACAGGTTGCCCAGAGAAGCTGTGGATGCCCCATCCCTGGAATTGTTCAAGGCCAGGCTGGCTGGCTGGGGCTTTGGGCAAACTGGACTAGTGGGAGGTGTCCCTGCCCATCCTTGAGGTCCCTTCCAACCCAAACCATTCAGTGATTCTATGATTCTGTGATCTTCCCGTGACCCAGGAAATGTTGCAGAAGGTGTTACAGTGGGAACCAGTGGATTCCATGGACCGCTTTCTCCAAGTCCAACATACAGGTTCTCTGTCTCTTCCCTCAGTCTTTCCATCCCGTTTTTTCCTTGCTAATCCTTCCTCTCCTGCTCCTTGTATCTCCTTTCTCTGTCCTGCCCCCTCCAGGAAGACCTTACCCTGACCTTAACCCATTTTCCCAAACGTAGATCTGCTGATTATGACTTCATTTATGAGCCCAGATGTTTTATCCCTTTCTCTCTTTGTGTGTCTCGTTCATTCCATTGGTCCTACAGGATTTGTGGAATAAGCTGTCAGTTGCTTTATGAGTTAGTCATCACTACAGAGGACAGTGGGGAGAGTTTTGAGATAGCTCAAGTACTGGAAATGATCTGACCACAGAGGCACAGCAGCATGTTTCAAACTATTGCATTTGAAAAAAAAAAGAGTTGATTTTGCCTTTGAAAGATACAGACAATTGCAGTGCAAGGAAGAATGACTGTAATTGCCAGTGAAATATGAACTCATCTCCTTTGTAAACTGATCTGACTTCCAACAGTGCAGGCTGATTCCTTGTAAAGTATAATCCCTGCTGCTTTTCTCCAGTCTGATTTTAAATTATTCAAGTAACACAGCTTCTACTTATTTTCTTAGCAAAATTTTACTCAATTTGCTAATAAATAGCTCGAGTTGATTAAAGTTGTATTTTCTTCCTTTTGTTACAAGGTGATGGGTACTACATGGCAGTTCCAGCCTTTGTGGGCCACAAGAAGGATACGGGACGTCTAAAACTTCTCCTTAATGACCTCAAACCAAAGAGCAGCTACTGCTTGATTTTCAGTTATCGACTTGCTGGCGAGAGAGTGGGGAAACTTCGAGTGTTCCTCTCCAACAAAAAAACTGCTCCTGTCTGGGAGGAGAACAAAGGGAAAGATGAAAGGTGGAGAACTGGAAAAGTAGAAATATTTCAGGGGGCTGAAACAACCAACACTGTAAGTACAACACAGTTCATAAGCCAACTACCATAACCAACAGCTTAATTTCCCAGTCCTGGAATGTTGCGCCAGCTGTTTTATAGGCATCACATACTGGCAGATGAAAGGCTTATGTGGAATGGGAAACAGGAACGCAGATTTTAGGAAGCAGAAAAGTTATTATCTGGTTGTAATTTCATAACTGAATTGCCCCAGTTGGTTAGGACACTAATGCCAGTAATTCTATCATTTTGTAAAAACTACATCAGACCATAAATTGTCACAGTCAAAATAAGTTTAATATATAATGCAACAGAAGGCACACATATATCCCTGGAAAAATGAAAAATATCCCCATTTCATAAAAAAAGGACGCTCTCAAACCACATTATCCAGACCATTAGTTCAAAAAGAGACATCGTTTATTACCAAGAGCAGACGATCACCCTAGGAGGAGGACATGCTAGCCAGCAGGGAGCACTGTGCCCTGATGTATATCTGAAAACTACCTCAGTCAGGGCTTCAGCAAGTTTCTCCTTGAAATTTTAGAGCTTGATTGTAATTTACGTGACTGAACGTCTTCAATGCTGTGCAAAGGGTTATGCGGCACAATTGAATACTGTGAGCATAAAGGAAATGCTAGACATTTTCAAGGTTCTTTGTACTACTAGAAAGATGTAGAAGAGACGTTATGTAAATAAGAATCAGACTACAAAAAATAAAACATGGACATCCTATTCATAAAATAAACTTACTATATGTGTGTGTGTGTATATATGTTGCTATAACTAGTAACCCATTTTGTATATCGTAGTTAGATACATATGTATGTACCGGATATATATCCAGAGAGATGGAAAATGAATAATTGTAATGTCTTCAAGTAAAAGGGGGAACTAACATCACATACTGTGATAGTGTTACATTACTATAATAGGATTTCACTCAATTTGCATTGTCTTTGTACAATGAAAATAAGTAATCTTATTAAATGAATCCATTTGGTGCTGTAAATCTGTGCAGAGGATTATCAGCCTAGTTCAAATAATACTCACAAATTTTAAAAGCTGCAAGGATTTGAGTCATTAAGTCTTTCCTGTATTGTAATAAAACATTCCTCAAATATAGCATTGTAACTAATTACTTTTAAAAGTTGCTAAATGGTTGGATAAACTACATTTTCACTGTTAATACATCTCTTTCCTTATGACAGATCACTTTTGAATCAGAACGTGGGAAAGGCAAAACTGGAGAAATTGGAGTGGACAATGTTATACTAGTTTCCGGTCTGTGCCAAGAAGAGACCTGATAATGGATATTTGAGTATACTGGATTTATTCCTATTTTAAATATTTACATTACTAGTAGTTTATTTTTTTTTATAATTTTCATTACAAAGAAATGAAAATATAAAAACTGTGCCTTGAACTTAATGCAGCAATGTAAACAAAAACTGATGTGCAACATGCAGAGAACACTTTTTAATGAATTATTCCAATACATGGTTTGAGTGAAGCACTACTGTATTTTAGCATTCAAGGTCAGGGTTTCTAAAGTATTAAAATGTTTGTCTAGCTTTATTACAAATTCTATATGCTTTCATTCCTTAAATCTCTTTTCAAGGCTTAAGTCTTCTATCGCTTTCCTCTACTTCACAAGAACATAAAGCAGTATTTAAGAGGATATTACTACTTCTAGTGATGTAATTTTAACTTCCTGATTAGTGTGAAGATATTAAATTTATTCAACAGGTAAGAGGAAAGAGAGAAGCTCTTTTCCGTCTTGACGGAGCTGAATTTTAAGTGGAATCATGTCTTTGAGGAATGTTTTCATTGCTAATAAAGTATTCAAGATACCTTATTTGTCATCAGTGTCTTTGAGTTACACAAACCACTGTTTAGAAATGATCCTTTTACATTGTTATAGACATGTAATGTTCATCACATACAGGCAATGTTACCAACTGGCATTGGAAAAACAACAACAACAGCAAAAAGAATGACCCATTATACTTAAGAAACCTCGTATTATGTACTGACCTTCAGGAGCAAACTGAATCCAGGTTCCAGCTGGATTGCAGACCTCCTTTACCCCATAAAGGCATGAAACAACTGTTTTCATTTTCCAGTAGACAGGATGGCTTAGTGGCCTCAAAATAAAGCTCCTTCTTACATAACCCATACACACACACACGTCTTTGTCACAAGTTCTTCGTGTGTCATGTTCTTCAAATATCAGCTAAATGGATGGAGACTACCTGCCATCCCCAGCAATGGGGAGGTAAGCAGAATCTTCTCCCACAGAGCAGGAGCTGACGTCTTGCCACCCCTGCCACACACGTGTATGCACACGTAGGTATGCGCCTACATGCTTAAGAGGGTCTGGAATCCAGGTTCCACCTTGTCTGACAAGAAGCTGAATGACTAGACTGTGGGGCAAAAGACCATCTTCTCTCTTGTGATGACTTCTGAAAATACTCAAATGTCCACATCCCAAGCAAACAGAGATGTCCATGGAGAAGCTCTAGTTCAGGCAACATTCAGCTAAATGTGTTTGATTTTCCTCTTCATTAGCTCTGCATGTCTCCCTTTAGGCTGACTATTATTAGTGATGCTTTTTATTTCACTTCTTTTATGAAGAAGGGGATATCCAAAACAATTGAATAGACTTTGGGAGAGAAACACTGGAGAACCTGAAAGAATTCAGCCTACACAAATGTATTTTAACAAAAAAACAAGTAAATCCAGAAGTTCCAACACCTTGTATGGCACCTATGAAGCAAGTCAGGGATGCTTGAAACGTTTCTTGTTATAACACAATCTTTTTGTATTTTGCACATGGATGAAAAAAGTGTAAGCAAGATTGGAAATGTCAAGAAAATCTACAAAAGCTATATAGTTTGGAAATGCTTAATCTTTTTTAAAAATGTTCTGTTTTATGAAACAGATGCTCTGAGAACTTAACGTGTATGTCAGCTTTGATGCATCAATTTCTTCACTGGTGTTTTTGGAAGCGCTGAGTAAATTATGAAATAAGGATTTGAGAAAAGCAAACTGTCTTCAATCTCAGGGCAAAGACACTGGGATTTTCAAAGCAAGGGGAAGCTTCCCTCAATAATGGATTGAACGCTCACCATGATCTCAGAATACTGGGAGAACCTGGTCAGAATGAGGCACAAAATTAGGCTTGAGTGAAACGAGTATTTATTTCCTAGAGTGGGGTCTGACTGTCTGAAGCTGAACTACTGTGGTGGTTTCACCCTTCTGGGGAGCTGAGCTCCACAATTGCTCTCTCACTCCCCCTCCTCAAAGGGGCAGGGAGAGAAAATAAGATGAAAAGGGCTCAAGGGTTGAGACGAGGACAGGGAGATCCCTCACCAATTATTGTCACAAGCAAAACAGACTACGCATAAGGAGATTAATATAATTGATCGCCTATTGATAACAGACTAGAGCGATGAGAACTGAAAGCAAAGACACCTTCTCCCATCCACCTTCTTCCACCTCCTTCCCTCAAGCAGCACAAGGGAACGGGGTATGGGGGCTGCAGTCAGTCCCTGATGCTTCATCTCCACCGTTCCTTCATGGTCACTCCCTGCCCCTGCTCCCTGTGGGGTCCCTTCCATGGGAGGCCCAACTGAGCCTGTGGGGGCTGCCCACAGGCAGCAGATCTCCAAGAACTGCTCCAACACAGCTCCATACCATGGGGTCCATCCCCCAGGAGCAAACTGCTCCAGCACAGGTCCCCCACGGGGGGCTCCTGCGTGGGCTCCTCTCCATAGGCTGCAGCATGGAGATCTGCTCCACCATGGTACACCATGCAGGGGAACTTCTCTGGCACCTGGAGCACCTCCTGCCCTTCTTCTGCACTGACCTTGGCATCTACAGGGCTGCTTCTCACTCTTTTTTTTTTTTTTTTTCCCCTTCCTTCAATCCGCTCCCCCAGAGGCCCACCCAGCATCACTCCCTGACTCTGGGCAGCAGCAGGTCCCTTTTGGAGCTGTCTGGAACTGGCTTTGGTCTGACACAGGGCAGCTGTTGGGCTCTGCTCACAGGGGCCACCCCTGCAGCCCTCTGCCCACCTCTGAGTCTTGCCACATAAGCTCAATACAGCTATCCTTACTGAATACTGAGAAAATGAAAGATCTGTTTCAGATAACAGTTAAAGGGCATACTATGCCCACAGTCATTAATGCCTCAAAAGGTTCTTGCAAGTGATATATCTGAAATATGCATTTAGAGCAAAGTCTAACTAAAAAAAAATAAAAACATGCAGCTAGGCATTTCTTATACTTGCAATTATTTGCCATGGAAAGATGTTTTCACCCTCTGTAATTATCAAGGGTTAAATACTGCCTGTGTAAGGCACAATATCTACAGACTATTTGCTCAATACACAAAGGATAGAGAGCAAACACAATGAACATGGTGTGATATGGAGCCAGATGTGCCAATATTTATTTGCTGTTGGTCAAATCATAGCCCACCATGAATTATGACTACAGCAATCGCCTCAGCAATAGCATTCCACCCAAAAGACAAGATAAAAAGATTTTGCTTTTCATGAAACGAGCAAGAAAATGATTTGCACTGATGCATAAAGACTGCAATAACCGCTGTAAAGCGTTCTGTAGTAGACAGAGAAGTTTTTTGTCATTTGTTTGCAACGGCTTGTCAAACTCAAGATAGCTTGCATTACAACAGATCATAATAATTCTAGCACAAAATCCAAAGAGCAAAACTGAAACCTCTTTTATTGTGAATAAATTTGAAGATGGCTTCTACGGAAGCAACAAAATACATCACATTACATATAGATGTTCATGTAAGTTGCATTAGCACACCAACAAATTAACTTTGAATCATTCACTCAAAAGACCCAGCTACTCAGGGCAAAAGCTCCACATTTCTCCTTCAGCTGAGAACAGTTAAAGGGCATATTATGCCCACAGTCATTAATGCCTCAAAAGGTTCTTGACAGTTTTCTGTTACTATGAAATGTGAAATCCATTATCTGCTTGATTGTTCGAGACAGCAATGAAGCCACACTGGGACCTTTTGAAACTGTTAAAAGTATACTAAGATCAAGTGGTTTGAACTTTGATGGTGAAATTTGCAGCTCTTAATGCTGATATTAAACTTTGGAGACACTACTCTGCCTTCAAGTTGGTGGAGAAAAAAAGAAAAAAAAAAAGAGCTTCTAGCTAATTATGTAAATCTGTAGTACATCCCTCAAAAACTACCCTACGGATGTGTTCATTTAAAGGTTGTATAACAAAAGGTTTCATTCACTTTTCTTCAACTGCCAAAAGAATTAAAGGAGATATTTCATTTTGTCAACCTTGAATACATGGAAGTGCTGAGGCATGTTCCTGCAAGATGATTATCTTATAACCTGTAACTGAAAAGAACTTAAAACATTTTCCAGCTATTAGATGTTATTTTTATACATTAAATAAGGATTCCCCACTATACTTTTTAAGGATCATATAGATGAAGATAATGGAGAGATGCTCTCAGATTGTCACTCATATTCACTTAATAACTGCTATGATGTTTTAGGATAGAATCATAAACCTGCATGTACTGCAAGCACTGGAATTCATGAAATATATTCATGGAAGGATACATAACAAGAAAGTATTGGTGATCATTTATTCGGTCATATGTGCACTGTTACATGAAAGCTTATCATGGCAATAGATTTTTGATGGAAAAGAATTATTAACCTCAAAATACCTGAATTCACAGTTTGATTTCAACAAAGTTAGACATTGTCTCTCCAACCCTCCCCTTCCAAGCCCCAACTCTTCTACAAGTGAATATTACAAAACTGTCGCAAGAACAGGTTGTTAATTTTTTATTTGGGGAATACTAGTCTTTAGTGATTCAGTAAAGAGTTACTAGGCTTTAGAAGGTTCTTTTATTTTATTACTATTATTATTATTAATTAAAATTAAAAAATATTTTTAACCTATATTTTTAATAGGATATAACCCAGTGCTCTGTTTGAAAATCCTTGTTCTCTCAATTTCTTAAAATTGCTGTAATGTATTATGCCAATTTCTCTTTCAAATGCACACCTGAGAAGAATAGACTCCTTAGATGTGAGCTCACGAGGCCTCAAGTTGTGCCAGGGAAGGTTCAGGTTGGAAATGAGGAGACATTTCTTCTCAGAAAGAGCAGTCAGGCATTGAAAGGGGTTGCCCAGGGAGGTGGTGGGAGTCACCATTCCTTAGGGAAAGGTTGGACGTGGTGCTTAGGGACTTGGTTAACAGGTGATATTGGTGACAGGGGGATGGTTGGACCGGATGATCTTGGAGGTCTTTTCCAACCTTAATGGTTCTGTGATTCTATGAAATCATTTGAATAGTCATCAAGATTAAAGCTCAGGTCCTCAGAATAAAACTTAAACACACATTTAATAAACAAATAACCTTAAACCCACATATATAGTGTTTTATTAACTCATTTTAAAATCAAACTATAAGACCTGACTGGGTAGGTCAACAACCCCTCGTCTCAAACAACAAACTCATATTTGACTAACCATCAGAATAGTTAGTTGTGGATGTATAGCAGAGAAGGAGATGCAGAGAGAGGGAACTGTTTATCTCAAGTTATCTCAGGTTAAGTCCTCTGAGCTGTACATACCTGGGCAAGTTACTTAGATGGCTTCGTAACACTCCATTGAGCTCAAGAACCATGTATTGACAAGACTCATAGCTTTTGTATAGACCCAGTATTTGTGATACAATGCAACTTGGAAATCATATGGATTAAAAGAATAATAAGATCAGCAAGTGTTTAAAAGAGCCCCCACAATATTTTTCACTGAGTCCTATTTGGTGGTCCTTGATCAACTTTCTGGTAGCAATAAACTAAAGATATGCTCTTCACAGTGTATGGGGAACATGGAAATAAACGGCACAAATAGCCATGAATGGGAGAGGTGAGCTGTGTTACTGCCAAGCTCATTCACCATCCAGTCCTGAAGGTTTAACTAATTGTGCATAAATAGCAGCAATTCAAAGCCAAGCTAAATAAGTTCATGACCTGATCCATTCCCACCCACCAACCCCACTCCCCCCAAAAATAGAAAGAGATCCTTGAAAGGAATAAACATCCAAGACTTTGTTCTTTGTGTAAGTGAACGTGTTTCAAATTCTGTCTGCATGGGGGTAGGTACTCTCACAACATGAAACCTGTTGGAGAACTAAAGTATAGCCCATTTCTTGGATCTTCATTCTATGAACTCTATGTAGGATTCCCTGAAGAAACCTTGAAATGAAGAAAGTACTTTGGGAAGAATTACAGCACTGGACCATGAAACGAATGTCACAACATGAACTGCTCTTTCTGTGGGCCATTTCTATTTCTTTCAAAATTTGCTAGATCTAAGCAACTCTCTTAAGATTCTTGTATCATATCATTAACAACAAAACCCTACAATGTCTTGGAGCATAATAATTGTATCCCTTTCACAGAGCTAAACTGGAAAACGTGTTCCAGGATTACATTTAGTTGATGAACATTTGCCCATCAGGCCAAACTAGAATGATTACAAAGTAAAACAAACAAACAAACAAAAACCATACAGTGTGGAAGTTGTGCCCTCAGAACCAATTGTTTTATGCTGCAGATCCAGTCCTGCTGCACCACACGCTGCTTGCTAATTTAGATGTGACCTAAGGTGGATACAATCATTTTAAATTGTAGGATGCAAGAGTAAAAGAAGCATCTTATGTAACATGAAAAATGGCATATGGTTCCAGGAACAGGGTAGCAAGCACGCCTGATTTTGTAGGACATAAATGATGCTAGGTATGAAATATTTGTAAATATGGTAGTAAGGCTGTTTAAGCATTGAGTGTTTTGTTTTGTTTTGTTTTTTAAGATGTAAGTAAACAGATGGTTTTCTTAGGCAGTGGGAGAGTCCGAGTCGTCTTCTTTCTCACCTCTTTTTTTCTTGACAGTTTTCCAGGCCATACTGAAAAACTGCATCACTGAAATGATCCAATTTAGAAACAAAACAAAATTAAAATGGTTGGCAAACTCCTGCATTTTGGAGAATAGGAGCTGGGACAGAGGCATGGGAACTGAAGCTTCATAAATCAACTTCCCCATTGGAGAGAAAAGGCAGTGAAGCTGTATGTGGCTCTTAGCCACTTCTGAGCCTAAACTGTGTTTCTCGGGAAGTTTGCAAAATTAATCTTTAATAGGATTATGACTTCAGTGATATTACAAAGTCAAAATACTGTTTGTGTATGTTAAGCACTATAAATTATACCAGGTATGATGTAAAGCACGCAACTAAAATACTGCTTAGAAACTGTTCGGGGGAGGGGGTTGAGTATATTAGAGGTTCTTTTTATAAAGGAAAGAATCTCTTTTCCACTGAAAATAACTTTGCTACCTCTTATTTTCTTTGCTTTCACTAGAACAAAAAGATTATGAATACAGTAACACATTGCTAGGACTTGATGAAATCAGTATGTGATGTTAATAATACAGGAAATATCACATTAAACCATGCAGTATTGCTTGCAATAACGTTCATAATTTTCACATGACTGTTTCAAAGAAGAAACAGTTAACCAAATGTTAACAACAATCAGGCCAACCTTCCTCTCAGTCTTTAAACAGCTAAGGAATCTCTTACAAGCAAATTGTTGCCTGTGTGTCTACTGAGACTTCAGAGCTATTATGTTATATACCAGTCTGGAGGACAAATCAAGACTTTGACTGAGTGCCTTGCATGGCAAAATATTCACTAAGCACTTAAAAAACTGACTAGGAGTAAGGTATACTACAAAGCATACCTTCCTCAGCCATCACCAGATGTTTTGTGCAATTAACATGTCAGAGGAACAAAGATCCACAACACCACAAGTACCTTTTTGCTCTCATCTTCATGCAGTCCCAGTGAGAATGATAAAACGTTCCCTATCAAATCTAAAGTAACATCACGGGCAAAATTTCAGTCACATCTCCTCATTGGGTGAACTTTCTCATTAGTGTTTAGAAACCATTTTCAACCACTGATATTGTGTGCAGGATTGTCATACCTGCTGGTGAACAGTGAAGGCTTACCCTAAACTAACAGGGATCCTTCTTAATTGATCAGTGCCTTTACTAATCATATTTGACTTTCTAGATTTCCAGGGGTAATTTGATATAATTTTTCCTAGTCAAAACACAGAAAAATAAAAATAATATTTCAGAGTCTGTGCCATAATTCTGAACAAATCTGTTTTATTCAGTCATGCTAACAAAGATCTTCTGAACTGTTGCCACCTCACATTTGTTTTTTACAGTCATATTATCATGGAGATTTAATACAAAAGTATCCTGTTGTCAATTCAGTGCTTTGAAAACCTATAAAATGCTGTATGAAGCATAAATTATATATATATATATATATATTTCTCTATACGCTTGATAGTATTTTTAGTAGTGATATTTGTAATTCTGCCTTTCTTTGATTTTCATTCAGGAAGCAAGAGTATTTTTTATCATTTAGCACAGCTTTGGTGTTTAAGCTTCCTGCTGAAGACAGGGAGACAAATTCTGTTCTCTGCCATGTTTATGTAAATCTATTATTCATCTGATTCCCTGCTGATGCTTTGATCTATACTGTTTACCAAGAACATTGGTATTGAGTGTGCCTCCCCCACTAGAAGCATTTCTAGCAAGTGACCATTTACCAGTTCCCTTTTAGGTTTTCAAGAAGGATGTAATTTCCCTGATTCCACTTCATAAGAAACAGCTGCTGCTATTACCTGTGCACAAGGTTTCAGAAAGTTTAAACCACAGCTCCAGTGCTTGTGTCTAGAGATTTTACAGGAAATGGCTATCCATCAGTCCTTCCCACCAAAACATGTTTTCTCTGAGCTATTCTGGAGGCAATTGTTACAATTCCAAGAACAGACAATAAAAAGTGCAGACTAAAGCTTATCCCTTTGAAAAACAATTGGAAGAATGAAGACTTTAAGAGAACTCATAAATATTTTGTTTTAAATAATTACATTACATATATTTGGTGAACGGGAGTACAGCTCTGCAATAATTCATTGCTAATACCTTATCAATACACATCTTCAAAACTGGTAGAAGAAAGCTTTTTATTTCATGAAAAGAAACTTTATTATCATTGTTCTGATTTCAGCAATGGCAATCTCTTTCACAGGTATGGGTCTAGGTTAATAAACAAAATAATTATTCTAGCAATTTTGCCATTTTCCTGCTTGATGGCATGCCCGAAGTGTTCACATGTTCTTATGCTAATGACTTTTATGTAGATTACATGCAGAAAATGGAAAATGATAGATCATTTAAAATCAGTAATGATAAATTATTATATGTCCAAAATGATGTGTTATATCACTATGGGACTATATGATAAAGTGCTAAATTACATTATAAAACATCAGGTATGGTTACTCCTGATACAATTAAATGTGTGTGTGTACATAGATATAAATTGTATAGAGTAAATATCACCCACCTAGTTTGTTTTGATACTTTTTTTCAAACAGAACCATTGTTGTAGAAAAAATCTTTTATCTTAGGGAAGCTTATATTAAACATGCTATTCTGTGCAAGAATCTTATAATGAACAGTGTTTGACCAACATTTTTCCAACTATTTCCGTGCACATTTTACACTTTATCAGCTGGCAGAGTATCTCACTCTGTTGAATAGAAGCCTGTGTTTTTAAACAAGTAGATACTTATTACAGCGAACACTGAAGTCTCAAGGAACACAAGCTGTTACAGGAACACTGATTTTATCCTGGAAAACCATGTGAACACTAAGATGTGCATGTATATCATTACATGTATACATATATATATATATATATATATAACAGATATATAATGTTTATCATATTTTAGTTTTGTTTTACTTCAGGAGAAATTGAGAAAGCACTGTTATCTCTTTTATATGTGGGAAACTGGAACAATGATTCCTCATTCATTAGACCAAAGATGGTTTGATTAAAGGTCTGAGTGAGGAACCTGCCTCGAAAGACAGGTGTCAACCATTCTGATCCCTGCTCATAGGAGGGCTAATCACAAGGAGCGAGCTGTGCTCCTTCTTGTGTCTATTCTGCCAAGGGAGCTCAGCACCAGTGCTGGAATGCCATGCTATCTGCTTCCAATCTTTCATCTCCTCTTGTTCCATAAAACTACAGATTCTTTGGGATAGGCTTTGTCGCATGCTTTGTTGTATGAGCCACAAAGCCGTGGCAAAAAGGAAGTCCTACCTCATCTGCAATCACCAGTTGTCCATAATACATAATGTGGAACAGGGCTGGCCATTGTACCCTATATTCAATCACTTCCAAATTCATTAGCTTGACACAAATACATTGTGAGTTAAGTATTAAAGGAAATTAGCAATCATTCAGGATTCTTCACTTAACAGTGTATACCGCAACTGCTGCAGCACCACTGATTAACGGTTTGATAGCATGAGAATATTGATCTGTGTCTCATTCCAATACTATAATAAATTGCTTATACGTTTTTGTTTTTTTTTTTTTTTTACAGTCTATACAGACTTTTTATATAGTTTTTTTGTTTGTTTGTTTGTTTGTTTGTTTTGTTTTGTTATAAGTAGTGGTGATGTTCGTTATGTGAAAATGGGGAAAAGGGGTGTGCCTGCCCTACAAGGGCATTTATGCTGATCGTATTTGATAATTTGAGGCAGGAACCTTTACTGACAGCAGAGGGCAACACAGTGAATAAACATCAGTGAATAAAACCAAAAGCATTTACTTAAAAATCACGGGTTTTCTGCTGTAATTGAGAACGACCCCCACCACACACCCGTC
This sequence comes from Anas acuta, assembly GCF_963932015.1. Taxonomy (NCBI): domain Eukaryota; kingdom Metazoa; phylum Chordata; class Aves; order Anseriformes; family Anatidae; genus Anas; species Anas acuta. Next base: position 77,329,311 of record NC_088979.1, read on the forward strand.
CATTTGCTGCAGAGCCGACCAGAAATATTAACCTTTCACAAACACATTTTAAACGCTCGGTGTAGAATGCATATGAAAGCGCTGCGGTGTTTATTTAAAACACGTTTACTGCTTAATCTGGTATATGCAACGCAGGTACCCGTCACCGCGTGCAGTAAGATTTATAACCCCTTTTTTTTAAAAAAAAAAAATCTCCTTTTCTCCCGGGGGCCGGCACTGGAGCTCACCCCCCGCCCGGCCGCTCGCTAAGATGGCGGAGGCGCGGCGCAGGAAGCGGGAGGGCTCCGCCATGTTGCGGAGTGGCGCGGAGGTAACGCCACCAGCGGTGGTGCCGGGGTAGGGGCCAAGGGCTCTTTGTGTTCCACCGGAGCAGCCTCCGCCTTCCGCGGCAGCACCGGGGAGATGTTTCCCCGGCTCCTGGGGCTGGGGGTGAGGTCGGGGGTGAGCCCCAGCGGGAGCAGGCGGCGGGGGGGCCCGCAGCGCCCTGAAATGGCGCCGCAGGGCGGGATGGGGCAGCCGCGTCCCTCGCCGCTGCCACCACCCCCGGGGGACACAAAGCGGCTCCTTCGTCCTGGGGCTGCTCTGTTCCTTAATGTCGGTGTCCTTTGGGGCACTGTGTTCGGTGAGGTGGCGGCGTTAAAGGCTCTAGAGGCCAAAAGGGAGAGGGTGAAGGATGGGGACTGAGCAACGCAGCATTGTGCAGCCTAAGGCGAGGTGGGCGTGAGGAGCAGGCGTGAGGGGGTGGTGTTTGAATTGGGATAAAAACCAAAAAACGTAGTTAGTGTACCCCTGTGTGGTGTTTGGGAGCGTGATCGCAGTTGAAGTGGGCCACTCGTTTTATGGGAGCACTTGCAGAAAAGTTGGCATTCAGATTTCCATCTCGTGGCTTGTGCTGGTGTGTGGTGGCCAGGTTACGGTGATGGTAGCTGGCCGCTGGCATCCTTAGAGCGACCCCAAACCTCCTGGTATAAGCTGTCACCTGCTCCTGTCTCCTGCAACAGGCAAATGTCTCAGCTGGTTTCATACAAATGCGTAAGGCTGGCCTGCTTCTCTCAGCTGTTGCAGGCCCCCTACTGATTTATATCACACACACCTATAATTCTTAACGTAGAAATCTCAGGATAGTTATCACTAACGGTAGTGTCGTGGGTGCCATTTTTTAGATATTTGCTCCATTTATCTCCGTGCAGTGGTTGACTAGAGATGAGTCAAATGTCAGCACAAATTGAGAAAGGAATTAGAGAATTCACCCTTCTCAATGTAGTATTATTTTTAATAATCAAACACATAAAAAATCCATTTCATTTCAAGGATATTTCAGATCTTATTTCAGTCAGTACATGTCAAGTGTCCAGATCAAGACTCTCAAATGTTTAGGCTTTATCACATAGTTCAGCAGAAGGAATTTTAGTGGGTGCTAATAATATTTTACAAATACTCTTTGTTAATAACATTTTTTTTTCTTTAAAGCAATCAGGAACATGTTCCTTTGGATATAGAAAAGTAGTATTTTGTTTTGTTTTGTTTTGTTTTGTTTTTAAAGGGAAAAGGTTATATCATTTCTGAGTGGAAAACCTGTAAAAGAATGATAAAGCGATATCTAATGGAATTATGTCCTTAACAGCTGAATAAGAAACGGAAATAGTATCAAGCTGAGACTTAACAAGAAACTGAATGTTAGAGCCAATACAAAGTCTGTGTTTATCTGATAAATGATCAGAAAAAGCAGTCATTCGCAAAAGTGCATAAAACAGATTTTTATTACTTATGTGTCCTATTTTTATACTACTTTGTCGGTACATTTTGCCATAAAAAGACAATGCAGACTGAACATTTACTTTTGCTTATACTGTGCTGGAATTGAAGTCGTTGCTAGCTCTGTGATTAAGAATAATCTTAAAGCTTTTTTGGCAAGGAAATGCATATTCTAGAGAAAGAATTGCTTGTTCTTTCCAAAAATTATTCATGTTTTGTTTCTAAAGTATTAAATGAACAAATGTACTTTGCATAGATAGGTTTTGTGGTAAGTACATTTTTTACTTGTTAATTTAGGCTCCTATCAGCAAGCCAGTGTGTCTTGTTGGACACCTCTGCCAGTGCAGAAGCTTACCTAAAGGTGGGGAAGCTTTGCTTAGACTGAGACTGTCCAGGTCTAAAATCTGTGGGTCTGTAAGTGATAATAACAGTATTTGTGGAAACTGAAAAAGAAGTAGATGAACAAGAATGTCAGATGAGGTGTGCCAGTTCTAAATCTGCAGCTCACAACCAATTTTTCACTTCACTGGAAGGTTTTAAAAAATCACAACTGATTCTACCAAAGCAAGAGGACAAGAAATTCAAAAGGAAGTTAGAAAATGGTGAAGCAAAACTCTGCTACTGGGCAGGATCGTGAGAGTTAATGTTACTGTCATCATTAGAGGTGAACAGGGAAAGCACAGTCAGTCTTTAGGAGTTCTACAGAATGCTCAAAACTTTAATTTTGTCAAGTAGTGATTTGTGGAGCCATGTTGTACATGGTAGTGTTGTCTTTCTGTAAAAAACAAACACATAAACTAGCCATCCTTGCTGTGAAGGAAAGATGTGACCACTAGAGACTTACAGACTCAAAATTAACAAATAAATAAATGTGGGATAGGCCCACCTCAGTGTGTTAGAGATTTTGAATTATGATTTCCTAATGTTTGGAGGACAGCATTATGAATGTGTCTACAGCACAGGCATGAAATGGAGGGAGTAGTCCAGATGTCTAATACAATCCCGAAGGTGGCAAGAGGGAGAGAGCTTCATGACCTGGAACTGTTAGTATTACCTATACATACAATCAGCCAATATAGTCAATGTGTTTTGAAGAAAACAGCTTCCTTTTGGAAGATGTTGCAGCCTTGCTGGAATTGTTCTGCTGGTTTGCTGTCCAAAGTGATTAGAATTTGGATATGACTGCTTGCATCCATCCAGATGAATAGTTTAGGAGACTAACGGTGTTTAATTAAATTAGAGAATTAATAAACTATGTCACTAAGCTGCTTCAATTATGCTGGTATTTCCCGGTACGTTTCTTAAGTGAGGAAAAAATGCTTACAGCATCCTCTTGCTGCAGGAAAATGGCAAAATATCATTCTTCATATTGTCTTACAAATTTTACAGTAATGATGAATTCTTTTTAGTTTGAAGTCTGTTAATATTGGAAAAAACAATGTTAGGAAATTAAATAATCATTTCATGAAGTGCAAGTAAATACTTTCACACAGTGAAGGTTTGGCTGGGTACTAATGCAGGTGATGTTATCAGCAAGGTATAGGCATTTTCTTCTTGTCCCATGGTAAACTTTGCTCTTTAGAATGGAGTTGTGTTGTGAAGATGCCAAATGTACTTGTAACAATCCTGTGCTTTTTTTTTTTTTTTTTCATGAAAAAATGATAAACTATACTGTGTAGGTTGTAAGAGACTCTGTTAATTTATTATTGTATGAATTGTAAAAAAAAAAAAAATATAACCCTTTTAAAGCAAAGGGCTTAGACTTTTTGAGGGTTAATTAACACAAAACACATATGTCATAATCTGTGTCCCTTGGTAGTACTGATTCATGTTTGAATCGTCTGCTTAAATTTCATTTAGCATTTTTCTTTTCCTATATATACTTGTCACTTGTGGCCAAAATAATAGTTCATGTCTTGAAAATATATTCCATTTGTCCACAGACTGACTTCTGAGCTGCTGGAAGCGCCAGCAGCGGAGAGAATCAGCGCTCCCGTCCAGTGAACGCAGCAAGGACCTCGTACAGGCAAGAGGTGGAAAAGGGCCGAGAAAAAGGTATTCCTCTGCCAGTTTTGGTACAGCTTTATCATAAAGACTTGGAAAAAACAGATAGCCCCTGGAAAATTGGCGTGACCTTGTATCCAAACCGGAGAGCGTAATTTATAATAAAATTAGTTAAGTCTGAAAAATCATGTGACTGTAGATGAGAGAAACCACGTGTCTCTGTATGTGAAGTGGTGCCAATCTTAAAGCAGAAGGAAGCTCATGTTTGCATGTAATTTCAATTGAAGTAATTAATGACAAATCTCTCTGAGGTATACAAACATTCTGTTGTTGCCCTAGTGACTCATAATGCTTTAGAATACGTTCTGAACCTGTATAGCTGTCCTATTGTGAAGATTAGCTGCTACCTCCACGTGATACTGAATTCTGTCATTTTTTAACTCCTTAGGAATATTCTATTAAAAAGAACAACTGTATCAACAGAAATTAAGATTTTTGGATCAGTGGAATAATTAGTTACCTGTAACATTTAGCACAGCAGCATCTCTATTAGGGTGTGTGCTTCCTTGGCAGCATTAGCTGGAACACCCAGAACACAAAAGAGCTGTAGCTGTTTAATTCATGAATTAAATTCCAGCTAGTTCTTGCCTGTGAGAAGAGTCATTGTTGTTATTCATCCGGTGTAGCTGTAGTATTCTAAGTCTTTTTCTGAGCTTCAGCTTATATATATATATATATATATATATATATATATACTGATGTTGATCAAAGCTAGTGGCTAAGCAGTTTGAGGGCTGCAGCTTTTCTTTTCTCATTAAATCCATGCGTATTTGTTTGATCATATCAGAAAAACGTGCTGATGAGTCTCTTTTGTCCCTGAGGCTTGGTAACTTCATTATGCAGTCTATTGATTTTTCTTTTATTATTATTTTAAGGAAATAAAATTATTTTTTAGTTAAAATCGAGGAGTTCTAGGAGAAACAACTCCAGATTGGGATCAAAAAATTGCCTTTTAAGAGGCTGCATCCTCACATGAATAAAGTGTGCTCTGCCCTTTCTCCCTGCAATCTCCCTCTCTTGGGAGGAAAGCCTGAGAGAATGGGTCCAGTGGGCAAACTAGAGGGTAGACACAGGTTATAGCTCCAGACCAGTTAAGAGCACTGTTGCTCAGTCACTGGTGTAGATGATGCAGAACAAAGCTACTGCTCTGTCAGACTACTTTTTATTCACATGCTCTTATACTAGCTGTTGTCCTGGAAAATGTATTGAAAACATGTTTTACATAGTATTTTCACTTAATTTTCTCTTCCCTTTTTTCCTCACTGTGGTTGTACTCCATGTGCAAGTGCAGTAGAGATTTTGGGGGAATGATTTTGCAGTGTTTCTGAGCTCATGTACTCCACTTCTTCTAGACCAGTGACCAAAAGGTGGCTGTCTTAGTCAGTGAACTGTCATTTATTGGATTGTCATGGACATCTGGCAATAGCACTGCTGTATTATTTCAATTATTATTGGATTAAGTCTGCTTTATTCATGTGGCTTTGCATTGGAGATGGATTTCTGTATAGTTCTTTATAGTCTTCGGGGTGGGAGGCAGTCCTGCTGAGAGGCAGGAAGAGCGATGATTTTTGCCAAGATGAAATAAAAGCCCCGGAAAATGATTTATTGGTGACATCTTTGATATCTGCTTTCCTGCTGTAGATGAGATGAAGGAATGTTCTGGGGTCTGGGGGCTGGCTCTGAGATTTCTCTGGTTTCCTCTTAGGCTCCAAGTTTAAAATAGCATTTGATCATTGTCATTGTTTATAGGGAATTTAGCTTGCCCAAGGCAAAAAATATGGTACCAGGACCAGGTGCAATGCACCATCTCTGCTCTAACATTGACCGTGTCATTTTGCAGAAAATTAGTTGCACTGTTAGGAGTACTTGGCTGCTTCTGATCTTTGTCTTGGCTGTGATCCCGATTTTCTTGCAATTGCATAGAATTCCTCCGGCGAAGAATCGTCTACACCTCAGGTTGGGGTAAGGGAGAAGAGGACTGGTGCTCAGCCTGCTCTGCCCTTCCAGGGTGTTCATCTACACGTACGTGGATGCCTTTGGGGTTTGTCTTAGTGCAGCCAACTCCTGCTGGTAAACCAAGGGGAAATAGGTGACGCATTTCAAACCTGAGGTAGTCTGTAGGTTTTTTTTTCCTCCTTGGAAGCAAACTGACTTAAAAGGTCTTTATTGATCACTGTCATTTGTTCCTGTGTACACAAGTGACTCATTATGCCATGCAGTCAGTGTGAGAGGTCCTAAGGATTTGGCAAGTACCCCATCAGCATGGTATTACAGAGTCTAATTGCAAACACGAGCCAGTCTCTACCTTGTTCAATAGACACTTGAAATTCAAACAGATGTTCTCCTGCTTTGCTAAAGTTAGGCAGGATGGAAATACGTTGTGTAGTTGTTGGAGAGATGGGGATGTTTATTTTGTACGGCACAAAATTGCGATGTTAGCATTCAGACTTCTGTTGTTGCATCTCTGCAGTACCAAAAAATCACAATGCATTTTGTGACACCAGGAAAAGAACATTGTCTGCTCACCTTTTTCTTGGATTTCTTACCTCTTGATACTAGGAAGACAACAGAATGCTGACTATGCGATTCAGTTAATTTTACCAATGTTTGTTGAGCAGCATTTGCCAAATAGCATTAAATCAGGTAGGGAAGTGGCCTAATTCCAAATTATAAAGATGTTGAATGAAGGAGCAGTGTGCAGGGCAGACTTAGATGAGGGATGCACCCTTTTTGTCCATTCTGTGTCCTGGCACCTTTGGACATACTCTTTGTTTTCCAAATTTAGGCAAATAGGTACCCTAAAAATGTGAGGTTTCCTGAAGGTCATAAGGAAGTAGTTTTCCCTTTTTCCTTATAGTCTGGATTTCCTCATTATGCACGTTTTCACAAGACTGCATGGGTTTGCTATACTACAGCTCCCTCAAGTGGTAAAATATTTTCCCATTTAAAACTGCAGCTCACTTTCTGTGAAACACTTGCTCTCTTTTCAAAAGGCATTGAGGCTTTCTCCAACTTCCTCTTTATTCTGCCCTTTCTTTCCTCAGATGCTGAAAACTACAAACTGTGGGGTTATCAGTGGAGCAGAGCAGTGGGTGAAAGGGCTATGACAGTGCTCTTTGTTCAGCACCTGACCTGCTGAACCAGCTTGGGCAGGACATTTCACTGTGTAAGCTTCAATTTTGTCATCTGCGAACTAGGGAGAATGATGAATATTTGTAGATGACCTAGAGTTGTTTTAAACGTTAATTCCTTATCTTTTTTTTTTATTATTACTTTTCTTTCAAACAATGCTTCTGTATATCTGACATTGAAAACACCAATCCCTTGACAGCAGGCAGCAGCATGTCTGCTGTCATCTGTTTGCTGTCTTGCTACAAAGCATCAAAACCGTGTTACACAGCAGAAACATCAGTGTTCAACATCAGGAACAGGAGTGTGATCAGAACCAGGTCAGGCTTGTTCTCCTTTGGTTCTCAGTGAATTTGTGCTACAAAATTCACTCTGGTATTACCCCCGCACCAGTAATTCTTTGTTTCTCCCTGTAAGAACATGAAAAGTAAGTTTACTACACTTGTCTGAGGGAATCTTGTTGTGCCTTGATTCTGTAAGTGGAAGAGGTCCTAGACATCGTGTATTAATGTGAAATGCTGTGCAGGGTTCCCAGAGTTAAGGAAGAGTCCTACCTCATCCTTCAACAGCCTGAAGCTGTAAAACAACCTTTATATGTTCTTTGTAAGATCATAGATCAGTAATGTTTAATTTCTGATCATGTAAAAATAATGCTCACTATCAGTCTTAGTGATTAAAACGGATTAAAATCCAGTTGCTGCTTGATTTGGAGCAACAAATAAACATTTTTTTCTCACTACACCGTCTGTTAATTTGGAAACAAAACTAAAATTTATGATTGAGTAGATAAGGTAGTGTTTTATAAGTATGTATCACTTTTCATCCTGAAGTATTTTAAAGTCCTTTACAAACCAGCTGTACTCAGCAAAGCCAGTGACATTCAAAGAATGCTTACCCCCTAGAAGCCTTACAATTTTTCATTAATAAAGACATATTTATTGTTTACTCAGTGATTTCCCTGCTGGCTGTTGCTTGGGTTTCTGTCAGTTGCCAATGAATATTCCACTCCATCGGAGTTGTTAATTACAGATTTCAATTCTGTACTTGTCACATATTTTGATGACTTATTCTTTCTTTTATGTAGTTTTGCTGAATAGGGGAGTCATTTAGTTCTCTGCTATTTTTCATATGTGTTGAGGAAAGCATATCCTCAGAACTGATTGTTTTGACATAAATGTGAGTAGTCTATTAAGTAGTCTATTAAGTTCATATTTTCATGTCCATATTCTATTTTCATTTTGTTTGCTGCTTGTTTGAATTTAATTTTGCATAAACTTGAAAAAGTACACACATGACTACAAAGATCTTACAATTTTTACGAATTTAATTACTGCCGTAGTATGCATGCACAGAAAAAGTTCTAACATAGACTGTGTATACTACATTTAATCTAAATCAAAGCAACCTTTTGTATATCTATTACAGGGTTAAAAAACAAAACAAACATACCTGGTTCTCTTAGATCTGCCTACTAGAAAAAAATACATTATACTGTGGGGTAATGAATTAGCATATGTCAGCTCCTTCTCAATAGCTGTGTGTCCATAGCTAAGTGTCAGGTAATTCAGCGTGATGTGTGGCAGCAAGCTGAGCTCTCGCTGCACGTGCCGCTGTGTGGGCTCCAGCTGCCCTCAGAGGCTTTGTGGCAGTCGCCTGAAAGTGACTGCCAGTGGCTGTAGAACTGAAGGAAGCTTTTTCAGCCTTACAATTTACCTGTGTGCAATTAGCCACAGAAGTGGGCATGTGTTCACCTTGCCACCCTGCTGGGCTGCTGAGGGTCAGGTGCATGACCGTGAGTGAGGACAACTACCAAAAAGCAGCTGATACTGACCTCACATGGCATTTCCTATATACAGATCCTCACCCTGCCCTGTTAGAGAAGGAACTTTTATGAAGCATACTTCTCAGTGAAAGATAAAATACCACATCATTGTCACAGGGTAAAAGTGTACGTGTGGCCAAATTATCACCAGAGCACTTTGTGCGTAGTAATTTTGCATGTTTGAAGCTGTTGATACAGTAAGTGGGAGGTAGGGGAGCTCTGCAGCACCACAGCTTTATATAACAGGCTCCTATCCATGTGGCTCTTCCTTACTGTAAATATGCGCTGGTGGAGTAAGACTGAAGATAAACCAGAATAAAAGGTATGGCTTTTACTAACTTGTGTACCGTATACTAGAAGTTGAGCCATCTTGCAGTTGATAAGTGTACTTTATGCTATGTGTAGCACAATACACTATGTATATTAATAGGTACAAACACTGAAGAAAATTACATTTAAGGCATGTTAGAAGGAGCAGAGCTGAATCTAAGGCACAGGGCAATCACACTGACTGAGTACACAAGCGTCCCTGCCTCTGCCCTAGGTTGCATGAGAAACAGTATATGCCAGCAGATCACTGACTAATAACGTCAGCTGCTCAGTGTTTGGGAGACAGGAGGGAGCTGTCCTGCTGAAATGGTGGCCACCCTGCAAGAAAACAACTCTTCCACTCTCACAAGTTCTACGTGGCTGGTCAGATGAGACAGGATGCAAGTGTATGTGCTTTTCAGTATGGCAGTGCATAGAGTTCAGCTAGTGTATTTGAATAATGTATCCTGTTTCTGAAACTACTTTAGCAAATCAGTTTCTGTTACAGCTGTTATTGAGGTCTCACGGGACTTCAAAATGTCAGGCAAGAACGAGCTGTTTAAAGATAGGGTAAGTGCAAGCAGAGAGCATTCACTGTGGAGGTCAGGTTGGTCTGTAGTTTGTGCTTACAGAAACACAATGAAGGTTTATGCTCTCCGTCTCTCCTTTTTTTTTTTTGTGGAGCTCCAAGGCCCTACCTAAAGCTTGAACGTATTTCTGGCACACACAGAGCAAGTCAGCTAGCCCAGTAGTCATTGAAAGCAGCAGGGCGTGCAAATTATCCACCCATCTCTCTTTTCCCTCCTCTTCCCCCATTCTCAGGAGATTTCATCATGGAAACAGTGATGGTGCAAGACATCTGCTTAGGGGCTCCTTTGAATGTGCACGTGTGTAGCTGGCCTCCTATCAGTCTCTAAATGCAAGTGGCCTTTTCTAGAGCAGAATCAGGATGTATTCAGCTTCAGCCACTGGCTTGTAGGTGTCGCTGTTTTTGAGCTGCCTGGCCTTGATCATCAAACTGTAACATGATGACAGAGCTAGCAAGGGAAAGGGCAACAACGACCTGTTAAAAGTTTACTAGGCTGATCTGCCTCTCTGCTAGCAGCTGTAACGAGAAGCTTTTGGAAGAAAGATAACACATGATCGCTTGCATAACAAGTGAAAGGTTGAGTTATTGCTGAGGCTCGTGGGTCATGGAGGAATAGAATGTGGTTTGGGGCTTAAGATCCACTGAGTTACGTCAGTCTCACTTGCTTAACTGTGCTGCAGAGTAGCCACAAACCATAGCTTGGTAGCTCCCAGTATAATGTGTTCAGCTCCTTACTGTTTGTTAAGAAATTCCTCATGCGGAGTTATGGTTGTCTTTGAAGTTCCTCAGAAGGCCTGAAAAGTGACATCTTCAGCAGGTGCTTGAACAAGTTACTTAGCTCAGTATTTTTTGGTCAGATACCATTCCCACATTAGCTGGTTAGTTTTACTCTTTTGAAGTAACATAGCTTTGCTCCACATGGCTTCCTACTCCAAATTGGTCTTCTAATGCCAACACCTATTTGGTTGATTTTAACTAAAGAAGAACTATGAGGAACCAAATGGAAATATGTTTGTTTTATTAAAAATTAAATGATAGCCAAACATCTCAGTACTTAGTGTAATGATTTGTGAAAAAAAATCTTGCCAAATTAAGGCATAGTCACAGGGATAACTGATTTAAAATAAATAGGACAAAAAACACTGTGGATTTTCTAGACTCCCCTTTTCCTGATACTCTGTACCATTGCAGCTTCTGCTGAGTTTGTAGTCAGATGCTTGGAAACAGTGAAAAGTAGAAAAAGATGTTTATATGCAGGTTCCCAGAAGTTGAGACATACATCATTTTTTTTCTGAGAAGGATTATTTTGCATATGCATTCTGGAAGAATGGCAGCAATCATCTCCCTTGGTTTGGGGTAAACTTTCAGGTCACTGCAACTTTCAGATTAAATTAGTGCAGTGGTTACTTACAAGTCTGCCCTTGGAGATTATCAGGAGGCTAGTACAGAATGTGTTCAGCAGTGTGAGGACATGATGTTGTTCAAATAGCTGCTACAGCAGAAGGCCTCAGACATGATTTTTAATAGACCTGATTTTTCATAGGTTTTGAATTTGTGTGATGGAAAAACAAACATTCTCCAAAATCAGCATTTTCAGTAAATGCAATTTGTTGACACCAATACTGTGAAAACCCTAATCCTATTTTTATTTGTGTGTAAAGAGGGTGAGATACATTGCCTATAAAGATGTTGGGGGGTGGGAATATTTGGCAACATTTTAAACATCAACAAGTGTTCATCTGGTGCCTTTACTGAAAAATACTGAGTTTCAGAACTCACTGCTCCTTGGTAGGCCAGTGGTACGAGTCTACTAATGCACAAAATGCTGCAAAATCCACCTGTAATCTCAAATGGCAGGGGGGTCGTGTAGTTACCTGTCTCTTTGCACCAGTTGCCAGTCTCTTGGTGTGCATAGTTTGACAAATGTCTTATTATTCTGTCAGTGTCTTGGTGTGATTTTGGCAAAACAATTTGTTTTTCCTTAAAAGTAGGGCGTGACAATAATTCTTAAAACTACAAACTCTGCCTCATCAGAAGTCCCTGGTCTCTTTCTGCCAGTGTTTTCCTTGCATGTGTTAGACTTACATGCCTGTGTGCACTTGCCCAGGACCCAGCCTCCTCTGTGCTCTGCATTTGCTCTGCAAACTCCACTGTACACCATTTCAAGGGAAAGTTGGCAAACACAGTGATATTATGCAGATAAAATAGTGTCAAATAACATACAGGAAAAAAAAATACAAACACACTTGTGAGAATATAGAGAAAATGATTTAATAAATGTCATAACTGAATTAACATGATTAAAATATATATTTTTTGGCTTTCAGGTTTAAAAATGTCTGACCAGAAAATTATTGTACACAGAGCCCATTGTATCGAGAAGCTACTCTCTGGGAACAATTTCCAAGATATTGAGGATCATCTTAAAGAGCTTGAAGATGTTGATATGACTATCGAATATCTTCAGGGGACAGAAGTTACCAAGGCTGTATACAGAGTACTCAAGAGTTGCCCTTCAGTAGAGTTGAAGAAGAAAGCAAAGCAGCTATTGTCAAAGTGGAAAGCACTTTACAAGAATAGCTGTGTTCAGTCAGTGCAAGTTAAGAAGCCAGTTTCTGGGAATGTAAAAGAGGAAACTGAACATCTCGGTGTGACTCCCAGAGAACAGTTGCTGTCTGAAGGGCCAAGTCAGCATGAAATATTAGATGATGCCCCTTCTCAAGTTTTGGTCCCATCACAAACTGTTAAAAATGTGGTATGCAATGACTCAGAAGGCAGCTTGGAACAGCTCCCCCCTTTTGAGGAACAATGTATTGATAGCAAAGATTCTAAACCTGCTGTTAATGAAGCAAGCTTGCAGCAGGATCACGTGAGAGCTCTGAGGTATAAATGTGCAGATCTTCTTTACAAAGCCATGAGTGATTCTGCCAAAGACAAAGAAGAAACTGATAAATGGCTAGAGCTATCTAAAGAAGTCGAAGAACATATTTTTGCTCTTCATTCTAAGAATGACAAGAAGTATAAAAATTGCATCAGAAGTAAAGTCTCTAACCTGAAGAACCCTAAAAATAGCCACTTAAAATGTAACCTTTTTTCAGGGAGTTTGAGTCCAAAGGCTTTTGCTGAGATGACAGTGATGGAAATGGCCAGTGATGAACTGAAACAGCTCAGGGCCCTGTACACAGAGTCATCTGTGCAGGAACATCAGCTTCCACAAGTTATTAATGGCACTCAGACAAACAAAATAAAGTGTAGGCGCTGTGAGAAATTTGACTGTACTGTCACTATGATTGCCAGAGGAACTCTGTTTCTTCCAGGTTGGGTGCGAAACACAAATCCTGATGAACAAATGTTGACTTACGTTATTTGTAACGAATGTGGAGAACAGTGGTATCACAGCAGATGGGTTTGTTTGTAAGGCTGTCCTGTCCTGTGGTGGTTTTACTCAGGTGGGCAGTCGAGTTTGTGGAGCAGGCCCTGGGCCGGAGCTGCAGCCCGTGGAGAGGAGCCCACGCAGGAGCATGGGGTGTGGGGGGAGCTGCTGCCCACTTGTGAGGGACCCGTGCTGGAGCAGTTTGCTCCTGGGGAATGGACCCCGTGGTACGGAGCCATGTGGGAGCAGTGCTTGAAGAGCTGCTGCCTGTGGGCAGCCCCCGCAGGCTCAGTTCATCAAGGACTGCATCCCGTGGGAGGGACCCCACAGCACAGGGGACGGGAGTGACCGAGAAGGAGCAGCAGAGAAGAAGCGCTATGGACTGACCATAACCCCCATTCCTCTGTTCCCCTGCACTGCTTGGGGAAAGGAGGTGGAAGAGGGCAGATAGGGAGAAGGCGTTTTTGGTTTCTTTCCTTTGTTTCTCACTTCTCTGGATTGTTACTAATTGGCAATAAATCTTACTACTATCTCCCTACTCTGAGTCTGTTTTGCACGTTACAATAATTGTTGATCCCTGTCCTTATCTCAAACCTTGAGCTCCTTGTGTCATATTTTCTCCCTCTTCCTCTTTGAGGAGGGGGAGTGAAAGAGCTTCCATGGTGGAACTCGGCTGCCCACCTGAGTAAAACCTCCACATGTCCCTCTTCAAGAAGTAGTTGAGAGATGTTTATAAGAGAAGGTGTCTCTTGAAACCGCGTAATGTAAGATTTTGTGTTGACACTATGTAGTTGCAATTAAAAATTGCAAAAAAAAAGATTTTAAAAAATTGCTAAGTTACTTTTAAAGATGCTCTGAACAAATGTGTTTTGTGTTTGTTTTTTTTTTTAAGTATGTATTTTGGTGGGTTTAAAAAATCTATTATAAATGGTAACTCTGCAGCTAAGACTGGACTGTTCATTAGTAAGCCCATAAAAAATATTCCAAGTACTGCAGTTGTTCTTTCCCCAGGGTACTATGTACTTGGAGTTTTCATTATCTTTAGCTGGAATTCTTTTGCAGAACATAAGTTTAGTTTACAGTAAACAGACTGTTTCCAAAGCTGCATTTCACATACTTGTATGCAATGCAAAAAGTTCAGCATGGATTCAGCTCCTTAATTAAGTCACTTTTTGCAAGCGAGTGTGAGCTTATTGTTTTGAGGAGTACTGTCCAAAAGGAAAAAAAGTGATGAAAAATGGAGTGTAAAAGAAGGCAGTTAGCAAATGGAAGCAAAAACGAACTTCCCCCTTATCTTTCTATATCTACTGGGAGAAAAAAAAATACAAATAAAGATTTGCCAGTCTATCCATTTGAAGCTCAGATTTTCAATATAAGACTGCACATGGGTTGTGGTTTAACCCTGGCAGGCAGCTAAATACTGCATAGTCACTCACTCACCTTCCACCAGTGGGATGGGGGAAGAAAATCAGAAGAGCAAAAGTTAGAAAATTCATGGGTTGAGATAAAAAAATTTAATAAGAAAGTTTATTTTCTGAACTTAAGAGAACCACCCAAGTCCAGGTATATTTCACAGCTGGGTATGGATCTGTGGAAGACTGTTTATACTGTGTGTCCCAACTTCATGTATTTCATTTTTTTTTACTTAAACGTTTACACGTTAGAGAAAATGGGTTTTGCAGTGAATCCTAATTTTCTGAGCACATGAATGTGTCAAGATGTGGGCTAAGGAAACACAGTGAAGAATATCTCTGCACTGTCTGAGAAATGAGGGTCTTGCAGCAGAGCAGTATGACTGGTAGGAAACTTCATAATGAGTTTGCTTGTTGGGGTATGGTCTAGGAGGTGAAATGGGTCGATAAATTGCCAATGTCATGGTTGAGGCACAAAGGAAATTGTTTCAGTTCACCCTGTTGTATAAACACATTAAAACTGCATAGTTGGCTGTAAGGGAGTTATCTTTTACAAAAGCATAGCAGGCATTTTGCAGTTCAAGGCTAAACTCAGCAGCTGAGCAGAGAAACCTACCGAGTGACTTGCCGGAGGAGCTAGGGGCAGTTCCTGTGCCCATCTATCCATAAGGTGGCTGAGCCTTGTCAGCACTTTTGTGGAGCTTTCCAGCCTAGTGACCTGTCAGAGAAAGGAGGTAGGGGCATGAGGTGAGAAAAACATTGTTGGTGAATTAAAAAACGAGAAGAGAAAATGGGCTTTTATTTGTATATGATGAAAATGGTGTGCAACCTGATGTTAAAAGAGCTACTTAGAATTAATTGATTTTAAAAAAAAGTCCATTTTGTGAAATAGAGTGTTAATAGTTAACCTTCAGCAGTGTAATTTACTGTGGCATTACCTAGATTTTATTATGTGAAAATGTGTGTTTTGGTGGGATTGAACAAATATTAAAGCATTAGGACAGGCCCTCAACATTCATGTATGTAACCGATCTTATATCTGACTTTGCCAGCACTTACACGAGCTGGAATTTATGATTATAAGTACTATTTTTTGGTTTCAGTAAAGCCATAGGCAAAGAAATACTTCCGTAGTTCTCAGTAAGCGCAGAGCTCTCTGCAGCCACCCTGCAGGTCAAGGTGCTGCTGAGCAGAGCTGGGCACCCACGCGGTGCTGTCCCAGAACCTCCTCCAGCAAGGGACTTAACTTTAGCCATGAGCAACGAACATGTGTAAATAATTTCTGCCTGCAGGTGGTTTTGAAGCCATTCCAGTAATGTACAGCTCATCCAAGGCTTGCCCTAGGGAAGGGAAAATGTTGCAAGGCCTGGCCAGTCTTTTTGCCAGAGTAAATTTCAGCAGTAAAATAGTGTAGCCGTCCTACCGACTACATTTGTGGCATAACGTGTAACATCATTTTCTTTTGATCTGCCTGTCACTAAGTGTATAGTGCTAAACTGTACACCCCAACACAACTGAGAAGGGGCCTTCCTTCTCAGTAACACTCGAACCCGATAGCTGTTTTTAACTGGACTTCTTACAAACCTAGACATTAAAGTATGAGGAGTATATTTGTAAATTTTGTAAATGTCAGTAATTGTTATGCGAGTTTCTGTTCCTATTGGAAGAGCTGGAGGCCTTCTCTTTATTCAGGAGTTACCAAGTCTGTTTAAGCTGCTAGCGCCCAGTCAACACACCTTAAAGCCAGGCACAAAATAAGCCAGGGACAAGGAATAGATCTGGTAGTACTGGTGGAAAGGAAAAGGAAGTATTGAGAGGCAGGGACAGTGAATGGGGTCCATTGTTAAGTATGCTTAGGACACGCATAGGAAATGAGGCCTTGCTTGTAACAGTGCTGCTGAAAAAAACTTGTCCAGGTTCAGTTTCACTTCATGCCTAGTTCACGTTGATAAGTGTGTGGCAAATCAGCATTTAACAGTCAATGAAACTGAATATAAACTCATGATTTTTTTTTTTTATTATTATCTTGATCATCTTACACATCTTATTTTCACCTAACAGGGTTCATTACTACTTCAGCCATTTTTTCCATCTGCAATTGTATCCTACCCTCATGACTGGAAAGGTTTAGTAGAAAGCAAGCGTCATGTGGTGTCATGTGCTGCTATATATCAGCATACTGTGCAGACGTGCAGTGTCAAATGTGAGAGAATTGTTCGGGTAAGTGATGCAGACTTTGTTCTTATTTAAAAAAGGTGCGGTCTCAGTTTCACTATGCAAAGTACTGCTCCAGGCTGCAGTTTGTCAATAGGTTATGTTGTCCCTTCCTAGATTGTGTAACTGCACAGGCTTAAAATGTTTGACTGGATAAGATTATATGCTTTGGCTCAAAATGGCTCTAAAAAGTCAACTTGCAATCACACAGCATGTGTACCAGCATGAGGGTCTGGGTTACTGAGTACAAGGAGTGTCAAGAGTCCCAAAACAAGACTAAGAAGAAAACTTTGAAAAGTGAGATTATTTTATGTTGTTGAAGTCTTCTCTTTTAAGTTTGTTCCTGATAGGAGAAGAAAAAAAAAAAAAAAAAAGCTTTCAATTTCTTAAAGCAGAGACTATCATTTTTGGTATGATGTTTGGCATATCCATGATGCTTCTCTACAAACAGGCATGACATCAGAAGGAATTCAAACAGGAGAATGTATGCTGAATAAGGTCTATATTTATATATATTTTTTTTTTCCCCAGAAAAACTGTAAATTTAGCTACTCCCTTTATCCTGTGAATTAATAGTAGCAATAAGTTAGTGTTAAAATGTAGATTGCACTCAAAGTTTAAGCAACCTGTAGCTGTAAGAGTTGTCTCTTCAGAAGGTGAGAGCAAAATTAACACTGAAATTCAAACAAATTTTGATGTAGAAGCAAAGATATTATTGTGAGAAGTTTTCTGCAAATAGGAGTTGATGAATGGGAGTGAATATTAATGACAACACTTCTCCTGGTTCCTGGAGATAATGCTGCCAGGATCCACTTAACTCGGTCCTGCTGAGGGCCTTTTGTTTTTCCATCATGACCATTTTCCTGTAGCACCTTGTTCTGCAGCCATTTATAGTTTATAACTCTTTCTTCCTTTCCAAGCAAAAAAGGAAATGGTGATGTTTATTGTTTATTTAAAACGTATTCATTTCAGTCTGCCATGGTATTTACAATAGAACAGCTTTTTTTTTTTTTTTTTCCCTCCCCTTGGCAAAATGAGAAGTTACCTGGTCACAGGCTATGGCTAAAGAGCAAATATGTTGAATTACAGTCCTTCAGGGTGTCTTCAGGGTGTAATGGCCCAGGTCATTGAGTGCCTGGAAGATAAGGAATGAAACAAGAGCGCTTTGATAATTTCTTGGATATGAGCAGAGCAATAAAGGCAGATGACTTCACATCCCCTTATTTTGTACTGTTGTGATTCAGCCAGGAGATGACAAAGTCATGTTTTATTGAGGCCCTGCCATCACTTCCCAGGATGGGACAAAGTCTCCTTGCCAGCTATGGATGGTAAAAAGCATTATTCATGAGCTGCGTTACACGAGAGCTTTGCTGACACAGAACTTTCTCTCGCATGAAAAACCCCACTGTCCTCCACTAGCCGTGGCACTGGTCTGCTGCACGTCAATGGTACTCGGCACAGGAACACCCATCCATCCGCTCCCAGTACTGCCAGCGCAGGAGGGGTGACACAACTGGGATGGAGACCCCAGGAAGCAGGTGCCCCTCCTGCAGCACCCGGCCAAGGCGGCAGGGCCAGGGGCCGGTGGTGACACGAAGCCTCCAGCGAGGAGGCCATGCCCAGGTGGCAACATGGCCACCGCTGGCCTGGGGCTAGGGCAAGGTCTGAGGCACCACTGTAGCCCCAAGGCACTGGCTGGGTCTGAAAGCAGAGCGGTTTTCGTGTGCAAGGGCCAAACCATGTCTCAGCCAGGCATTTCCTTTGGCCTGCTGCTGAGGCTGGCTTTGCACGCACAGCCCCGCCAGCAGCAGTGCTCATCTGGGCTTTCTGGCTGTGCTGCAGCAAGTACTTCTGGTAATATACACAAATAAGAGTAACGGGGGGAACTGAGGGAAAAGGGGCATCTATTCCTGACCCTCAAGCACCTGTGTGTATGTTTTAAGCTTAATTGTAACAGTAGCTCCATTTACAACATTGCAAAAACGCAGGCATGATTACACCGTGCTCCTTTTCTACATTTTTGAGTGTTCCTATGCAAAAGAAATAAAGGTACATCTCGTCTCCTAAATTTAAGAATTTTGTTCCCAACTCAAATTTTAAAACTTCCTTAAATGTATCTAAATATCAGAGAACCAGTGTTGTCTAAATAATAATAATAAAAAAAAGATGGTAGCTGCATCCCCAAAAGGAAAAAAAAAATAAATTATTTCCTCAGCTTCCAAAAGTCCAAAAGCTGACTTTTATTTTTCTTTTTGAATCACAAAATTATGATCAGAACTTGTGTCATAGGATCATCACCATTTAAAGATGCTGTCTTCTACCCACCCAGCGCTTTCTGTTCTGCTTCAGTGTTGGATGAAAGCAGGTCCCAGGAAACAAGTACTGAAAATTCTTCAAAGTCCAGCTTTGTTAACTAAGAATGGGCTCAGTGTCATCAGATTTGCCTCTAGCATGGGTGGCCTTGTAAGGATCCTGCTGCTGTCAGTAGGAGACATTTCCTTTTGATAATACTGAGATCTTGTTTTCCATTCCCTAGGCCGTGTTGTACATCAGATCCAAACCCAGATGACTGTGCAAGTGGCAAATCCTGCCTGATTGCATCTCCCTTGTGACCCACAGCATGTGATGGCTGTTTGAGCAAGCTGGTGTTTCAAAGGCTCTTCCCTCAAGCCTATAATCACCTATCCCTCTTGATGATGTGGGAGCCTCTTCAAACACACTTACACACATTTCTGCTCTTTTCATTTTTAATTACAGTTTGCCCTATCCTCATAACACGTTGTAAGAACACAGAAAATATCCTATCTCCGGTTTCATTAGATTGCTTTCCTGTAAGTGTGATTTAGCACCCAGAGGACTTCATTCTGAGGTGCTACAGAGCGAAGTGTCTGACTACTGTTTGCAATTAGTGCTCTTTGGGCGTTGTTCAGCTCCCTCGCTGACACCTGTGTGGTTTTAAACACCTCGACCTGCAGAGCGAAGCTGCCTTGGCGTCGTGGGTCTGCTTATACGGGACCCTTAAGCATGGAGCAGTGACGCTGCCGCTGCAATTTACAAATAACTGAGCCGCGGCTACTCAATAAAGGCGTTTGAAAGGTTAACTCAGAGCAGCTGAGGAAAACAAATCGCAGCGGGACAAGGGCTGCGCTCCCAAACCCCCTTCCCTCCCCCTGCACCCCCCCCGGCAGCCATTTTCCCTCCCCCCCCTCCCCATCCCCTCACGGGGACCCCAGGGCTGGGGGCGGGCACTCGGCGGGGCGGGCCCGTGGCCGCGTCACGTGACCGCGCCGCCCCCCCCAGCGCCGCCATGTTGTTTCTCCCTTCAGGGTGGCGGGCGGCGGCGGAGCCGGAGCCGGGGCTCGAAGCGGCGGCCCCCAGCCGCGGGCAGGTAGCGCCGGGACGGGCCCGGGGGGCTCGCCTCGCAGGGATCTGCCCTTGGAGGGGCTCCTCCCGAGGAAGAGGAGCCCCGCGGGTGTGGGGGTGGGAGCCCCGGGGCGAGGGGATCCCCTCTTGGGGGGTGGCTCCGCGCTGGCAGGCCCGGTGCGGGGGGTGCGGGGAGCCCGCCGGCTGCTGAAACCTGCTCCAGGGGTGTTTGTGCCACTGTCTGTAAAGTATTGTACAGATCTGAAGTTGCTAGTGTTTTTTTGTTGTCTGTTTGTTTTTTAGTGCATGATTTTTTTTTGGGGGGGATGGGACTTTTATGTGTGTTTTTATTTTTTTTTTTTTTTAGCGGTTTATAAGGTGATAAGCTATAACAGCAGACCAGGGGAAAGAGTTACTCCTCAGGTATATCCAAAACCTTTTTCAGACTCTTTGGTCACAGGCTCATATAGGGAAGAGCACATATTCCCAACGCAAGGCTGGCCAGCGTGGGTTGCTACTGCTAAGAGTCCCTGGAGGAAAAGGGAAGCTAATGTAGAGGAGAAAGATGAGCACAGGTGAGCAGAAATAGTTGCTCGGCAAGTTACTGACAGAATGGAAGCAGTAATGGAACAGGGTTGAAAGGTGAATGTCAATTAACGTGATCTCATGAATTCTCAGAGGTGTTGGACCAAGTAGCACCCAAGGTTGTTTTGTAGTCGGCTGACAGACATTGGATGTTTAAGCTGGGAGATGCTCTACTGTGAGCTGCTGAGAAATGTCAACTCAGATTAAGTCAGAGTAAACAAGCTTGCTCGTTCTGCTTGAAAGTGGGGAATGAGATGGAAAGAGAAGGCTGGCTCTATACAAGATGAAACTCCCAGGGTTATAAATGTAGGCATTTCTCCTGACAAGTTATTCTTATTGAGTTTGCGGTTAGATCTAAGTTATAATAAATAAAGTGATTTTGGCAGTGGACACTGGGATGACTTCATGATCCAACGGTCATGCAGGCTAAAGGATTCCTGCTCTTGGCAGCTGCTGCTGCTTTCATTGTCCTGAGTCATGCCGGGCAACTGCTGGAAGTAGAGTGCTGCACAGGAGTTAGAAGTAACCTTACAAATAAACCCTAAAATGTAACTTTTTGGTCGTACAAATGAATAGCAACAGCTTAATGTCAAATCATTTTGCATTGTTTTCATACTACAAATTATCAGGGATGAACTTGAGTTTTATTCTGCTGTTAGGTAACCAGCCTGCTTACGAGTAGAGATGATATTCAGATAACTCGTCATCAAATTAATCTATCCAGCACAAAACACAAACTGCGATAATAGTGCAGTGTTGCAATCGTAGATGCAGGAAGGAAGACCTGCAAGGTGATTAGGATCTCAGTAGGTCAAGCCATGCGACTGAAAGGCTGCCAGGCTTCCCGGGAACGGGGCCACTGGTGAGTGCCCACCCATGAAGGGCTGGTCCTGATCCAGGGCTCTTGTGTGTCCCCTCCCAGGAGGGGAAGGTTGATTTAGAGCCTTCATGGCTGAGCCTGTGATGTATTGACAGCACACAACTTTAAAGCAGAATGTTTCAAGGTTGAGCAGGCTTGTGGCCTCTTACATGCTGAAAGCAGTTCTTGTGCTGTTTAACTGGCCAAAACGTAAAGCAGTACCTTTTAAATATGTGGGTGAGGATTAGATAACTGGGGGAAAATATGAGGTAAATTTGCTTCTCTCCTCTATTTTCAGCTTTGTGGTAACTTTCAGACTTACTGTAGGTGGTAAATGTAGCTACACTGCAGCAACTGAGGGCTGAGAGTTTTAAAGACTCCACAAACACCGAGCATAAGGTAGCTTTTAACACTTAGTTGTGGATTTTGCCCCTGCCCTTGCAGCTCTGCTAGTTCTTGTGACTCTTTTCCAGAGATCTTCCAGAGAAGTAATTTATGTCATTATCTGATGGGCCACTGCAACTTAAAAAACATAGGAGACAGGGTTTTTTCTATGTTAATATGAGAAATATTGTCAAATACTTAGCTAGCTTTAAGAAAAAATAACCAAGGGAGTGAATTTACATTGTTACCACAAGGCAAGTATTTTTGCCTGACTGGATACTCCAAATGCTGGTTTGCCATTTTAAACTAGCCATGTCTGGTATCTGTGGTTTGATGGCTTAGCAAGGAAAACTATGAATAGGCTTCAAAGCTGCCACGGGTGTGCTGTAAATGTGTAAGTTTGAGAACTGATAGGAGATTTTGAAATGTTGGTGTTTCTGTTATGTCAGTTATGGAAGTGCTGAAGTACTGACTGTGCTTGTCAGTGCCTTTGAGATGGTGTTGTGTTTTTTTTTTTTTCTTTTAGGTGTTAACCTTTAACAGAGTTAACTTTGTTAATGTTTTCCTCTCAGAAGGCTTGGCTGAAAGTGTTCTACCTAATCACATTTATTTACAGCCCAATACAAACTTGAGTCTGCCTCATGCTGTGTTTTTTTTCTCTCCCCAAGTCAAATGGGTACTTCTTAAGAACTTTAGTTTTAAGCAAGTATTGGAAAACTGCAGGCTTGTAGTTTAAAGAAAATTGTTTAAAGAATGACCTCGAGGACAGTGCAGTGCATATCTTCAAGGAAACCTCTGGGTTCAGTTTTGATCGTGTGTAGCGGATGGTTCGTGAGTGACTGCTGGCTGAAAATCATGATTAAAATAATCAAGTCAGAGAGGAGGTATAAGAGGAGAAAGAATAGACTGAAAATGCAAGTGTCACTTGCATCTGATTCTTCAAGAATGCTGGGAGAAGTCAGTGGGCCAGTTGTGGTGGATCCAGTTTGTGCTGGTTTCTATTTTATCTGCACCCTCACTTTATTTTTTAACTTAACTTGCAGTGGTTTTGTTCACTTTTAATGATGTGTTGCTGTGCATGTTCCCACTGTGGTAGAAGTCCAGTTGATGCTGTTCATTTAATATTTTAAGTGAGGTTGTAACCTGCTGGAATCAGATCCTATGCAGTTACTGTGCTGTCTATAGAGTAGTACAGGTAGCCAAAACTTGATGTCAACACCTGTCTTCTTTTGGCCTTTGGCAGTATGTGCTATAAGCACACCCCCCTTTATTATGAAAATAATTTAATAGATTAAAAGGCACATTCCTAGGCTGGTTGCATGTTGCTGCTCTTTTTTTTTTTTTTTTTTTTTTGAGTGTTGCCTCAACATCTAATTGCTGAAAGAGGTAGCTGCACTCAAAATAAAAAGGCAGTTATGAAGCTGTCAGCATGGAATTAAGAAAACCAAGATAGAAAAAAAAACATTACCTTGTCCAATAAGCTTTGAAGGGCTGGAAATCAAAGATTTTATAATGCGAACTGGTTTTATTTTTTGAAGTTGCATGTTTTCAGTCTTGCCAGGAAATGTTTGGACTGCTAATGAAAATGTTTCAGACTTGTAACTCAGTTCACTGTTTAAAAGGAGGATTCTGGGAGGGGAATAATTAAATAACATTTTGTGTTACGGTACATGATCGTGTTAGAAATGGCATTTAGTAGAAACTCTTCCCTGCTTCTAACAGGAATACTGAAGTCAGTGATCCCAGAGCTTATGACCTTATAAGCTGGAAGAAGAAATTCAGAAGTGGTTACCAAAATGCACCGCAGTGGGGCTGCTTTTTATTTATTTGTTTTGGATTTCTAGTTTGGGACTGAAAATCAGAATGAGGGAAAAATCTCTTTGCAGACTTCTCCGTGCACTGGATTGAGACTGCTTTTACGTTAGATGAAGTGTGCAGCACAGCGAGAAGTAACTGGAACAAATCTGTCTGTAATTCTGCGGTGTCTTGCAGTTTTTGATGTTGGTTAAAACTATCAGATGCACATTGGAAATTAAGTTTTTTCTTTTGCTTTCAGGTGCTGAATGATGATTTAAACTGAACAATTAAGGTAATAAATCCTCAGGAATATTATATCAGATATTGACTGTTTCTTCCCCAGAAAAGATTGTCAAAAATGTATTACACGGATAAGTTTAAAATATGTAATAGGAGAAATAACATCAATTCTCTAAATTCTCCCAGCCTTTGAAAGATTCTGTTGTAGTTTTTTTTTTTTCAGTGTTAAGACTTTGTTACTTGGGAAGGGGGGGTTGAACAATTCCAAAAATGAAGTTATTTTAGAAATACTAAATTGTTTTGAAAGATGTTTAAGTGGAAAAAATGCGACAGCCTACTGTACTGGAAACTGCCATCCAGGTTCTGCAGATGCTCTAAACTGCATATTTAATCAGTTGAGCCACAGATGTGTCTCTTACCGTAAACAAAACCTGTAAATGTATAAAGTTTTTGCTGTTTCCAAACAAAAATGCTTCTTACTGCGTTTAAACATATTTCTTTGGAGCCTCAAATACAGCTTGTAAGCTCATATTTAAATGACTGAAAAAATATCCATTAAATATTACTTTTCAGACTAAAAACTTGACAAAAATGTTAACTGCTGGTCTTATTGGTCCTGGTTTCTGTAGCTCTTGGTATAGAAGCACCAGGGTTTGGCTCTAGCTGAAGAGATGCTTTTATGGTTTGTGGCTGATACCAAATTGTGCGCCTGCCTGAAGTGTTCTTATGGTCAGCAGTCTCCTAGCCTCACTGCAGTAGTTCAGATAGTTCAAGGTGTGCAAATTAACTTAACAGATCACGAATGCACAGAAGTAGCAGATAATGCGTAACAGTTTCCTTACTTTATTTTTGGTTTAAATTAAACGATTTCATGATAGTAACTGCAGTCTAACCACAGTTCTTTAAACTATAGGAGGTAAAGAAACAAGTGCTTGATACCAGTCAGAACTATATAAGTTGGTTGGTTGTTCGTTTTGTCTCTTATGGTATGTTTGATTTCATAGGACAGAAAAAGAAATATTGTAAGGTGTTCCCTTCAGTGAAGTGGAAAAACAGGGAAACATTCAGTACTCTCTGCTTTCATGAATGCATTATTTGTTAAGAAATTGCTACTATGTAATAGAGTAGCTCAAATAACTGGTTAACTAATGGTAGGAATTAGGGAGACTAATGAAGACATGGACCATTTTAAAAGATTTCACCATGAACCTGGAAATCACATGCTAGTAGCCCAGTGACTCCAAGAAGGCTGTTCACGTGTATTAAATGGGATGTGCTCGTATCCTGAGCCATAGCGATTACCCCATAGTTCTGTGAAAGGTAACTGCATGATCCATTTGTGGTTATTAAGCAACATTAAAACTGTTGTGATACAAACCTGTATAGGGATTTATAAATATTCTTTTTAACTTTGCAATATGAATTAAACCGCTTCCTCTGAACGGATTTATAATGAGAACAGACATTCCTCCTTGTATTTTGAAGGTTTCTTGCATTGAGACTTCAGCTACTCTCAAACTGTAAAGCATTTCTTGTGTTTTACTGTAGATTGTGTCCAACAAGTACACATTCAAAGATGGAAAATTAGGGATGAAAAAAATTCCTGAAATGTCTAGCTTCTATTGTAGGCCTTGATTCTAAGGCAGAACACAGTCATATGACTCCTATGCCAGCTTGTATCAGGTATTAATTCCATAACCATGCTCTGTGGGGTGATGTATATGCCAGCAACACTAATTACAACTAGCAAGACCACATTCCTTCCTTCAGAGGAGGAGACAGACCGGGCTGCCTATGACCTGTTTCCATTTTAAATAGACACTCTTTTCACAAAAGCCTGTTTTGGCTGAATTACTTTACCACTCAGATAGTAAAAGAGCTTACAGGAGCAGCAGTTCTCCTTGTGTAGAAACTTATGTTTGGGCTCATTAAAATGAACCTTGACCCCTTAGTGATTAAAGTACTTTTAAATAGTATTAGATGACACTAGTGCAATAAGAGCAAACCTTGGGCCAAATCACTGATGAGCAAACTGCTTCAAATAAATAAATAAATAAATGAGACTTTAGCATTAAAGGGTTTTATTATTATTTAAAAAGCTGAATTGGTAGCACAAATTTGACTGTCCCCATGCGGGCAGCCAGACTCTTTCCTAGCACCTTTAGGGTTTCACGTTTTACTATGGCAAGCCTACACATACCGAGTGATCTGGCATTGTAGACTCGTCCCAGGTATTTGGCATCTTGAGTACTGTTTGAAGTAGCAGCAGTGAATTTGCTTTTGTAGCAGTTGTAATAGTTTCACCATAGCTGTTTTGCATGGAGTAAAATGTAAAATATTGAATGTTCGTGTACCAGTGCTGTGACAAAAGCAAGCTGTGTGACTTTTAAAATCCAATTACAGCACTCGTATTTGTTCTGTAGATTACAGTATTCCCTTCAAATTGATTTCAGTAATTCCAGTAAATAAGCGATAATTCTAATAAAAATTGGTGTCCTGTGTTAGGGATAAAGCTTCCTCTTCACTTCTGCATAATAAAGCGTAACTTTGCTAATGAACTATGGGACTGAAGTGAGTATTAAAGGCACGTGTGCTAAAAGTTTGTCTTGCTCAATTCTTTAATGGCACTTTCAATCAACATAAAGGAATCCTTGCACTGATCTTCTGTAATACCCCTTCTGCACAAATGTTGGAGGCTTTTTGGGGAGAAGTGTTTTAAGTGACAGACTGGTAAATCATGCAGTACACTGCTTACAAGTGCTGTGCAGACTGTGGTCTGTGCAAGAGACAACTCTTAAACATTCTTAAGTGGATGCTCTTACTGTGAGTACCTACACTTTGCTTAGCATAGTTATCCTATTTTTTTCATGAAGCAGATTTTGGAGGACTTTTAACACTTTCTAGATACTTGTGTATAAAAATTTGTGCTCCCAACTTGCGTTTTTTTAACCATTTTCTTGATCTTTACAGGTCTAGGAAACTAGGAGGATCTCTTCCTGTAACAATGGCAACAAAATCATCACTCCTTAAAGTAATACTGCTAGGAGATGGCGGAGTTGGGAAGAGTTCCCTTATGAACAGATATGTCACCAACAAGTTTGATGCACAACTGTTTCATACAATAGGTGTGGAGTTCTTAAATAAGGATTTGGAAGTGGATGGACACTTTGTTACAATGCAGATATGGGACACGGCAGGGCAGGAACGTTTTAGGAGCTTGCGGACTCCTTTCTATAGAGGTTCTGACTGTTGCCTGCTTACCTTCAGTGTGGATGACTCTCAAAGCTTCCAAAACCTAAGCAACTGGAAGAAAGAATTCATTTATTATGCAGATGTCAAGGAGCCTGAAAGTTTTCCATTTGTGATACTGGGTAACAAAGTTGATATCAATGAAAGGCAAGTCTCTACCGAAGAAGCCCAAGACTGGTGCCGGAATAACGGTAATCATCCCTATTTTGAAACCAGTGCAAAAGATGCCACTAATGTTGCAGCAGCCTTTGAAGAAGCAGTTAGACGAGTCCTAGCCTCTGAAGACAGATCAGAACAATTTATTCAAACAGATACCGTAAACCTTCATCGGAAACCGAAACCCAGTTCATCTTGTTGTTGACTTTTTGTTTTGGCCAAGTTACTTTTGACTAGCTGGCTCTGTAAGAGGGTGGGAAAGGTGTAGTAGATAAAGTAACAAATGGGTTCCACTCTAATACTGAAGTTATAATATTCTGCTGCTTTCTTGAGGGAGCAAAAGAAATCCCCATTCACGAGTGACCTGTTATTGAGATAGTGATACTTTCTATTTAGGAAGGTGTCAAGTACAAATGTTAATATAAGAATGTAATTTGCCAACTTTAATCAAATGATAAATACTTTGATTATAATTAAAACTTGAAGTTCTAGAAGCACTACTTTAGAGAAACTGTTCTGGAATTGACACAAAGAAACTTTTATATGTATATATATTTTTATGAAATCAGCATTCCATTTTTGTTTCACTAGAAGTCAGTTTCTTAACAATGCTAGATATTAAACATTAGTCTCACTACATTCCTGTTGATGTCAGTGGTACTTCATCTCTAATGTGTTTACTGTAAGTTAACATAAATTACCTTCAGGTCTTCTGTAATTGCCTGATGTGTCACTATGGGTCCCTAAGTAGAAGATAATTTTCTTACTTAGTTCATGTCCTTTTTCCTTTCACTTACAATTCTAAAGCCATACTAATTTTTCCAGCTGTTTAATGCAAAATACTGATTTTTTTTTTTTAAGTTAATATGTCTTTGCCTTAAGTCCCATTCTGGCATGTTTTGATCAGTCAGGTGGAAAAAAAATCTGGATAACTGAAGTATAACCATTCTTAGTTACGGAAAATAAAATGTTATTCAGTCAGCTTTAATAGCACTTGAAGGGATCCATGTTAAGGCAGACTTCCAAGAAGACTTTTTGTATGCAGCCTTAAAGTTCCGAACTCCTTGTTCTGTTGACCTGAGCTATGAATGTGTTTATTTGTGATCTCTGTACTGTGAAACTATGGATTGGCAATACATAGAGAACTCAGGAAGCTCTTAACTTACAGCAGATAGTGACAGCTTTCAGCTTGAATACAAGTAGATACCTGCAGCTGGTATTTGAGCTGAATTCAATCTGTATTTAATTTGCCATTGTAGGGTATATATTTAAACATTTAACAGTTTTTAATATAACTGTACTCATTAACGGACGATGAATAGAAGCCAGTTTCATATTTAATGGTTAGTTTTTCTGCAGTAATTCAGGTGTTTGAGCTCTTGTAATTCAGCTCTTTATTGTTAAATGGTAAAATACTTGTATGAGAAGTTGTCGAAAGCTGGCTCTCAGAATACTCAATATCCTTCTAACAGCAAACTGGATAGTGCACTATTGCTTCAATGTGTAGTCTGACTGCTAACAGGCATGCTTGTTAACACACTGTAGACCTCAAAAGGAATTCAAATACCTACGGGATAGGCCATGTTATTCATTAAACTACACAGACTCTGCTTTCTGTACTGCAACTCTTTTGTTGTAAAGGAAAAGCTTTTCTGGATAGTACAGTAATGGCAGGAGTCTTCTCTTAACCTATCTGTTCACTCTGTACCAGATGTTATTTGGAGGTAAAGCTTGCAGAATTAACTTCATGCTGCTCTTACACACTTAGAATTTGGAGTATTTTGTATTCTTGCTTGAACCTGTTCAGGACTGTTTTGCTCCATGGATGTGCTGCTCCTGCTTAAGTGACATCTTTTTTGCTAATTGTACGTTTAACATCTACTTCATTCTTACAGTCCTGTATATACAGCAACAGAATTTGGTTAAGCTTCAGTCACTGAACTGCTTAATGTAGGTTGAGCTGCTACTTCTGTAGTGTTTAGATTTCAAGTCAGCAAATGAAAGATCTGTGAAGAAAGAATCTTAGCTAGATTCTTCCTAACCTTAAGTGGAGAGAGCAAAAAGCTTTAAAAACTAAAATTTGCATGCATTAGGGGCCATTGGTGACAGGAAATTTGTTAAGTACTTAAAGCTTCCTTGAACCTTCCTTTTAGTGGAGGTGAGGTTGAAACAAAATAGTAGGTTGTTACCATGTGAGTACTACAGATACTTACATAAGATCCCTAAAAGGAAACAAAGGATGAGAACCATTGTAGTAGTCTTTCTGGTGCCTCATAGCCCACCTGTGTTTTCTCCTCTGTACTCTTTCCACGTGACATCATGGTTACCCAGCCTCTGTCCGAGAACCAGGTTTAATAAAGCTAAATATAACTTAATTCAATAAAAGTGCTTGTGCAATGTGATATGCTGTCCCACAACTGTACACTCACCACAGTAGTAAAGGAGGTTTATGTGCTATAGTAAGTAACGCAGTGTCACCTATGTGGAGGTCAGGCTTTGGTGTGAGAGGGAGACGGACACACGGTTGAAAGAAATAAGTCCTGTGATGAGCAGAAGTAGATAAGATGCCAAAATAATACATTCGTAATACTTTGTAACAAATGCATTTCTGTACTTTGTGAAGGCTTAATGTTTATTATTCAATATGAAGGTAAGGTAGGCACTTGTGGTTTATGTTAGAATTCACTGATTCACTTCAGGTGCTAATGTACCTTAGGTATTGGGGGGGTCCTGTTAGCAGTATTTTGAGTTCTGCAAAAATAAAAATAGATATACAAAAAATCCAGGCTTCACTTCAAAGGAGGAAGAAAAAAGTTCAACCACCAGCCTTGGTAGAATATGGTCAAAAAAAAGGGGGGGTGGGATCCAGAGTGAGAACATTGTTATGGCAAATGGGTGGGATTGATGTACGCTATGTATAAGGGAACAAACAACCAACTAGGAAGAGGATGGGCATAAGAGACTGCTTCTCTGCTTAAATTGAGCATTGTGCGATAGCAAGGACACAGAGCTCATGTTCCAGCAGAGTACACAGATGCTTAGTGCAAGACTGCTGCCAGGACCAGGCTGCTTGTGTTAGATTTTCTATTCCTTAAACTGATTTAGCTTTACAGTGAATCTGATAATGAAGACAAGTTCCATAAACAGTAACAGAAAACTGCAAAAAGCTAAGTCTAGGAGCTCTATTTCCTGCCTAGTTTTATGGAGGCTGGTTCATGTTCTTAGCCTGTGCTAATGTTCGTATTTCCTTGTGCTTGATTTTTGGACCATGTAGGTTAGTGATGGTCCCTTTCACTTGAAGAATGTTTTTGATTCCTTTGTTGCATGATACAGGTTATTTGCTGCTTTCTCATCCTGCAACTGACTTCATGTGAAGTTGTATTCCCAAGCCTCTGAGACTGGGTTCAAACCTAACACAAAGGAGATCTCTCATGCCCTATCCACTGATCTTCATAGTGTTGGCTATAATCATTGCCTCATCCATGCTAAAGCTGCATCTTTCAGACCTAGAGCAGATTTGTGACCATACTTGAACACAAGATAACTCTGCTATCTGCAAGTGGCAGGTAGAAATCTCTCAGCTTATTGCAGAAGTTGCAACTCAGAGGTACTCAGTGCACAGGAAATTGCAGCTACCTAACAAAGGTTCTTTGAAATTCTATCCAGAGACAACATTCTTCCCCACAAACCCTATAATGATTAATGGGAAGAATTAGTTCCCTTTTCCATGGCCAATATCAGTTGTTTTCATGAAGTCCAAATGGACTGATGAGGCTGCCTTTCCCATTTATAGTTCCTGGATTCCTTTTTACTGCGTGCTGGCATGAGACAGTGCAATGATGAAAACCCACCCTTTTAAAAAGGAGTGGAAACTTTTAGTACTAATCCTTTGCCCTAAGTTTTCTTCTTTGTCATGTGCATGATTATTTAACACACGTATTTCCTCAGTGGACCTGAACTGCTTGTTTATTTATTGGTTATTTATTTCATATGTGTACCTAAAAATCAGTTTGATTCTCAAAATGCTGTATGATGCAGTTTTTAGAAAACACTACTGTAGACAAGTATACCCATCTTCACTGACCACCCTACCAGTAAAGGTAAGCCTTATAATGATCATCTACTTTTCTCTTAAATCAATTAAAGTACAGTCAACAGGCATTCACACTGCATTATTCCACATTTTATTTAAGGTAAATATCAGAAATTTTATATATAAAGCATAGTGTTGCTTTTCTCATGGAATATTTTACAATGACACTTTAGCAGTAAACATAGATTACAAAGAAATAATGACTGAGTATACATTTAAAGCGCCTATACATGTGGTCCCCTTAATTATACAAGCTATATAAAATGTACTTTTTAGAATAGCATGCCACTTCCTTTGGAAATCCCATTTTAAACAAAAAAAAAAAAAGTCTGAGAAGATAGTTTATATAGTTTTGCTGCATAAAGAAACAGACTATGTAAAAGATGATGAAATCAACCAAGATACTAGGTACGTACATGCTAAATGACCCATTTAAAAATTACTATTTTGTAATGGTGGCAAGTTTTGCAGATGACCACCTAACCACATTTTACAATGAGATGGTAGCCCAACTGGCCAAACAATGCCTTTCTGAAACCTCATCAAATAGACTTTAGACTTTCATGGTTCAAAGATCCTAGTCTAAATATATTTTCAAAAAGCATATTTCAGCACTTGCAAAGCCAATGGAAATAACGTGAGTTTGAATGCGTAAACTTAGTTGTGTTGTTCCCCCCCATGTATGAATTAGATTTAAAGTCGGGGCAGAGAGAGGTGTTTTGATCTACTTTATTAACTTCATTGATGCAACACTGCAGCTAAACACATATTGCATGAAACACCTGATAAGTTTGCAATTTTAAGCTTTAAAACTTGCAGGTTTTTACTTTAAAGTTGCTGAAATACCAAAGACAAATCTTTGCTGATGGATCCTTTTTATTTAGCACTTCATAATAAATATATTATACATTGCAATCTTTATATAGACCTTATTTAATACCCTGAACATTAAGGTTAGTCTGGTTAGTCTGCAGAGTGAGTTCTCTAGCAAAGAACTCTAAGTAGAAAGGTTTATAGCAAAAATCAACCACTTCAGCCAAACAATCAAAACTTCCCTTTTGCTCATATTAAATAAATTACTAGAGATATCTAGTGTTTAGATCTGATTTCCTCCCACCCTGTGTAAGAGGCTTATCTTTTTTTTGCACATGCATTGACATCTGTGTCTCTCTTCGTACCTATTCAACCCAGACATTTTAAAACTTAGTTTTCCTAAGACAGAACAAAAACTCCTGAAGATATGTTTTTAACCAGAGCAGCTGGCTATTTTATCTGTATCAGCAAAAAAAAAGAGCTTCTTCAGCATCCAATTTGTCAGTCTTCAGAAAGGTGAGTATCAAACATGCTGGGAACTAACCAGAACTACAGCTCAAATCAGGAAAGTACGAAAAAGCACTCACTCAGGAAAGCTATTTTTTCAGCTTAAAAGGTGTTTCTTCCCAAGGAACTGCACTTTCCTTTCAAAAGCACTGGATCGAATTGGTGAATTGAGTTCATAAAATGGATTCATTGCAAACTGAGGAAAGAAGAAATAAGCACAATGTCCAGAACTGGAAAATGTTATTTGAAATGAAAACCACTAATAGCTTTCAGCTTAAGTAGTGCCATTTAAAATCATGGATCTCCTAAGTAGTCATATGTTTTCAAGGCCCCATACTATGTGCACAGCCATCTCATAGTAAGGACTCCTAAAAAATTCATCATGATGCTGATGGAAATTTGTTTCAGAAATTGGCATCATTTGAGTAGCTGTAGGAGGCCGAGCTGGCCATCAGGGCTCGCAACTGCCCCATCTAGTGGAAACAGCGCCAGGCTGTGGCAACAGGGGTGACTTGTGAGGAGAGAAGCACCTTGACAAGACTTCCGTGACAGCCCTTTGCTTTCATTATCGCATTAATCCAGCAATTTGGGGCAGTGTTACATCATAAAAATTAAAAAGAAATTGGAAGGCACAAAACCTCTAACAATTTGGAAACAACTTTTCTGTTTAATAGAAAATGCAGCCTTCATGTCACACGTTACCAATGTGGACTGCAAGGGTGCTTCTCCCCTTACAGAGGTCCACCATAAGAAAATGTAATTATATAGGGATGCCTCAGCATGAACAGCAGGATATATTTACAAGTACTGCCACAAGATTGTAAGAAGTGGGTTCTTACCTTTATATACAGCTCATATACATCATTAAAGAAGTTCTTAATTCCATCTTCTTGTCTTACATCATGAAGCATTATAAATCTCATATGTAAAACAATTAAGGACAGTTAACTTTTACAAATAAGAGACAACATTTAGCATATTCTGAAATAAGCATTTACACCTAATTCTGCGTATATCTGAAATACTTAGCTGTACATGGAATCAAGGTTGAAAAAGACCTCCCACATCACCTAGTCCAACCATCACCCTACTACCAATGTCACCCACTAAACCATGTATTTAAGCACCAGATCCAACCTTTCCTTAAACACCCCCAGGGATGGTGACTCCACCACGAAACAGAGGAGACTCTATAGGAGTAAGCATTTAAAGAACTAAAGGAAGCACTGAAATTTAGAAAGCAGTACATTTCCATTTATATTTTTAAATTTCCCTATTTGAAAACAGCATCACCTTGCTATTTAAGATCATTCTTTTTAAAACTGGACAATTGTGAATATCAATGATATTCTCAGTACCTTTCCCATACATCCCTGAAATGAGTGTTACTTGCTATGTGTAACAAATGTTTCACAATACATGCTTTTAAGGACTATCTACACATACGATCAAGCCTTCACACTTTATTTTCAAGATGTGTGCAATTGACATCAAGTATGTTTATCCCTGCTTCTCCTCTTTAACACTAAGGAATGTAAGCAGAGAATCATGTATGTTTGCTCAGAACGCATCAAATTATTCCTCTCATGCCTTTCTCCTCTACTGTCTGTGAAATCCACATTTCATTAGGCTATTTCAGGTTCTCCAAAAGCAAAAAATCTGTCTTTCCAGTTAGTTCCAATCTTAAAGAACTGCTGTGCTTCCCAACTTGCTTCATCCTGAAGATGGGAACCCTAACAATAATGGTGGTGAATAGTGAGAGAAATCTGCTACAATGTCATTTCAACTAATTTATCACTTTTCGGACAAGAGGCTCAATATATACAAAGAAAGAGATGAGAAAAGGATATGTCCAGCCGTGACAAAAGCAGAAACAAACCATTCATTAAATTTGTCCACAGTCTTCAGGTACATGTTGTTAGAAAGCCACATGTTCTCATCTACTAGGTCAAGAGCAGCATGGGCAATGAACTGGTTGAGATGGCGA
This sequence comes from Anas acuta, assembly GCF_963932015.1. Lineage (NCBI taxonomy): Eukaryota > Metazoa > Chordata > Aves > Anseriformes > Anatidae > Anas > Anas acuta. The sequence goes on from NC_088979.1 coordinate 77,364,011, forward strand.
TGATCATCCTAATACATTTCCAGAAGACAAAGAATTAGTAAGTAATTCAATAAAGGGAGTTAAATACAAATATTAATTTGCTCAAGCTTGTAAACTAGTGCTCAAGTTACATAAAATTCTATATATCCTTATTTCTGTCACATATTAATTAATCCTGTGATTAAATGAAACCTGCACATATCGTCATGATACTTGGTTTCAAGGGAGAGAAAGTGCATAATACAGAGGTCATCATAGAAATAGTCTGAAGGCAGAGTCTGGTGGACAGAGAGGAAAAGCAGAGGTATACAGAGGACAGATATACTAATGTTATCACTAAAGATATTTTATTTTTTTTCCCTCCGGGATACTTGCCTAGAAACATTGGATTTTGCTTTATTGCTTTGAGGGAGTTCTTTATCCTAAGAGCCTACTAGGGAAAAAAAATCCTGCAACTGGTATTATATCTGCAAGCATATATTCAAATTTCAACTCTTCCTATAATAAACATGAATGGCCTTCACAAAGTATCCACAGTATTTGACCCTAACACAAGAGCTGTGCCGGGAAAGAGTCATTTAGTTTGTGTACTACCCAGAACCCTGAAGGCCATCTGCTAAGAAGAAACATAGGACTAGGTAATTCTGTAAGCTCTTACATAAGTAGCCTTGCACTGTTTCTTATAATACTGGGATGCTGTTAAAACCAACCTCACACCTCTCAGTGTGCTGCTTCCCCCCAGCTAAAGTCAAACCTGGCTCAGTGCATTAACAGCTTCACCACTTCCACACTGAGACTAAGTAGTGAAGTTTAAGAGGCAAAAGCTTGTGTTGACTTATGTGTACATGCCCTTAATTCACCCTTAAACGGCATGTCTCAAAAATGGGAGCAATAGTTACCAAAACACATCAATGTTGCCTTATTTTTCTTCAGCGTAAAGACATCATGTTTAGATTCTCTCTTAAGAGAAAGTTTAGTACTACAACCTTAGTCAGACAAGAATATTTTTTCCACTTTCTGACATCCTCGCACTTGCTAAATCTAGTCCGAATGGTCTTATTTATGATCTTTTGTGATATGCTAATACAAATTACAAATTACACCAGTGGCAGCGTATGCCTCCGTTTCTTGGTATGCGTGCACAAATGCATGCACTTTTGTTCTGAAGTCTGCTTTTTTCTTTGATGTAGTATCAGAAAGAACAGGTCTGTTTTTTTAACCCGCTAGAAACATTATATATTGAGTAGTCTTATATTTCTCATATTCTCAAGCATATTTTTCACTACAAGTTTTAAACCTTCCCCACCTAAAGCAGGCCTGAGTACTGAAGGGGGTTTTAAAAATATGGATTTATTCAAAAAAAAAATAACTGATGGAGCTTTCACACTAGTTCCTTCCTTCACCTTATTATTTTAAAAATATACCTTAAAACAGTAAACAGATACCTTGAAATAGTGACACTAAAGAGCAGTGTATAATGGCCTGGTGCTATAAAAGCAGCACACGCTACAAGCACAACAAAGCATCAAATATTTACGGAAACAGCGTTTTACGCAGAACTTGTACATTCTGGCAAAGATATTTTAGGAGATTTAAGTGCTGCGGAGTTCAGCTCCCTGTCACGACGTGCCTGGGCCAGAAGCAAGCCCCGGTCGCCTTCGGCAGCGGGTCGCTGAAATTATTAAAGGGGGTGGGGAGAACAACGCGGTGGGGGAAACACGCACCTTGGACTCAGCTTTCCCGGGAGGCAGGAACTCCATCTCGAAGACGGGGTTGTCATGGTGGCCGACTATCACGAAGTAGAAGCTGCCGGACATTCTCCACAGCGGGGCACCTCGGCGGGGGGGGAGGCAGGGACCTGACGCGGGCCCCACAGCGGGGGCCGCGCCCAGCGCCCCCGGGGGCCGCAGCCACCTCACGAAGACGACCCCAAAACCGACCCCAACCCCATCCCCACCGCACCCCGACCCCCCCCGGCTCCCCTCACCTCCTTACCGGCCCTACCGGCTCCCAACAGCTCCCTATGGCCGCCCGGAAGGGCTCGGCTCGCATCCGTCGCCGCCGTGACGCCATGCCGGGGGGGCGGGGTGCCTGCCGCCAGTAACGGCCCTTTTTTGGGGGGGTTAACGAGCTCTTTTATTTTTTTTTGGGGTGGTTTCTTCTCGTTTCGGGATGGCTGCGGCCGGCAGGGAGGCGCTGTCGCAGGATGAGCTCCGCAAAAGGCTGTACCAGGCTTTTAAGAAGCGAGGGGTGCTGGACACGCTCAAGGTGCGCCTGGTCCCGCCGCCACCGGCGAAATCCGCGCTGGGCAAACGGTGCTGGTGCTATGGCATGATTCCCAACCGTCTGTGTGTTTTTTTTTTTCTTCTTTTTGCCAGAAACGGGTGCTTCATGAGCACAAGTGCCCCTCGGTAGTCTCTCTGTCAGGAAGGTTGGTGGCCCAGAGCAGGTCTTTAAACGTGCCGTGCTGGGGAGAGTGTCAGGCAGGGAAGAGAGGAGTAAATGAGAAAAGAGGATCAAAAAGGGCCGCTTAGGGCCCAGAATCTGCCTGTTTACTCCTGGAAGCAAGCACGCTGCATGAGTTATTCTCTTAAATTTCTTCCAGTTCTGTAGTCCCAAGCTATTTAAAAGCTATTTTCCTCCTGTCTGCTTCTTTAGGAAAAGGTCTTCCAGTATGGACTTGTTCAGGAGAGTGTCTCGGAGGATGGTTGTGTTCAAGAGCGACGCTTAGTTCTGATTTGTGGTCTATTCGCAGTTGTTCTGCCTCTTTTTCTTCTACTGAAAGTGTCCTTCAGTTTAAGTAGCTCTTCATGAATTTGCAGGCAGCAACCATACCTTCAGCATTCTGTTTTACAGCACTGGGCGAGCCAAGGTGCAGTAGGCTCGTTGCTTGTTATCCCCCTAGCCCTCTGCATTGGTGTGAGGGCTTCCCCCATGTCTTGAAGGAATTCAATCATGATTATTTTGAGCTTTCCAGATAAACCTGAGAGTGGTGTTATTTCTTTTCTCTTTCTGTGGAAGGCTGCATGTGTCTTTTTTTTTGAGGCATGTTACAACTGTTCTGCTAGTCATTGTTTGAGTGACACATCCACTTCTTGTTTTCTCCAAGCAGTCCCATAGCAGAAATTTGCGTCAAGTCTTAAATGCTGAAATTTTGTATTTCATGCAGTTCCAGTTTTGCTGGTGTTTAAATGTCTGAATGTATTTTTTTATGACATAATGATCTTGGTGTACTTTTTATTCCCAGCTTTATGTCATCAGTGATTTTTTTAGCTCCTACTTTTTATGTCAAATTCATTACAGTTAAAAAAAAAAAAAAATCAAGATGTATATTTCAAAAATACGACTGATAATCTCAAGGCTAAGAATTTCCTGTTCAAGACAACTTGTTTTCTCCCTCAGCGGTTTCTACAGTAAGCTTGCAATGATTGGACCATTTCCCATCTTGTTTGACTTAACTAATAGTGACATGCTATCTAAGTCCATTTACCCACTTTAGTTTTCCTTGTCTAGAAGATTATCTGTCTTAGATTTTGTAGCTTTTCTGAGCTGAAGAACTAGTATGGTTGGGTTTCTTACAGATTCCTGCAAACACACTTGTATCTTCCAACAAGAATGCTCTCAACTTTCCCATGGTCTTTTCTGACTACCTCTGCTAGTAAGAGGCAGGCTGGATCTGAAGCTACAGGCGTGCCGAATGGCCAAGAGTTTTTTGTCAAAAAGAATCATGACAGTATAACAAGTGATTTTTGCCTTTCTTCCCCTTAGTAGGGACAGGGATATAGCCCTGTGTTTTTCTCCTGCATTTTTTCACAAGATGTGCAAGAGGTCGCTGGGCCCAGTTGTTTTTGGGACCTTATCATTGTCAAAGTTAGTTGAAACTGGACTAGTTCAGAAATGAAGGGAAATGATTTTGTTAGTTTTCTTCATTTCTCTCTGTTATCAGAGAGAAATCTCTTTGATTCCGTAGAAAGCCATGCTTAAATATCAGTGTAGTCCGATATGATCTAGCTTTTGTAAGTTTTGGTAAGCATTCAGTATTTCATCCTATTTGGTAACATACTATCTTTTTAATTAGCTTTAGAAACTTTGTCACTGTTGCATAGTGCTGCTGAAAACTAAAAATGCTATTTCTCTCATGATTTGGTAGCATGCCCTAAGCAACTTCTATAATTACATAGTGAAAATGATTATTTCTTCCTCTTGCAATAGGGAGACTTTCTGATCTTAGGTTGCTTTTTTTTTTTTTTCTTTTAATATATTGTAACCAATATAACTGAAACAAATTGTAATAAATACAATTTATTATTAGTGCCTGTAGGCTTTTTTGAGTAGTACCCTTTTGCTTCCCTACAAAATAATTAATTCTAAAGACATTGAATTTCCCATTATTTTCCCATCTGCTGTTGGGATGGAATCAACAGCTTTTTGATATAGGACTCAGAAGAGGACAAGTGACTTTTCCAAATACACATGAAGCTGAAGCCACATCAGATGGGCTTTGTTTAAGAGTGATATGAGAAAACGAAAGCAGTGATGTAACATTGAAGCTGGGGGTACTGGAGTGGAGTTTACGTGAAATTTTTGACTGAGAACTTCTCAGCCTTACGCCCAATACATCTTGAGGGAAAGTCAAAGGCCACTGTAGTGCAATTAAGAGTATTCTGAAGAAAAGCACTCTTCTAAATTCTGCCAACATTAGGCTGCCCAATTCTGGTGTGTGGGTTGTAATACAAAGTGTAAAAGTAGAACGAGATCCCCATGGTTTTTGAAAAATAAAGCTCTTATTACAGTCCCAGGTTGCCTGTTACTAACTCTTTTGTTGTTTCTTTTCTGTGTCAGACACAGCTCCGAAAACAGCTAATCCACGAACTGATGCACCCAATTTTAAGTGGAGAACTTCAGCCACAGACTGTTCCAAGTGATGACAGTTCACTTTTGATCACGGCTTCCAACAGTTTGGTGGCGGATCATCTGCAGAGATGTGGCTATGAGTATTCACTTTCTGTTTTCTTTCCAGAAAGTGGATTAGAGAAGAAGAAGGTAAGTTCAGCAATCTCTCTCGTAAGATTTTTAGGAGTTTTGTTTTCTGGGGGCTTGTTATATTCCAACAGAATTGAAAAAAATCCACTTTAGTGGCGGTGAAATACAGATGCAAGTACAGCTTCAAATAATCTCCATGAAAGACATCAATATTCAGGTCTATTTACATGAAAACTCACAATAAGATACCATACAGGAAAGACATAGTGCCAGCCTTTTAACCTCAGCTCGCTTCACCCAAAGCTGCGGTATGATTGTGTGATTCTGTTTGGTGTGACAATTTGCAGAGCCATGTGGCAGGCCACTTGGGGAACTGATCCTGATTAAAACTAGCCTCTTTTTGGCCATTCAGTTCTCTGAAAGTGTGGTTCATGATCAGTTTAAACTGTTCCTAAATACGATTTCTGCATGAAAAAGGTGGTCCTTGCCCTGTATTTGTTTCTCCTCTATGAGTATGTGATAATGTGATGAATTTTTTCTAACCAGAAATTAAGTTTTTGAGCTGGTGAGTAGCTAGTTGTCATTTTGATTATCAAGCTCATCTGCTTCATATGGTAAAACAAAATAGAGGCAGGGAACATAGCAAGAGCGTGCATCTAGGTTTGGGAGGAAACAAAGCCCTCTCTTTTCATGGTTTCAGGTGGTCATGAAACTACGTTGACTGCCGTGTGTTTTAGGTAACAGATAAACAAATGGAGCTATAGAACAGATAAGTGTCTGAAAACAGTTCTGCAAGGTGATTATTTATTTTGATCTTTCTCAAATCTAAAACATTCTACAACTTTAATATGGTGGCTATTACGTATTTGAAGTATTTTTTTTAACGTAGTTAACCTTTTCAATTTTATTTATTTATTTATTTATTTATTTTTCCTAAAAGCTGTTGTCTGTGCAAGATCTTCTTCAATTAATGAGAATCAATCCGAAATCCAATTTTTACAAATCACTGGTGAGTTATTTTGATTCTGAAGATAAGCTGAAGATAAGTTATGGTGAAAGAGCCTGTCTAAAAGGCTGTCTTTTATTTCTTACAGACTTTGGGAACTCAGAAGGAAAATAAAGGTACACGATATTTATACATGATGCACACTGATAATTGTGTCACCTTCATTTTTATTAAGATGTGAGAAGTAGATATTCAGATTCCTTGAGTGTGTGTTGATGTGGAATAGTATGGATTTAATATTTTGAAACCTGTAGTGCACCAAATACTAGAGGTAATGTTTTGTGGAAGATTTTCACTCTAATTTTGACAAGCTCAGATTTTGATTTGTGTTTATAACTGACTGTATTAGATTACACACATGTATATTACAAACACTAGCTGAAAATTTAGTAGGCTTTCCATTTTCTTAATGTAAGAAATAATTCATATGTCTACATGATGAAGCCTATCTATATTAAATAGCCCGAAGTAACTTGGTTTTCAGAAACCACTGTTCCCTAATGTCACTGTAATTACAGTAATAATAATCTGCTCTCTCAAATGACCAATGAAGTCAAAGAGATAAACAGAAGAAAGGAAAAGTTGCAAAAGCACAGCTTTTGCAGAATAAGATGGAATGCTTATAAAAAAAATCAATAGTTTACTAGCATTGATTTTTATTTAATATTCACTGGGTTCTTTCAGTAAATTGGGTAGGTTTTCTGTGTGTAGTGAAAATTACTTCATTAGTTACCGGTGTGAAAACTGAATTTTGGTATGAAATAAGAAGTAACTAATCTACTGGATCTTGAAAGGTTTTCTCATGCAGATTTTGATGGGAATTACAGAGCATCATCTAAGTAAGGAAAGTCATGACACAGAAACTCAGACAACCTCAACACCTCCTTACAGAGACTCTCTTGGTAAGTACAGTCTTTGCAATGAAGTCTTCCTGAATATTTTCATATTGGTGAATGATATGGATGAATAAATTGTATGAATGGTATTAAATCATTGCTAATTCAAATTCAACCTAAAGCAATAATAAATAAAGGTTATACCTATATCGCTCTACATTTTTTCCTAATGTTGCTTAAAATAAGACAAAAGTCCTGCTATTTTCTTTTTCATTACACAGATGTTTTCTTAGGTGTTTAGCTAACAGCTATAACTTCTTAGATGGACTGTAAAAGTTAAGTGCTGAAACATGTTCTGGAAGACATAATTATGATTCTATAATTATAACTGCATGCATTGCTTTTTTGTATGATGGTGTTTCTGTTTGTTGTGAATAGATCGGGTTTTGAAATATAATATGCACGCTATTAGTAATACAAAAATGTAGAAGTTGCATGCAAAAGAAAATTCTAGAGCCTCTGTAAAGAGGATGAATAACTATATATGCCATATATGACTATATATGCCAAATTATGCCTGAACAGCTAAGTGCTTCCTCTTACAAATATGTTGTGTGGCACAGAGCTGATAAATGACATTTCTGTGCTGCCACAGCTTTTGTACCACATAGGTCTTAGGTGGTACTTATGTACACTGAGGTCCTTCATATACAGACACAGAATCACACAGTCTTTGGTAGGATAGTTGTGATGACTGATTTATTTTTAAATTTTGATGGATATGTTGCTCTTTTTATAGCTGAGAAGCTTCAGCTGATTGATGAGCAGTTTGCAGGCTCCTATCCCCAGCATTATAAGTATGAATCTTTAGAAGCAAAACTTCAGGAGTATAGGAAAGAAATAGAGAAGCAGCTTCAAGCAGAAATGGCTCAAAAGGTATTGCTCTGGTGATTGAATTTGAGGGAGAAATTTATGAATTTTTACACCTTACGAACTTTTAATACTTAAGGTAACTTGAAGAAAAATGTCTCATCATGAATTATATCAAACACAAAAGGCTAAGTTAATCAAATACCATTTGTTAATTTCATGATATTTCATGTGTATGTTGTCATTTACCTTTTTATTAATGTATACAGTTCATCTCTTTATTCTGGTGTTAATTGGGAAACACATCTTTTTCTTATTCTGATTGTCTTAATTTGGTAAATTTCACTTGCTTTTTGATTGTTTTGTTTTATGGGAAAATATTTACTTTTCATAGTTATACTATTTATTTTCCTTCCCAATTAAGATCTTGAAGCTTGAATTTGAGCATAATGCATTACAATCAAGGGGCATGAATTGCAGCTGTATACTTTGACAGATCAATTTATTTTTTTAATACTGATTAGAATTTACATACTATTTCAAAACATTGCACAGAAATGTTAAAATCATAACAGACACAATATTATGAATTATTCCACATTTTTTTTCTTCCTATAATTAAAGTCAGAGCTCTTTTGGAGGCTTGTCCTTTACTTTAGGAATAAAATTAGTTTAGTTTTGTTTTGTTTTCACAAAGTCTGTTGATTAATACTTATGTCTGTAAAATGGAGCAGATAGAATGTACTGTAGTTTATCTAAATTTTTTTTTCCATGATTTTTTGTCAAGATGAATTGCATATTTCAATAGAATAGAATTTTTCACTGATAATCAATTACAATGTTTTGGGACACTTTTAAAGGTGCTCATCTGCATATAAACTGTTTGAGGAAAACAGTTTTGCCGTAATTATTAAGATAGAAAAATAGAGAGATGGAGAGCTTAAACTAAAGCCAGTGCATTTTATCTCCATTTTTCATTTAGTCTTCAATCCCTGGTAGGTGCTGTATTTTTGTTATGTAAGAAATGCTAATTTGTGTGTTAAGTTCATCTCAGTTTAAACAAAGCAGAAGTATGGAGGTTTAAACAGATATAAATCACTTTCTATTAACTTTACATGGATTCCTTAGCAATGTGAAGTGAATTACTGTAGGGTATTTCTAGCCCAGTTTGTGTATTTACAAGTGAGGTTGTACTGGCCCACCATTTTTTCCTTTTTCACAAATCTGTTTCTATAGGACTGAGTTTTCTTGATTAGACATTCCTAGTGTGCTTTTTTTCCCCTCTCTAATATCCTTGTTTTCTGTAGTCTCAAACTTTTTCTGTCATTCATTTCTAATTATCTCATTGTTTCTCACATTCTTTTATTCTTGTATGTTCTCTATCTTCTTCCAAAATTCTATTATAATGTTATTAAAATAATATTAATTTTATTAAATCTTACTATAATTCTTAATAATCCCAGTAGTTCTTGCATATATTGCATCTCATACTTTTTAGGGACTCATGGTTCCTATGATTCTTCTGTGCACTTGCAAAATGCATACTTCTCTTTTTATGTGGATTTAGCTGTACTAAGAAGTGTGTGAGTCAGGACTTCTCTTTCTCTGCTCATGGGGAGTTACACATTCTGCATTTTCTTTTGTGTCCAGACGAAGTTTTTTTGTCCCTTGGTGATTCTGGATGTCTGCCTTTTCTGTTCCTAGTAGCACCAGTCAAAAGCAGTTCTTTGAGAAAGGGGCAAAGATAGAGACTGTGTCAGAGGAGGAATCAAAGAGTGTGGCCATTCCCTACCTGCAAGCAGAGCAGCACTCCTGCAGTGTATTTTTCTTCATAGGCCTCTGTTTTGCTGTTTTCTCAACCTGTTATTGTTTGTAAGAACTGTTTTGGGATGCTAGGTAAGTGGATGGAAATGATGTGAGGCATGCAAATACTGTGTGCTACTGAAATACTGTAATTTTGTACAGTATTTTATTTTCATCCTATTTCTTATGATGAACAGGAAATACCAGAGTGAAATTTAGAATTGTCTGAGGAGGGATAGTCTTTGCTCTTTTGAAAGAATCACTATTTAACCCTCTCTTCCTCCTTTATGTAAAAGCTAGAACATTTTAAAGAAGTTGAAATAGCAAAGATTAAAATGGAGGAGAAAGCACAAACCCAGAAAGAAATCTCTGAGCTACGGTATGAGTTAGAAAGGACACATCAAGCAAAGGCCGAAGCCTTGATTTCTCGTGAAAAGAATGCTATTGAGAGGCTTCAGAAACAACAAGAGGTAAAGTTCCAAATACTTTTTCTTAAACTAATACAAAATGATTCATGAGTCAATTAAACTGTTCTTTCATCTTCGTGAGATTTACCTTCAGCTCTCATTTGGCTTGTTAGTGAAAACTTGGAATTTACTTTTGTTCTCATAAATAGGGGAACACATTCAGCAAATAAAAGGATGAGTATGGGTAAGTATTTAAGTAAAGCTGTCTGGAAAAGGAGCAGTTCCCCTAAATAGGTCTGAATTGTAATAGGTACTTTTAAATCTGTTTTAATAACTGCTAAATTCAGATCACAGAGATGTTTTTAATAGTTTATAGGACTGTTTACTCTTTTATTTGAAAAACATAGCTTTTAGTTATACTATAAATTCTTTCAATTGTTAAGAAGGACTTTAAACTAAAGGGAATATATAGTCCACATGTTACAGATACAACATTTCTATGTCATTAGGTGTTGAGGAGTTTCAATAGCCACTGTCTGCCATAGGCTGATACCTTGTTTCTCTTTCCACACTTTTTTGTTGATGAGTTATTCCTTTGGGCTGTTAACTCTTGGTGTTTTGCCAGAATAGTAACTGTTACTGCAGTATATAATAATTTGTATGTAGTTCTAAATTGCTTCACTCCATCTCTATTACTTTTCAGTTTCAGGAAGAGTAGTTTGCTTGCTATTCTGTTGCCTATTTGCCTAGCAATCTCCCTGCTGTCTGCAGCAGACCTTCCGATCCAAGTAATTTAGTCATCTACAATTGCTATCACCTTTCTGCTCGTGTGTGGTTGCGCTTTTTTTTTTTTTCTTCAGAGCCTGTGATGGTAACAAAACTATAATTCGAGTTTTTATATTATTGTGTACGTGTATATGGGTAGCTACTACTAACCTCTTTCCCTTCTGAAAATAAAACATTTTATCAGTGCTATATGAAATTCTTTCATTGTTATGTTCTTAGAAGCTTACAAGAAAACCATCTGTTCTATGCTATCAGTCTTCTTTTGTGGACATGAAATCAATTCAGTAATTAAAATAACAACAAAAAGATATATGGATTTTGGTATTAGCATGTTCATGATTGAATTTTACAATTTGATTACATACATTAAATTTCAATAACAGACTGCTAGTTGACTGTTTTATCAGTTTATCGAGTCACGTTTTATCAATTTTTGGGCATGTTTTTCACTTTTGTTTATGCAAAACATACAAAAGAACATGCAAAATTGTTAAAAATTGAGAAGTATGAACATGTTTATTCTGTAAATATTTGTTTAACCAATTTTTCCTTTTACCGATGTTTTAGTCAACATAATTTCTAAAATGAAAGTGTTTGCAGGCAGCCAGTAATATTTCTATCTAAAGCATTTTTATTCAGAGTAAAAGGAAAAGGGGAATTAAGTTATAATAGATTCTGGATGTTATATAAAATTATGACTATAAACAACATATAAAATTATGACTATAAACCACTAATAACTTTTGGAATTCCTCAAGGGTCTCAAGACGGTCCTTGAAAGTTTGAATGTGATCAATGATAGATACCGTATACAGTGTGAAGTAAAACTAAAGATAATATTTTGTGATTCAGATAGAAGCAAAGGAAGTATATGCTCAGAGACAGAGTCTGCTGAAAGATATCGAAGTCATGAGGACAAGAGAGGCAGAACTGAAGCAAAGAATCGAGGCATTTGAAATGTAAGTTGCTGAAGGGCATATACAATGCTACGTGTTGTTCTTCATCTAGAAAGCATGCTGCGTGATGTTGCTGCTTCTGTGAAGCTGATTTTTTTATATCCCATAAGCTGTGTTTGCATTTTGAACAGTTTTGTAACAGTGCCTCTGTTATGAGAGTTACCCCATACAAAGAGAAGCTTTTTTATCTGTTCCCTCTTATCCAACTAGAATAATGTAGCATGACTTTGGAGACAAGGAACCATATGTTTTCTTTTAAGTTCTTAAATTAAAAACAAAACAATCAACACAGTATGTAATTCTAACAGTCATGAGGCATGTATATGATATTTTGCTTCTTTAGTCATTTTTTTTTTCTACTGCTAGGACTGTTATCCTTAATGTGATGAGTTTTACTTGGTTAAATAAGAAAATAATTAAACTAGTTTTGTCTAGGTTTTTAATCTACTTAATGTTATTACTCTGTCATCTGTTTTATATAGCAAAATCAGCATCACGCTAAGAACTTGTGGCTTTTATTTTTTTTTAACAAGCCAGCAGAGGGTGCTGATAGTGCTCAGCACTGTCTCTGAAGGCTTTCTGGTGTGGGAAGCTGAACTAGGGTTACCCCGGGATAGCTGCATAATTGATTGGTACTGGATTTTAATTAGGGCAATTTAGTTTGTGTCACATCTCCTTGCTCTTAATGAATTACAGTGACAGGTTCTGATCATAATTTTAGATTTCTAAGGTGTTCCTAGCACACACATCACCCTTTGATGTTGCTAAGTGTTATGTTAAGAAAAAATAATATACATAAAAAATTAAGTTTTGGCTTTGTAATTGGTCTTTGTATATTTATGATTATTTCAGCACTCAGAAACTTCAGGAAGAGAAAAATAAAACTATTGATGATGCACTTCGACGTCGGGAGGTTGCTGTGAAGAACATAGAGGAGAGTTATGACCAGAAGCTTAAAACTGAACTTCTAAAGTAATTTTTTATTTTGTCTCTAACAGGAAACATACTAATTCCTATGAAAATAGAATAATACACTCTATAGGATTTATTTGACTAATGCAACTAAGCAAGGACTTTAAAATGTTCATTTATGTTCTTGTTTCAGTTGGCTAGAATTATTTATATATTTTATTATCTCTTTGCTAGTGAGACAAAATGTTCTTTCAGGTTCAGAAAATACTTGCTATAGAAAATTATTCTCTTTTGATTATAGGTTATATTATTTTTGTGGCTTAAATTCTGCCTTGTTATATGGGAAAGAGATGTCAGATAAGTCGTATGTTTAGACAAGAGGATTTAAACCAGTATTAGTGAGTTTGTTTGACCAGAATTTAAAGAACTGACCTTTCCATGGACACAGAAAAAGCATCGAGGTTAAATTAACGTTAAAGAGGTGTTAGAGGTTTCTTGGAAAAGGGCTGCGAGACACACCAGCCTGTATTAAAGACAGATTAGTTCTTCATTTAGGTTTAATGCCTCTGTATTTTGGGGGTCTCTGTTGTAGACCATCCTGTCTTAATGACTGTAATTTACTTGAACATGGTTTCAAAGAATTTGCCTGGAAATGCTCTTTAAAGTACTCATCTGTGACCACTTTTGAGTTGTTGCAGTGGGTATATCCTTTGCTACTGCACTTGCTTTGAGTGCTGTGGTCACTTGAAGGTTCCTGGATGCCTCAATGCAGGCAGGTGCTTTCACTATGTTATTGCTCGTGCTTATATCGTGGCACGAAACAATCTTCCAGTTAGGAAAGTAAACCAAATGACTGATGTATCATGACTTTTTTTTTTTTTTGCAAGCTAAGTATCGACTGTTCGTGTCAGCCATCAGTAAACAGCAAGTAGAATCTCTGTTAGTGTGTCTTTATTTAAATTGCAGAGGAAAGATGTAAAGAGTAGGTTTTGATAAGGAGGATTTCTCAGCTGGAACTGAGTAGATAACAGGGCTTTGTCAGAGAACAATGAAATGCTGAGCTAATTGACTCACCCTCATACCTTGTGTTATCCAGTTAGCCACTGACAGCTAGTTACAGATAATACTTGTAAAGTGCTTTTGGTTCATGAGGAAAGGGAAATTATTTTACAGATTAACTGTTGCTTACCTTATTTTATCAATTTAAGAAGTGTTTTAGACAAGCTGCAAGTGCTCAGAAAGATAAAATCCTTGTCCCAAATCCTCAATGAAAGGTATCACAGAGCTATTTATTGTATAGAAACAGTGATGTTTTTTTGGGAAAGGAATATTTTATTTCTAGAATAAACTTTAAAAGCAATTGCAAAAAGGATCTCACTAGTCCGGCTCATTTACACAAATGCATTTATAATTTCTGTTCCAGTCATACAAAATGCTGCTTGTTCTTAGCTCCTGTAGATTGCCATAAAATTGACCAGTGAAGTTGGCTGACTGGGCTGTGAATAGCAGTATATTCGGGCAGTGTTCAGTGTTTAGCTGGTGGCTGATAGCGTGCAGAGCACCCTTGGGGCCAGTACAGTCCTGTACTGTCCAGTACCTTCATCTGTCGTCTGGATGATGACACTGTGCATCCTCAGCAACTTTGAACACGAGGCTTAATTAAGGAGAATGGCTGCCACAACAAATGGCAGCGTTTCAATGCGAACAGACTTTGATAAGCTTGGGGATTGTGCCAACGTACATCTCAGGAATTTTAACAAGGAGAACCACAAAGCTCAGCACTCGGGACAGAGTATCCTTCCGCAGTGGTGCAGGTGGGGAAAAGGAACGGATTGAGCAGCTGCCTTTCAGAAAAGGACACAGGATTTACAGTGAGTGCCAGGCTGACTGTGATCCACCCGCATGCTCTGGCAAATCAGGCAAACCACATGATGGGTGACATTAGCAGCAGCACAGCCAACGGACTGAGGGGAGTTATTGTCCTCTTAAGCTACTGGTGAAGGCTGCACTAGGAATTAATACTATGTTGAGCTTTAGTCTTCTCTGTTCAATACAGTTGTGGAGAAACTGGAGAGTGCCTGGTAAGGGTCTGTCAAGACCCTTATTTGACTACCAGATGTGACCTATGAGGACAATTTGAGGGAGTGCAGCTTCTTTAGCCTGTTGCAGGTGAGCCTAGATGATCTGGAAGTACCCCACAGCTGCTTGATTTTTTCCACTCATTTTTATAGCTGTTTTTCAATTATTTTGTAGCATGCAAATGCCAGACAATGTAACAGGACTGGGCCAATAAACTGTGGCTTGGACATAGAGAAATTTTTATTTTACTGAGAGGGTAGTGCAGCATTACCACAGGTCACCCAGGGAGGTGGTGGATTCTACATCCTTTGAAGTTTTCAAGAGTTATTGAGGACAAAACATGGCTCACCAGGTTTGATGTTGGTGATTGACTTGCTTTTTGAGCAGGTGGTTGAAAAAAGTGACTGGCAGGACCCTTTCCAGCTGTTTACATGACTGTCCTAACTGATTTTATCAGCAAATAATTGTGTGATTATAGCTTAGTTTTGGCAAAGACTAGAATTTACAGAAGCATACATGCATGTATACACAAGTACTTTGGGCACATAATTCTTTTTACTTCTAGATATCAGCTTGAATTAAAAGAAGAATACATATCCAGAAGTAATAAAGTTACTGAAGATGAGAAAAAAAATAAAGGTAACCATCTCTCTGAATTTAATAAAGTAGCTGTTTACAGCATTTACTACCTAGGATCAAAACACTTGTTACTAAAGAGTAACAGTGTTCAGTAATGCTGGCATAAGTGGCAAAAAAGTCATTAACCTAGGCTTTGAAAAATATGTAGCAGCATCCGATGGCAGATCAGCAACTCCTTGCAGTTTAACAGTTTAATATACAGTGGGAACCATGAGCTGGTGCTTCACATGAAAGCTGCAAGGCCTCCTGCTTCCTCAGCTTCCCAGATTCCTCTGAAGTTCTAGCAGCTCATTCATTCTGTAATTGAACTCTGGTACACTCTGGTTGAATTGTTGCCAGTTTGTACATTTATTATGCACAAGATGTTTAAGTGAAGCTTGAGAAGAGAGCTGGGACAGATAGCATGTTTAGACTTCTAAGTTAGGATCATGCAAAAGAAATCATGTATTGTGTGTATGAATTTGATTTAACTAATTCTGAAGTAGTACACATGCATATATTTATGCACACACAGGGATTTACTTGATTTTGAAGGTGTGTGTAAACATACATGACATTCAGTCATTTTTAAGCATTGAATTAAACTGAATGTTGGACAGCACCTTGAACTATTTTTTTTTTCTGACTCAGTTTTTCAATATAATTTTAATTTAATTCAGCATTTGTAATTCTCCCTGCAGAGAAGGCTATGCTTTTGCATGAAGAAGCTGTTGCTATTAATTCAAAAAAGGAGGAACTCAAGCAAGCTGTATCGCGCACAAAAGAGCTTGAGGTAATTGTAAGCATGAATTTAGAGAAGCTGTATTGTAATGAGTGCATTTGAATTACGTTAAAAAAAAAATAAAAGAAAAAGTGAATTAAAATTCACTGTTAAGTAGTATTAAAAGTAAGTAAGTGAGAGTTTTTCTTGAGAAACATCTTCATAAGCTTCTAAACTGTTCTTTTTCTGCAGCTGGATTTGGAGTCAGTGAAAGCTCAGGTTCTGCTGGTAAATAAACAGAATCAGCTGTTGACAGAAAAACTGAAAGAGGTGTCAGACTATCCTTTGCTAAAGGAGGAGAAACTGGAGCTCCAAGTGCAGAATAAACTACTTAGGCAACAGCTGGATGAGACTCGCAGTGAGAACCAGCATCTTCGAGACAGTGAGTGTGAATAATTTAGTAATTTTCTTGTTTGTGTTTCCCTATGAGTATTTCTTTAGAAATGAATCTTCATTAAAATACATTCTTTGTATTATGTTTACTAGTGATTTGCGTTGAACCCCAAATAATGTTAGTGTAAAATGAATCAAAATCCTTGATGTTAGTTTTTCTTCACTATGTCTATATAATAGAAATCCCAAACAAAGTGGTAGCTGTAATAATAACACAAGGAATATCCCTTTTATCTTTTGAAAAAAGAAGAAAAGTATTTCCAACAGTAGTGTTAGCATGCTTAATAATGGCAAAAGGAACATTACTTTTTTTTTCTTAAGGACTCAAGTGACTGTAGTTAACAAGTGACATATATTTTTAATGCGCATCCAAGATTACTAGAGAATAGAGATGTATATACCAAGTTAGGTAGGAATGTGTATTTTTCTTCCATAATAGGAAAATCTGTATCTAGTCCTTAAGCAACTATGCAAAAAAAAACTTTGGTCCTTTGTAAAAAGAAAAAAAATAATCCCCAGGTACTTTATTCAAACAAAGCCTGGTTCTAAAAGATCTTGTTATGTGCTTGAAAATAAATCGTCTTTAAGTTTGAAAGGTGTATCTTCTAGAAAAGTGCAGGCTTGTCGTTCTCTGTCTGACTGTCTGGTATTTCTCTTTTTGGAAAGAACTGTCCCAGCCCTCAGTGGAGCACCTGGCCTGCCAGGCAGAGCTGAGGAGGGTAGAACGTTCCAGGAGGCTGGCACTAGATGAATTTGAAAGTGATAAGCAGTTTTTGGAAAAGCAGCTACAAAGTGAGGTAAATGATTCTTTATTAATAATTTGAGTTCGTTCTTCTTCTTGTCATGTTGTTAACGTTTATCTGTGTACCTGTGAAGGCTGTTCTGCATGTAGTGATGGGAATGGTTTGTACTCTGCTTATTTTTATGTAAACAACCTAGAAAAGCAATCAAAAAACAACAACAACAGCAAAAAACACAACACCCACAATAAAATAACCAACCGAAGTATATCTTTCTAAGCCACTAAATTGTCAGCTCTGGCTTTCTGTGGGATACTATGTATCTGTATGGTTTTGCTGGACCTGAAAAACAATTAGAAGGCCACAAGTATTCAAACAGTTCAGGTTATTCTATTTATTTGAATTATGTTTTTTGTTTCCTCTGGTCTTCTTCAGGTTGAGCGTGCTGCCCAGTTAAAGACCCAACTGTTGGAGTCTGAAGCTACTGTCAGGAAGTTAAATGTGCAGGTTGAAGAACTGAAACTACAGTTGAAACAAACACAGGCAGGTTTGTGTCTTATACCAAAAAAGTCCTTTACGAATTTCACATACCTAACCAGGATAAGAACTTCTAGATGCTTAAAAGAGCTAGAGTTGCATTGAAGTAATATGCCACTATTGAGTGGTTTAAAGTTTTAAACATTTAAACATTTCAAGTTTAAAATCAAAATCGATTTAAAAGACCAGTTTAAAATGCAGCCTGATTACAACTTTCCTTTCTTTCAGAAAGCAAGCATATAAAAGGAAGGGAAAGTGTTCCTCCCTGATCATTTATATATATATATATATATATATATACTTATACATACAAAGCGCTTCTCACCGTAGTGATAAACACTTGCATTTTTTTTTATTGTCCATATTTTTGCTCAGTGTCAAGACATTAAAGTTTAGTGATAACATAATCACATTTTTCCAGGGGGTGAATTGTGTTTTAATGCATTTTGATTGTTGAGTGTTCATAATAAAACTAATCAGTTTGAAATTGTATTGCATATCTCACAATTCTAAATCTAACTTTTAAACAGCTGTTATCAAAGCTAATAACTTAAGCACCTTGCTTAGACATTAAGAAGACAAAGGCGCTTTGTAGAGCAATTCAGTCTGCTGAAGAAGTGGAGTTCTAAAGGTGCCTGTGAAATTCATATCAAGTATGATAAATTTAAGTTTTGGTACATATCTTTTATTTTAAAATATAGAATTGAATTCTGCAATGATTATACATTAAATACATTGCATGTTGCACTGTAGTTCAGTGTATGCAATACTTTATATGATTGTTTAGACCAATATGTATATATCTTCATATGTGTTATTACTCTCAGTACCATTTGGAATTGGAAATTCATCAGTATCAAAACAGCAAATATATTAAAAGTTAGTGACAAAGTATTGCATGGACATTCTTTTTGCAGCAGAGTTAAGGATGTCATTGAAGAAACCATTTAGGTAAAATGAAAATTACATGGTCATTTTGCAAAAAAGATGCAGACCTGTAGATGGGTCTTTTGCTTTCAAAAAAAAACAAGTGCAAACCAGGCAGCAGAAAGCCCCCAAAATTTCCATTTAACTGATAATTTTTGAGGAATACTTATAAAATAAAATAATAATAATAATAAAAAACCAAAACATTACGTTATTACATTTATGCTATGTTACTTTTTCCCAAGTTCTTTTTGATATAAATAGAAGCGGACTTTTGGCCTGCCCTTGTTAAACGGTGTCCATCACCCTTTAACAACATGGTTGGATATAATGTGTCCAGGGTGGTGGCATTTTTATTATTCTTTTAAATGTGATTTAAGAAAGAACAGTGTTAGATTTTTTAGTAAGCCTGTATTTTTCAGGTAGGTTTTTACATGAAATAATTATATATACAATTAATTAATATCAATGATAACTTGCAGCTATGCAACTACATAAAAATACACATTTAAACCAATACATTAAACTCTCGAAATTTAAATAAATTGCATGTTAAAATCATTTTGATCAAATTAGAATTTAAATGCCACATTTTATTATTTCTGTTCAGTCTCTGTCTTAACTGTCACTCATGTTCTTGGTCATTTAGCTCTGGAAAATGAAGTGTATCGGAACCCCAAGCCTTCCCTTGTTGATCGTTCTGTCATTGACTTCCTTGATGATAGAATTGTACCTCATGATATTTATGTGGACAGCGCGTTCCTGAAGAATCCCGTTATGAGTGATGTCGTGAAGGGAAATGCTGTGCCAAGAGTTGGCTACCATCAGCAGTTGCAGACGCGCAGTGCTTCTCCAGATTCTGACCTGGAGTGTATGGCACAAACCCGGGCTAGAATAAAGGAACTAGAAAAAGAGGCAGAGTATTTGGAAGAAGCCTACAGAAACTACCAACACAGAGTAATGCAGGATACAGCTGCAAGCAGAACGCCGAGAAAGATGCAGTCCCCTTTACTTCTACAGTGTGCTGTTGGTAAAGCCCCCTTGACTACACAGCATGAACTTTTAGAGGATAATCCTAGCTCCCAGCATTCCCCTGTGAGCAGCCCAAGAGGTGAAAAATACGTTGGAAGAAATGGGCAGCCTGAGGGCTTTAAAAATCCTTCAACGCCACCACACAGGGGAATACCTTCTTCAAGATGCCTTTCTTCTACTCCTGTTTCCAAATTGGAAAGACTTCTTAGTAATAAGAAACTTTCAGATGGTAAGTTATGATAGCTAATATGGGACGTTTTTGGAGTTGTGCTTATTGTTCCTCTTGCATGACTGGAACAGTAAGATTTAGCAGGGATAGTCTTTCCCTCATTCATTATTTGCTAAGGGGCAGGAAAATTGCAGAATCACAGCAAAGCTGAGGCTGGCAGGGACCTCTGGAGGTCACCTGCTCCGAACTCTGCCCAAGCAGGGACACCCAGAGCAGGCTGCCCACGGCCAGACCCAGGCGGCTTTTGGAGATTTCCAAGGAGGGAGAATCCACAGCCTCTCCATGCAACCAGTGCCAGTGCTTGCTCACTCTCAGAATAAAGACGTGCTGTCTGATGTCAGAGAAAGTCAGAGACAAAGTGTGCTAGCTGTTAGGAGTATCAGTTCTTTGTGGAAACAGTCACTGAGGAAGTACATTAAGCACATACTGCACTTAATTCAGGTAGCATTAAAGAGGCGACTATTCCATATTATTGCAACAAGTGTAATCCTATGATATGCAGAGATTCTTTTAAAAGCTGATATTCAGTATAACTACTTTGGGACATTATTAAAACCAGGTAATTACAATTAATTATCTATATTCTTCTCTTTTCATGTAGCTATTTTAGTTGCATATGCACATGTGGCATGAGGACTGCTTCATCTGGCTTCTGTTAAATTCTTACTTATTAATATATATTTTTTAATTCTCTTTATATGTGAGTCACCAGCAGATTTGAAATAACAGGGTCTGCTGCAGGTCCTACCCTGTTGGAAATAACCAGTACAAGAAAATTCATATTTAGCTGTATAGGTCTGGATGTTAACTTCCCTACAGTGGCAGTGTGTGCATAGTGCAATTATGCACATGTTGTGAAAACCAGTCTTATCTGAGTAGTAGGATAAATACTGACTAATATAAACTATGTTTTTTTGTTCTGCAGAAGCCAGTGACTTGTACCTTGCCTCTTCCGAGCATAGTGTTGACCAGGTGCTTTCTCCTATTTCAAAGCCACACATCCTTTCATGTTCTGAGTCTGTTTCTTCCTCACCATCCAGTCACAGAGAGAAAATCAGGTAATGTCATTTACAAAGCAACATTTTTATTATTAAAAAAACAACAACAACAACATACATCTGTTCATGGTGATAGCTCTTTTAATAACTCAACTAAGCCATGATTCTATAAGTTAAAACTGTTCTAAAGAAGGGTAAGGATTTTCGTCTTTAGAATATTTTCTCCCATTTCTAATCCCTTTCCCTTTTTTCCATGTAAAAGTTTTCATGTGTCAGTGTTCTGAAGAACTTTTGAAACCATTGGATGCTGTTACCTTAAGCAAGGTGTGGTGCGGATCCTTGTATTTCAGGAGTGCTGCAAGTTGTGCAGTGCTTGAAATTTGTTGTGTCAGTTAGACCTTCAGTCTTACGCAGCAGATCACATTCAGACATCTGAATGAAAGTTTTGTTGCTTACAAATTAATATTCAGTTAATCACTAGTTTTGGAAAGCGTGCTTTCTAAAAGTAAATCTGTGGCATGCAAGTCAGTTGTTAAATTCTGTATAAGAGCTCTGAAAACTCTTGATTAATAAGAAATTTTATTTTTTAAATGTGAGAGGAACGTGTGTGTGTGACTTTAGACGTGGTAATCTTTATGGGTAGGTTCAGTTCAGCCTGGCAGGTAAGGACCTTCACTATCAAGCTCTTTGAGGTATATCTTGGTGTCCAGTGACTGTGGACCATCTGCCTGTAACATGCTGCAAATGGGAAATGTGAAGTGGCCAATGACTTATCACATGGTATGTCTTTGCCCTTTTGTGAATTAACTCAATGTGAACATACTTTTAGCAGTTTGCTTTCATGAGCTCTATTGGGATTTAGCAGTTTTGATTCTTCCAGTAGGCTTCTGTGTCATCCATATATATGTATGATCCTGATAAGACTAGTGAGAAGTCCTGCTGAAGTTGTGGACTGACTTGAGAACGAACTTCATTTCAGAAAACGATGTTGAGACTTGAGAGGGGTAAACTTCATGTTTCAATGACTTGAAATTATTTTTTCAATGACAAACTCATCACAAATTCCTGTCCAAAGTAGTGATAATCTCTCATCTATCCCATATCAAAGCAGTCTTTTTGCATATGCTTGATGTCCAAAAGCTGTCGACGTTATATCTGATGCACACAAAAACATTTAATAATAATAATAAAAAACAACAACAACAAAAACCTACCACCACTAATTCATTGAGCAATTCTTGTTCTCTTCCATTGTGTCTCTGCTTTTCACATCAGTGACCTTTCCTTTGCTGATTGAAACTCAGTAGTTTCTGATGCTTGTTTAAGAATGTAAATCAAGACAGCTGTACATTTTCACTTCAGTAGCAAGTTGCAATGCTAATGTTTTTTCTCTGAAAAGTATGTTCCTGTGCCTGTATAACTTCTTTCAGAATAGAAATCTACAGTCTCCCTTGCATGTGGAAAGGAGATAGGTAGCAGAGCTTTTCTTATTAACTATGCGTTTTAACATCTATGCTGAGAAAATGAATAACTCCAAAAAAGTAAGCTGCACAAAAGTATCTTCTCTTTGCTCACTGTATCTCCTATTTCCATGTATGAAATTATTCTGTTATCAATGGTTACTATTGCTTTCACTCTCCAAGACTGAGAATCTTGAATAGATGTCTTCAGAAAAAGCTTGAGTGTTTCATATATAATGTGTTTTTTTCCTAGGAAAAGACACTTGAATCAGTCTTAACCTGCTAGCCATCATTCTAGGTGTGATGGTTGAAGAAAGATGGTTTGTTTTGGGCAGCTCTATCAGGCATTCACAGGGCTTTATTTTCTTGCTCTCCAGTCCTTAATGCACATTTAATGTAGAGAGGATCTCTGCTATCATTAAAATCTGGGGAGAGCCTTTAAGTTCTTGGCCTTGAAAAGAAGCTGTTGGGATTTCTAGAAACTATGAGATTAGTTCTGCCTTAGCTTGGTGTCTGGCTTTAAGTGCCTGTTTTCTTTGTCTATTTGTTCCCATTTCTACAGTATGCATCAGATTTGCTGTGTTACGACAGAACTTACAAACTGAAGGTTGTGTTAACCTGTGTGTTAAGGTATTTGGGAAAATGCTTCAGTGCTGTGAGGGAGCATACTTCTTGGTAGGATGTTGTGTAGTCTGAGCTTTACAAAAGGGAATAAATACGCTGTGGGAACAGTAAGCAGTACGAGCAAGTTGTGCTACAGAGAACAGGCCAGGGACTACGGGTGGTAGTTGCTTTCCTGAGTTCCTCCTGACAAAGCAAGGATATATAGTCCCAATAGCTTGCTTGGACTTGCTGCTTTCCCAAGACTTTCTTAAAAGGGAAAACATTCTTTTGTTGAGCATTTTGGAATTTCTTGTGCCTTGGACTGTTTTTTTTTCTTGCACAAAATATTTGAGAAATGCATGTGTGGGCTTTTCCAGTTATTTACTCTCATTATTAGCAAATGCCACATCATTGATGTGCATTGTGGGATTAGTTTATGACCTGCAGATTTTAATTGGCAATGGGAATTTATGTGAAAAGGAAAGAAAAGAAGATGTTGTAACACCAGTAAGCCATTAAGCTAGGCCTCTGTCAGTGGGGAACAACAATTGCTTCTGTGACTAGGAGATCCTTGTTTATTTGTGTTTGAAAATATGAGTGGTATGAGGGAAGCCAATAAATACAGACAGGAAGACTAGAGTTAGGAAGGCAGATTATTATCTAAACCATTCCTTTTTCATGTGGGGCTGAAGAAGCTGATTGTGAAGGTTTTTACCAGCTTTAGGCTAAAAAGTTAATTTTAGACATTAATAAAATAGATAGTAGAGGTCGTTTTTTGACTCTCACAGTCACTTTAAGTATAACTCTTGCTATTTATTTGGCATTGATTGGCACATCAATATTGTTTTATGGAGCATTGATGTAAGGTACTGTCCAGGGTTTTGTCCTCAACTCTGACAAAACAAATTTGGAAAATTGCTTGGAAGTACACGTGTGTGATGGACTTAATGATGCAGGGCTCTTCCTCTCTTTGCTAAATCCACGGCAGTGTACTGAGTGTCTTCCTAGCAGTGTTACAGGATACAGTATTGAAGAATTTGGCATGCATGTTCTTGAGACTAAAAACATGGACTTCCAAAAACCTGGAGTTCCACCTACTTTGCCATTTTAAACTTACAGGATGTTTTTTTGCCACTGATGTTATTGAACCATCCTTCTGAAAATGCAGATCTATTTTTTCCCAAACTTGCTGTTTTTATTGAACATGCCTCATTATTGGGGTATGTCTTTTTGTTTTTGTTTTTTTCTCTGTTTTCACCCACATGGATGTCTTGAATTGCTTAGAAATTATAAACACAAACATATTTATGGAACAATATACACCAGCAACAGCTGGTGTGAAGTAAGCTCCTTTATAAAGAGCTGCTGATGAATTCGTGACCTGTACTATTTTTCTATTCTGATTCTGGTCACAGTTTGGTAGCAAGGTCACATGGTAGATATTGTTCTTTCACATCATCTTTCTGATTAGATAAACGGGGATTTAGAATGAGGGCACTAACCCCATTTTTCATAGAACCCAGATTTTCACCCCTGAATACATGTTTTGCCAGACACCTAATCCTAATACATTTCAAACACATCTGTTAAAGTGACATGAAAGGGGGAATTAGATTAACACAGAGCCAAAAAAAGGCAATTTAAAAAAATTCAGTTGACTGTGTGTCACGCTTTGTTGTATTTCTCGTTTTTTTCTTTTTATTTATTTATTTTTCCTTATTCCTCTTTATGCCTTTTGAGTGTGTATATTGTTTTAATCTAATAGCTTTATGTCACACATAGGCCTTGGGGAAAGGCTGCAGGGGCAGCACCTTATCAGAGTGATAGAGCTGTCATTTGGTAAAAGTTAGAGAACTGTATTTAAATACCTTGACTTTGGAGGCAGGAAGTTGTAACATTGTACTTGTATGGGTTTTACATTAGGTTTAGTTTGTTGCTGTGCATGTGAGTAAGCCTTGTATTTAAATCTCTGGCAGCTATTTGCCTAAATGATTTAGTGTTTGTATTTATTCAAATTATTTACTCTCTTCCTTTGTCTTCCAGACTTCAGAATCAACAAATAGATAACCAAGATTTCAGCAGTAACCCCAAACCAGAGAAGCTACTATATGAGGACCTTGAAGAACACGTTTCTTCACTTGAATGTAAGCTTTAGTGCATTTTAAATGGTTTATTTGACACATTTGGATTAACAGTTGGAAGATAATTGTCTTGACAGGATAAGGCTATAATTGAAGAAAATAAGAAGAAAGAAACTGTCTCAGGTGATGAAAGATTATTTTTCTTCATATTTGCATCTTTAGAGGAGAAGGATATGGAGAAATAAGTAGACACTAAAATCCATTTGGTTCTGAAATTTGGGAACATACTTTTTGTTCAGAAGTCTTGCATAACCTTGTTCTGATTAATGCATGTAGGTCTGACAGTTGCTTCAGAACGTTTTAAAATGCTGTAGGATTTTTTTTTCTTTTTAAAGCAAAGTGTACGAGTATATGAACTAACCCGAGGCCCTATTATACATGTATTTGCTGCATGAAATAAAATCACAAGGAGTGTTTTTGATGGACCAATACCAGAGCAGCGTTACCAAGCTGTAGCTGTGAAGATAAATTTCTGCAGCAATTAGTACTTTTGTTGATTTTTCCTTCTGTAACCAAGGATTAAGTAGTGTTACAAGTTAGAGCTTACTTCAGAGTATCTTAGAGTGCACTTGGAATGTATGGTTAAGTTACTGAAATGTGAATGTATCTTTTTTTTTTTTTTTCCATCTCAGAGTATTTTATTTATTTACATTTCTTGGTCTAAATTGCCTGAGGAATTCTGGCATTATGTTGTGTTTTATTTTGTGTGCTACAGAGATATTTCCTTTTTTTTTTTTTTTTTGTATGCTGGAGTTAGGCATGCAGAGTCAGTTTTAGAAAATTTTGCATGTAAGTAAGGTACTGTAAAGAAGAAGATTATAAAAGTTTATGTACTTTATAGAAGACAGAAATGGAAAGTTTTTGGCTTTATTTCCTCGTTTTTCAGCATTTGAATAACCCATTAATGGTAGGCCTGAGCAGCTTTATCTCCCATGAAACTGTGGGTTTAAAGTAAGTGGAGTTATCAATGAGAAGGATGTGAACAGCATGCTTTAAAACCTTTCTCATATCCAAATTTTGTTACGTCTGTAAACTCTTGAGACTGACAGAGAGAGGGGTCATACATCATTCATGAATTCATAGTTGGTGAGGCGCTGATTATTATATGGGAGAGAGAACAACTGAGTTTGAAAAAAACACTGCGAACTGGTGAGTGTTTTCTTGAGTCTGTGACTGGCTTGTTCCTTTGGGTGCAGTTCGGTCATATGGAAGATGAAGCGATGCCCCTGCTCACTCTCCCGAACCCGTGAGAATGCAGCAGTCAGTATTTTAAAAACAAACCCACCAAACAAGAAAGCTATTGTTTGTGTACACAGCAAATGTGCTGTTTGTTACTCTTCAGCGATAACTAGTGGAAGCTGATGACTGATCTATGCATTTCCCCTTGAAGTTTTACTCAGTACATTTTTATTTTAATTTACCTCATTCAGTACTCTTTTTATGAGCTTCAAATGCATTATTTTAATGTGAACCAAGCCTGTAACCACTAATGGTTTCTACTCATCTCATATTTTGATTGGATTTTGATTCATTTGTTGACTTTCACATTAGAGACTTTTAGGAACACATTAAATATTTCAATTTTGCTTTCTCACACATATGAATAGATTGGCATTTTCTTGGCAGTTAGGCCTGAGTAGCTGCTGTGCTCAAATAGCTTACCACTGTATCATTTACTGACATGCTGTAGTCAGAAGTAATAACTGTAAGAGATTGCATATACCAATGATTTCTAAATTAGCAGTACTTTACTTGATTCAGACTGCATCAAAAAAAACACATTCTCATTATGTAGAAGGAAATCAGAATGGCTAAAATGGGGAGAAGATAACGCAGGAGAAATCAGGAGGAGGAGAAGAATGTAAAATCTAAGTATATAGAGTATAATGAAGGAACGAGAGAAGGAGAAAGGTTGATGACACTGGAAAAAACAATGGAGGGAAGGAGATACCACAGAATATGGTGTATGGGAGATACCAGAAAATATGGAGAGTCTTTAAATCCTACTGAGTGAGCTCTAGCAAGATTGGGATTTCTGTTGGCAGTTATTGCTTTTAGTTATGTGCTCGTCTTAAGGATATAATGCATCTCTTGCTGTCCACCCTTATGTAAAGAAATGAAGGTGTATGAAGTGTTCCCTTTTTTTCTTTTTACTTTGCAAAATGGTAAATGTAAAAATGGTTCTCACTATATTGTTTTGTTTATTTGGTTTTCCTGTTTGTGTGGTTGACAGGCTTTTAGAAGTTAGATATAATATTTAACAGGAACCTACTTGTGGTAGGAATTTTTTGACTGTTTAAACGTTACATACATGTATACCTTGAAACATATTCATGCTTCATATGGAAATAATTTTGGTGTTGAAAACCTTATAATTTAAAGGTAAATAAAGGGGAAAGAGAGAAAAAAAGGAAAGTTGTCTTTTAAGCATGATAACCCATTATTTTGGTCTTATATAAAACATACATAGAATTTATTTGCCTAGGCAACCTGGTAAGACTTCTTGCTGCTATTGTAAGAAACTGAAAACTTCCTCCTAACTTTGCTAGATTGGTAGTTTGGCATAACTTCATCTGAAATTCCTTTAAAAGAATTTGAATCGAAGGGATTCGGATCATTCTGAGAGAGAGACTGGTTAGTCTGGGTGTCTCGTTTATCACCATGCAAAATATTTCAGTTTTTATTACAAAATAGAAAGAGAAATGCTGGAAGCCTTGATAATATTTGAAGGATGGGGAATTTGTATTCTTAAATGTTTACTCAAAACTGAAGGAGATGCATAAAGTATCTGTTCTATTTTACACTACCTGTCTGGAAAATGGTTCTGTGTATTTTGCATTGGCTGCCTAAAACTCTAATGGCTGCATTTGACTTCTCATCTCTTTCTGCTTTCTTCCATAACACTGGTTTAACAGCAGTTTGCCTAGTTCGCACATAAATCACTAAGAAGCATTTGAGTGTAATAGTGATGATCACAGAGGAAGTACAGTATTATTTATTTTTTAAAAAATTCAGAGCCGTGGTTGCACAGGTGAAAATACAGTGTAGAATATTTGATTTAGAGGTATCCATCCTGTGCACTGAAGAGGGCAAGGATCCTAACAAAGAAATAGTGTGTGATCAAGTAATTTAAAGGTTGTTTTATGTGCATGAAAGGGATGAGTTAAGCTTGGACATGTAATTTTTCTGTGATCTGTATCGTGATTATGTAAAGAAATGAAAACATTTGGTTTTCTATTGTATATTTATTCGTGATTCTCTTTTGGCTCTTTAAACAGATGTGTTCCAATAGCTAATTTAAAAACTAACAATTCTGTAATTAAAGAAGCAAGCACAGCCTGTGATTCTTCATCCTCAGGGAAATGGTCAAGTTGGAAGGAAAATGCTCAATTAGTGCTTATATTTATGAGTTCTAATTCAGCCATTCCCACACTTTGTGTCCATTCCTTTGCTCCACTATTGTAATTACAAAATAATGAAGCCATTGTTCAAATTTCTTCTCCAGATCAGGGGGACATTCCAGAGCAGTGTGAAAGTGATGTCTTGCATCCATCTGGGGACATTGTCAATGAAAACCATGTCACAACCACTATGCGAGCAACAGCCACTTCGCTGCAGGACTTGAGTGAGTTTTCAGCTCAGAAACAAAAGTGAATGCTCTTTTTAGATGTCACATGTGTAAAACAAAACCCCAAATATTTAACATTCTGTAGGTATATACACCAAAGTGAATGAAAACTTTTTCCAAAAGTGGTAATTATGTAATTAAGAAAAGAGAATGTTTTATTTTGCTTTACTGTACGAGGATGACTTTTTCACCCCAGTTTTGTTTAAATGTGTTTTTAATTTAAAGACTTTTAATAATGCTTCCCCCACCCCCCACCCTGGCCCTAGCTCTTCACCCAGCCTCTGGAGGGAAGATTCTGATGTTTCTTTTCCCCTTCTTTATAAAGATAATTAAACATTGCCTCTGTTCTTGATAGAAGTAAGACCTGAAAGTTTTTATTTTGAAGCATTTTCTATACTGCATGCCTGGCTTTTATTTATTTATTGATTGATTGACTGGTTGATTCAGTTTGTAAACTGCATTGTCACAATGCTGATTTAATTCTTTGGATAGATGAGAATGATTTCAGTGCAGTGTGTGTGGCTTTTCTACTTTGCTCTGTATAGTAGATAATTCTTATTTAGAGAGAAAAAAATATAGCAACATGAATTTAAACATAACAGACTTCATGAGAAAGTTCGTGCTGGAAATAAGAAATGCAGAGATATTTGTCAATTCCCTGGACTCTACTTTGTCTCTAGAGTTCAACTCTTAGGCAGTCATATACCAGACTGAAATGTACTGAGGTGGAAAGAAACATTGCCAGATACATAAGAAAAACACCAGTATATGTATTATATGTATATATATTTCCAGTTGTTTTTCATTTCCTTTCAATGTTATACAGGAAGCTGTTACTTATTTGTGTGCTACCATAGTAGATTACTGAAGTATCTATAAATTATGTCATAGATGTTGAAATAATTTTTCACAGCTGTGTTGGATCAAAGACATGTTGAAGAACAAAGTAAAGAAGACAAAAACTGTGAAGAGGAAAGGAGAACCAGAGAAGAAAGGAGAGAGAGAGAACAAGAGGAGGCTTTGGAGAGAGAGCAAAACGAAGTGGAACAGCTTAAGAAAGAGACGGTGATTTAGTATTTTAATTTCTGACAGTAATGTAACTTCACAGTGTGATATTAGTTTAGGATTGCTCTGTGTTAAAATAGATGTTGGTTAAAAATAGATTTTATGCTTTTTTTAGATGAAAGTAGTAAAGGCTAAGTTATTTTAAGCACTTGTATGATTAACGAAAGAGTCTTGCTAGAACTTCCTCTTATGCCAAGTAATTTTTTCCCTGGAAATGGATGTTTTTTATTCCATACTTCATGTAACTGGAAGCTACAGTTTTATGTTAAGAAGTTAAAATGCAGATGTCACCAGGCTATTGGAACAAGCTATACATTTGCTCCGGTCTGGACTGCTGTGAGTGCGACATCACCAGGAAATGTTAATGTCCACCTGTTCATTAGCTTTTATGATAGTATTTAGGGTGGTGTTTTTTTTGTTTGTTTGTTTTTGTTTGAGCAGAAGTTACAAGGAGACTCTATGGAGTTTGTTTAAAACCATTTGAGCTGGTGTAGCACATGTTGAAATAATGTTCAGGATTTTTGTGTACTGTATAAAATTTGGGCTTTGTTCTCTCCCATTTCTTCTTCCTCTTCCCACACTTAAACCTTGGTTAATTCAATTCAGTTCTGTGGTACTGATCATGCTGCCCTTCACACTAGCAAACGAGGCCATTCAAGAAACTTGCATACCTGTATCAGCTCATCTTCAATTCACGTGTAGATCTAGCCATATGCAGAAGCCAGGATTTCAGTCCTCATGACATTTCAGGCATACAAACTGATTGGATTTTTTTGGCATGACACTCCTGAATTCAAGTGATAACTTAACATTTCATCTTGAACCACATGTAACAAGTTTAATGTTGTTTATACTGGCATATTTTACCAAGTTTAATGTTACATCCTGCAAGTATTTAGGTATAAAGGTAGTTTAATTGATCTGATCAGTATTTAATTTTGATTTTTTTTTTGTCTTAAAGTGGATCCAAGATTCGATGAAAATAGATAAAGAAAAAGAAGATAAAGAGGGAGAAAAGTTGGAAAATGGTAATTCTGCTGCTGAAGATATTGTAAAGGATTCTGCTCCAAATCCATTAGAAAAATACATGAAAATAACTCAGCAGAGAAGAGAGCAGGAACTGGCACACAAGGTGATTATTCTCAAAACTGGGCCCCCCAAAAGATTGTTTGAATTGGTGTCTTGCTAACTGTGCTTACAATTAAAATAATAATCTCTTTTATTTTTTTTTTCCATTAAGAGCCTTTAACGTAACAACTTGCGGAAATGAGTGTTTGGATTTGTATTGCAGAAATGTGTTGATTCAAATGTGTGGGGGTTTTTGTTTGTTTATTTTTTGTTAGGTACTCTGACAGTATTTAAACAGAAATATGTCCTCATTTTTTTTAGTAGTCCACGTTTATAGTATTTTGAGATCCTAATTAAAATACATCAGTTTTAATCTATACAGGTTGATTTGTGTTCCAGTAACACAACTGATGAAGTTGATAGAATATAATCTGGCAGGATGGAAAATTTGACCTTAAAGAACAATTACATGTGTGAACATTACTTTGATGACAGACTGCAGCATAGTTTTATTCAGGCATTGTCCAAACCCATTTTTCCAAAGCTTCATTATTCTAGATGAAGTGCTTCATTTCTAGAAATAGGCTGGCTCTTTCAGAAGATACTTATTTTCAAAAATTATTAGGTGTTAGAGTCACTTAAACCTTGACTTAGAATACACTTTCTGTAACTGGTTCTTCCTCTTGGCTGCCAGGATTCAAAAAAAGAAGAAATAAAAGAAATATCACTCATAGAGGGAATTACGTCTAGTGAAAAAGATGACAGGTAAGGCTCATACATTACTACAAAAGATTTCTATTACTTCCTACTAATTAATACTTACAGCATGAATTATGGTTAAGAGACATTTGCCTCTTAAAAAGCAAAATAAATTTTAAAATTTAGTAATAAAAAGTAAATACGCTGGAATAATTGATGAGCCTCCCAATTCTTATACAGGTAAGTTAGGCACAATATTGAATTAGGATCTAGGAACTGTATTTGATGATCTGTTTCCATAACTTTCACAATTAAAATTTTTATCTGCAATGGAGCAGCATCTCAGTTCCTTCATGGTGAGCTGAAACACAACAAATTCCTCCTCAGTAATGATTCTGTGAAGGGTTGTCTGTGCTGTACCTTGTATACAGTCTGTTATTTGAATTGAATCTAGCTTTGATTTATTAGTAGCATCACGGACTTTTAACAAATTAGTTCACACATCTTATTTCAGGGGTTTTTGGCAGCCTGATAGAGTTCCACAGCTAGGGCATTGCCTGTGGTTATCTCTAGAGATCAATAAATAAGGGTATGTCACTTTTAGTTTCTTGATGGGGGGAAAATATCTCTATCAATCAAATCTTTCAGTTTATCTGAAGATGTAGAATTGAAAATATATCTAAGCAAAAAATATAGAGCTGATTAAAAGTGACTCACACTGTAGCTAGTAATGATTCAGTGTTATCTGTCCCTTGAAAGTGCTGTTTTACACACCAGACCCTATGCTGGCGCTCCTGAATTATATCTGTGCAGTGTTCTTTTGTGCTACCAAAGTAGTAGATAGTAATGCTGTTTGATGGATGAGGTGGCCCAAATCCTCGCTCTTAAAGACTTGCTTTTGGAACAGCAAGAAAACTGCAGCATGGATTGTCATTGACTAAAGCCTGTGATTAGATGCACTCTATTAAGTTGTGTGTAACTAACTTTCTCTGAAACAAACATATGCTTCATATGAGAAACTACTTCAGACTTAATGCTATTTTTTTCTCCTTTCCTATCCCCACTACAGTGCTGCAGGCATTTCTCATGGAGACGATGATGAAAGCTTCTGGTGAACACCAGCAACTGGTTTTGTTTTTCTCTTTTAACTACAATAAAATGTTTTTAAAACAGCTTTCTGACCGTAAATGAAGTTGTAATAAATGCTAGGCACAGGAATTGCAGGTTGTATAATTATAAATGAGTAAGGCTGCTATTGAAGTCTTACCCCGTTAGTCACTGAATTTCAATATTGAGTCTAGATGTGTTACTATTCCAGCAGGAGGCCCTGGAGCATGGTGAGAGAAAGGCCAAAGCTATGTAAAGAAATGAATGTGTATGTTCAGGTAGATGTGCTTGGCCTTGAATTCCTAGAAACATCCACAGCTTTTGAAATGTTGTTCCTCCGCTCCCCTCCCCCACAAAATGTAACAAACAGTAAGTCAAAGTAACAGCTGAACTTTTTATTACACTGAGGCTATCTCATGTTTTTAAAGGTATCCCGTAGAAACCCCTGGCTTGTGCTTTTTTAGAGAGCAGAGACAGAACCACGTTAACTTGCCCCTTTTACTGCTACAGCAGCAGAAACACTTTTAAAAGCAGCCTTTTCTCATGCTTTGTTAGTATTAACCAGCCCAGAACCGAGAGATTCAAATAAAAATGCTATTTAACTCATCTTTATTTAAGCTTTGCATTTTGTAGGTAAATTATAGGCAAGATCATTAAACTTTATTTACAGTATAAAATACAGTATTTTTTTTTTAATCAATGAAGTAATTTTGGGCGGCAGCATATAGTACAACTTGCACTGCATTTGAGGCTGCTTACCTTGACCTAACTACAGGAACATGAAGCCAAGTTTGACAGAATTTAGGGGCAAAACTGAAGCTCCCTCTTGAATTCATTGGCGTACCATAAATGAGACACACTTTCTTTTTTAAATTAAGACAAAATATTTAGGGGATAGTCTAATTTTACATGCTGCTAAATTAACTTTGTGTTGCAGCAAAGATGGAATTTACAAAGTTCCTCAGAAATTTTTGTCTGATGTCAAGCACGGGCTGAATAGTGCTTGTTGCTTTATGCTGCCCTGGAACAACTATCAGTAGTTAATGCTAGAAAAACTTACCATGCTGAAGCATACACCTACAGGGCAGCCTTTCGCAGTACATTATCAAATGGACAATATTGAACAGAATGTGTTTAACTTCAGATAGAGATATAAAACAGAGATGCACTAGGATAGAGTAGCTGTAGGTCTGTTTTAAAATAAGCATACACAAGTGTTGTCTATTATCTACAAATATTTATTTTAACACTTGGATGTAACTACAGGAAGCCCTTGGCACTGATAGAAAATATTGATTCACTGTTAGGTTACAAAAATTTATACATAGCAAAATTTAATGCTCTTTACATAAAAATATTAGACTACTTAAACAAAACTTCAAAAACTCCCAGTAATAGCTACACTGAATTAGAAAAGAATTAGGCTTTAAGACACTGCCTCCATTATTACCCTTATGCAAACACTGGGCTAGAACATCACCTGCATTGCTGTAGAAATGTCTCCTTCATGCAACAGGTAAGAACATACACTAGGCTATTTTGTCATATTTGCTCTACACGGATCAACTTTGCCCCCTTTTTAAACTGTCAAATTAGACTTCAATATTTAACAGAAAAATTATAGTTGAAGTTAATACCCCCCAAAATGCCTTTTCTCTTAATACTGACTTAAAGAAGTTTTGTGCTTCCTTTGACTTACTTATATTCAGCAAACAGTCAAAACGATCAAACCACACGTCAGCTTAACATGGGTAAGACTTGAATATTCATTTTTTTCAAATGACTGATGTATTTTACTTTTCCCCCGACATTTATATTTATATATATATATATCATATAGAACAAACACCAAATATACCATCACTAATACTCAAGATATCACTGAAAGCTTCTGAAATAAACATTAATTAGAAGGCAGACTTCTATGGGAAATGACTTTAAAATGGCACCAGTTTGTGTTGTTTGTTTTTTCTGAACACCACGTTTTCTTAATGTGCTAATTAATTTGTAAAAAGGAAAACACATAAGCACTGACTATAAATTTGCTAAGCACCAAGATAGAGAAAAGGTGGACATCCTGTATTCTGCTTTATGGCTGTCATTTTTATTGTGTAAAACTCTGCAAACTTCGTCATCTGCTCATTTGGAATAGTCACATCAGTGTCATTTTAATAAGGTAACACTTTTCACTTAAAATGAAGGATAATGGTCTCCTGCCACTATATAAATGCTAAGACATTTATAGAAAATAAATATTAAGGCAAAGCTGACATTTATTTTCAAAGAAGGGGATCATTATCCAGATCCAAGCATCTACATTCCATTAAATAGTTAATAAAAAGATTAAAACTTGGGACATCTGCTCAACACTCAGGTAAGCACAGGAGAGTGACTGTTCATCGTAAAAAACTGTGGCACAAAAGTAGATTGCTGTTCCTGTGGCCCATGTAAAGAGTGTTCAAAGGCTGCCCTATTAGGACTTATGAAACGCTGCAACTGTGCTTCTGAATAAGCACAGGCTATCAGAAATCTTAGCCAGCCACAGTTCCATTTGGTATATAAACTGAGATACTAAATCACACATCTTACACGTGCCTTTGTCTAAGGTCTGTACAAACATCTACTGCTTGCTGGTTTGGAGCACCTGCCACAGTTTTGTGCAGGAATTCATGCTGCATGTCAAATAGTAAATTCTGAACGTCTCAAAGTAGAATAATTTGGTCACTTATTGTGAAGTGTTGCCTTTTAAAATGCCTGGAATAAAACCTCCATTCTCTGCGTGAAAGGATGGAAGATTACCCATGGGAAGATTTCCCTATGAACGTGTTCCAGGAGCTTGAACGTGAAGCTTTTACACTTCTCTATAATTTTGTTTGGTAGACACACATCTGTACTGCAGAGCAGCTATTTGTTGATTTGTCAGAGCTACAGAATTCTTCTGCTGAATTACTGTGGCAAACATTTATGTGTAAGAATTGAGTTGCTCTTTTGACCGAGACTGGATATCCTGAAGCTCCTGCTCTTCTTTTGCTTTGATATCTTGGTAGGCCTGCATTTTGCTTGCATCCTTTAAGTAGGCCCAGTTAGAAGACAGTATCATGAGGAAGTGGATCTGGAAGAGAAGGGTGAGCATGATGGCTAGTGAGCATGTCAAGAGGCAAAGCAAGCTGCTAGTTAGATTAATAGACGCTCTTTACAATAATGACCAAAAAAGTTATTCTACGTTAATAAGCATTCTGTTATTAAAACAAGCACAGAGGCTATTCTCAAAGATCTCTAGAATTTTGCATGCTAATATTTAGGTTGGTTATTCACAACTTAGAGAAAGTTAGTACAACAGTAATAAAATGAGCTGAAGAGTTGTACGGATCAATTAAAATGCAGAATGGGGGGAAGCAGGGAAAAAAAACTTTTGTATGTGGCAATTTAGATCCTATGTATACTAAGAGGTGCTCAGAAGAACTGGTTTCTAAGGTCGTGGTGTTTATGTATATTCAAGCCCAGATCCTGGTAATTCTTTTCACCCAACAAGCAGATGAGAATTCCACCCTCCCCCTGGAAAAAGCCTGAAATTGTAAACAGTTTTATTTACGTGAACAAGGCTACATTAACACATTGAAAAATTAAACAACAAAACATGAGTCCAAAACTAAGCAAAAGCATGCAATCTCCGGGTTAAGATGTCTTAATCATGTATTGTTATAACTACATTTTAAACTCTCATTGTCTAACTTCAGGTGAAAAGTTTTACATCATAATTAGCTTTTTTTTTTCCATTATTATTGTGTGGATTTTTCCTGGTTTTTGAATTCATCTCTTCCCAACATCTTTTCACCATACTTCATGCAAAAAATCTACATCTGAACATATTGATTCACTTCTTTTTATTTTTTCCCCCAACAGTGTAAAAATGTCTCTATGATCTATGCATGGTTTTGCTTCCCGTGCAGTCATACTTACATTTTTGAGATCTGGCTACTGAGAAATCAGTTACTAAAGTGCAAGCCATACAAGAACAGAAACTATTTATATGCTATTTCTTTACAAGTTTAGGGTCCAAAACCAGAATGTGATTGTTTTACGCAGAGCTAATACAAGGATGTATTTCCTTCCAGAGAGAGCATGATTTGGCAGCTATTTGAAAACGAAGTAAAAGAAAATAATCAACTTAATCATCCATGCACCAGAAAGACAAGCCGACTAATTCATAATACTGGGGCTTCTGATTTCTGCCAAAAGAGACTGGCATGACTTTATTACTCTTTTTTGTTTTGTATCATATATATTTGTATGCTCAGAGTTTTTTGCAGTTGTCATTCAGGATGAAGAATAGATGAGTAATTCTGACCCTGAACTGTTCCAGTCTTTGTTTTAGAGATGACTGCTACAAAGCAAATGGAGACTTCAAATGAAAAAGTCCCATCTTCCAAAGGACGATTTATAAACAGTCCGACAGTAACTGAATCCTCTCAACAGGAAAAAATAGCCAGATCTCATCCACATCATAGTTCATATACAAGAAGTCATTTTATTAATCTGATAAGCTAAATGAGGCTTACTGAAGCTATTTACAATTACTGTAACAAAATTCAGAAAGCTAGACTTTTAGCCTAGGGTGTCAGTGGTATTTCAAGCTACAGCAATGCAGCTCTTTACTGGGCTTATACAATTTAGAATTTAGTGCAGCAATCTTCCCGACTCTTAAACTTCAAAACAGCATAGTTATATGTAGTAGCCATCATGTAGATCAGCTGGTGGAAGAGAACAAAATACAGGAGAGTAAGAAACAAACAAGGTGACGGCTCAAGCCCACTTGGGCAACCGTTGATACTTTTACAACAGATGCTATTCCGAGCTTCCTCCAGGGTGAAGATGCAAGGTAACTAACTTGCCTTTTGTCCCTTGAGTATAATCTACACACAGGCCTAAGGCTATTTTGCCTAAGAGCAGGCACCATTACACCTGGATTTGGCTGATAGGAAGTTAGAAGCTGGCAGCTAGAGTTAAGTGTTAGACACGTGAAAAAAAGTCATTAACATCCCTTTTTCCAACTGCTACCTGTGATTGGCATTGCAGGGTTGGACTAGTCAAATTGCCTGGGTCCAGACAAAAAGAACAAGAGGTTACAAGCTATTGATCAAATAAACTACAACAATGAAAAGAAATAGTGAACAGAAAAATATCAACAGTGGGTAGAAGTAGGATTTCAAAAGGACATGCAAAGATTTTTTTTTTTTCCTAAGGATAGGGCAGGTGAGTTAAGATGACTTCTTAAAACAGAAGTGTGGGACCTGCTGACTCGGAATGCCCAAAGCTTAGTGGAAAGTAACAGTGATTATAGCTCACCCTCTTTTACATCTAGTATCAGCATTTTTAAGATGCATAAAATTTGATCTTAAAGCATCTTAAGTCTGAAAGGAACACATTGCACAGTAAAAAATAAAAAAAAAAATAAAAATGCTACCCACCAATGCTATGACAGTGGCACCAGCTCCAGCACAAGCCACAATGAACAGGTGATAAGACATGTAGAACTAGGGGAAAAAGATGA
Organism: Anas acuta; assembly: GCF_963932015.1. Lineage (NCBI taxonomy): Eukaryota > Metazoa > Chordata > Aves > Anseriformes > Anatidae > Anas > Anas acuta. Next base: position 77,402,205 of record NC_088979.1, read on the forward strand.
AAAAACAAGATGTTAAAAATTTACATAACATTTACATAACTAAGGATAGTATAACATGCATTTCAGCTGTTTTAAAGAATAAGGATAATAAACCTGTCTTCATAGCAAGAGGTTCAAAGCTCTAAAAACTTAAACTGTTTAGAAAACACTTTTTTTTTTTTTTTTTGATGATCAGAGAGCCAGAGTAGTTTCAATATTCTGCCCAAATCAATTTCTTTCTACTCTTAGTATTAGTTCCCTCCACAAACTTTCACCAAGTTAGTTATTATGCTGTGCCTAAGTGACCCGGAGGCATAAGTCGCACATGGGTCATGCCTGTGTACCTCATTTGTGTTGCAGATGTTCTCCAGGATCGGACCACAGGCTTTGCCAGGTACAGCATTCCACGGGATAATACCTGAAATACCACAGCAAAAGAAACCACTAATTTTAGCAATCAACACATGATGCTTTCTGTTCCTTTCTTATTTTTTCTGCCCACTTGCCAGTTGTGTTCCCATTTTGGGCATCCACGCATTGACCAGTACAGCTTTGAGTTGGCAGGAGGAATTAAAAAGCTCACTAAAATTGCACTTTCTCCTTATACCAAGGCTTGCTGCCAAGATATGTTCTCAGACGTGGTTTTCCCATATGGCAGCCAAATGGTTGGATTTTTGTGCTTCAGGTCCAGTCTCATACTGCCTGCTCACCGAGACTGGGGACTGAAAGGGATCATCTGCATCTCAGAGATACTTGGCATCTTTCAGGACAGCACTTATTGTGCAATTCCTCACTAGATTAAGTGCTGCTTGAACAACTGCTGCAGAAGAGGGTGAATGAGGAGCTGGAGGGGAGAACTACACAAGAATTTTCTTCTATTTAAGTTCCAGAGGGTAAAAAAGCATTAAGTGAGAGCTGCTACAAGAGAATCTGGTCTGCTGTACCTCACGTACTCCCAATTACTTTTCTTACGTGATTGAAAATCTGAAAAGTCGATGGGATCTAGAAAGTTTAAAATAACCTAAACTTTTAGACCAGTAACAGATGTAAAGCTTAAGCAGAAGCCATGGCTTGAAAAAGGAAAACAGCACTTTCCCTCCTCGGTACAACTCACATTTTAAACTCGGCTGGTTGGAATTAGGAACTTTGTAAGGGGCAGGTCATTGAAACTATCTCAGGACAATATGGCTTTCAGAAAGACTTTATAGGATTTACTTTAAAGCCAGTTTCTTCTCTGCAACTGCAAGATACAGTTGAAGGCATTCAGCTATTGCTTCCACCTAGAACTAGAAGACAGTTCAGTGACACAAGCAGCGTGTTGAGAAGCTGCTCCCTCCTGCCACTCATTGAAAGACAAATGATTTTATCAATCAGAGGAAAAACACAGCCCCTCACTGCCCTGGCACAGCTGCAAAACAAACAGGAGAAGCAGAAGGGTGGAGGAGTGCACCTTCCCCCTGCACTCCTGGGCTTTGCTACTGAAAAAGGGTACTTCCCAGCCTCTTGGTGGCAGCTGATGAAATAGGATGCAAGTATTTGATCTGGGACTTCTTACTTTTAAAGTTGGTACATCTTACTCTCTCCTACTGAACCTACATCCAGGACAGGAAAGGAAAACCTAGCTTGCTTGCTTTCTTGACTGTGAATCAGTTTCCTCAGCTTTGATTTAATTAGTCCAAAGAAACAAACATACCCAGAAAATGCAAGCTGAAATGAAGCCCAAAGTAACTGTGACAGAAGGTTTTCAGCACAGAGGAAGATGAGATTAACTTCAGGAAAAATTCACTTTAATGACTAAAGTATTTGAAAGGCCAGACAATATTTTAAGCTATTTCCCCACTGCTCTGCTACTTGCACCCCTTCCCTCCCCCAGTTTTCTGTGTGTAATTAGAAAGCAGAGTTAATTCATTAATATCTGAGGCAGACCCTCAATTGCAGGTTTTTGGTTTTCACTGAAAGTAATCATTACAGCAAAACTCAGGCATTAACTTCATAATTAAATGTAGAAACAGCTTTTTGAAAGAAAATACATATACAAATGGGCTTAAGAAAACAGATTCTGGTTTTCTCTCAGCTTTGTCTCTAAGAAGTTTATTTTGAGGCTGATCTATTTTTACACCTAATATTATGGTATTGGAAACTGCTACAAAATCATTTTAGATAAATGACTTGCCTGTTCAGTTAAACTGATTGCATCTGGAAAGAGATCAATGTAATCTGAATTAATTAGAAAAGTAATAGCACATTCAGGGACACAAGATGCTTTTGCATTTGGTTCATTTGATAAAGCTGAAACAAAACTACTGAAGATAGACCAAGGAGAAAGGATAAAGCATTTAATCAGGATTTAAATAAGTACCGTATTGCCTGATATCCACGCAGATCTGGTCCCCTGGAACTGTCATATTTGTCTGAAGAGATTTGATGACTTCGCAAGTTGACCATATGTTATAGAACATAAAGACAGGCACAGCGGAGAAGCCAAAGACCCCAAGCCAGGCCACTCCAAGCACATAGGTGAGGAAAACAAACTGGGCAGAGAAAACACATGCACTTCATATTTGCTCTTTGAAAAGAATACTTGAATTTTCCTTAAAAAAATGCTTCAGTACAGTCTTTAAACATATTTTCAGAAATTAAGTAATAAAGTATTTAATTTCCATTAAATTATTTCATTATTTCCATACATACTAACAACACTAGCATTGCTTATGTTGCTTACAAATACTTTGGTACTCTAAGTGCTTCTGAAAAAGTAATTCAGACATTTCTTTTTTCTTCTGGCTGCTTGAGCAAGCAGCTTGGCCTCCTGAATGAGCAGTTCATTAATTTCTCAAGAGTCTCAGCTAAGCAGGTTGTAGGCTAAAACCAATAAAATTCCAACAAAAGTCAATTTAAGGATTTTTTTTTTTATTAACTGCAATATACTAGCACTTCTATACAACTTGCAAATCAAAACAATAGAGTGAATTGATGTATGCAGAGCTCTTCTGTACTCCCTGATTTATTGAAATCAATTTTGAATGTAACAGTTGAGAATACCTATTTTAGAAAACATACCATGTTCATTACAGCAGATCAGAAAACTAATACACATTGCCAAGACAAAAATTACTTACTTCAGCTCAGATGATCATGGATTTTCCCATTAAAATTTGATTATTTTTTTTTTGTCAATATTACATACATTTTCTTTGGTAAGATTATCAGGTACTCACTCACTGCTCCAGATATCTCCAGCTTTCTGCTCCCACTGGACCTCCGCTCTCTCCTATTCTTCCATGTTAAGTTTTATGGTGAAACACTATCTCGTGAACACTGGCATCAGCTCCTAGCTTCCCCCTCCTTGAGAGGCTAAGGTTTGGATTCCCCTTGCAAAATGGGGAAACATTTTTATATTTTATATGTTCCTTTATCACCATTCTTTGACTGTAGGTGGGTTGGAAAGGCTTCACTTTCCAGTAGAGCACTGTATTCTTATCAGAAGCCTGTGTGCCAGAGCAGCAGAGATGGGAAAGGAACTGAAGTGGGGGTTGTCTCAGCCTGACCCCAGAACTGACAGCCTGAACAAATTCTGCAGCAGTGGAAGTTTGCATCCTCAGAGGTGTGTCCAGACACACTGAGCAACTTTGAAGTAACTGGTTAGATTTTGGAGGGAAAGAAGGTGGGGAGTTGGAAGCACTTGGAAAACAGACATACACAGAAAACCTGCTAGTCTTAAATTAATACAACTGAGCTAAAATACCCTACGTCATGCCAGACACTAGAAGTTCTCAGTGGGTTTTGGTAATAACCAAGTAGACCAGTTTAAAGGATTTCTATAGATACACTATACATAAAACATGGGTTTGCATGTGCGTATTTGAAATATGCATGAGAGCGAGAATGGGAAGCCTTTAACTTCTAAAATAGCTAAGAAAAAAAAAGTTAAAAAAAAACACTCTCACATACAATACAGATAAAATGTTGGAAACAGTTCTTCTGCATTACCACAGCCAACAGAAATAATTCAGTCAAGTCAAAAGACTATCTTCTGTAGTAACCTTATGCAACGTGGAAGGGATTGCACCCAGCTTGGTGATGTAACTGAGGAATAAGTAGAAGTGTTCTTCATTAAATAGGCAGAAAAACACAGTGGATGGCTAAAAGCTGCTGTCTGCAGGCACCACCAGTCTGTTAGGATGTTGTTTCTCCTCACAAACCTTGTTCTAAAGCCTGGTGTTTTAAGCAGCTCTAGCACGAGACAGTGGCATATGCCATAGCTGTCACCACCAACCACTGAGATGTCTTACCAGAGCTTCAAGTCTTAACTGAACTGCTAAATTCTCTCTTTAATTGTCTGGACAAACAGGACAACATGAAAACATGTTTTTGTGTCATATGTCTGTGTGTCACGCTGGTATTTGTGTAAGCAGCTGACAGTGATGTGCCTCCAACTACCCAACTATCTGCAGTAACGAGATGTGTATGCTTCTACTGTATTTTGGATCTTTGGAAATGCTGTTTTAGACATAATTTTGCTCCTCGCTGAAGATGATACTTTCAAAGAAAAGAGCAAGAAAATAGCTACTTAACTAGAAAATGATTGAATGTCTTATTTTTATTAGCCCTTGAAAAATTCAGTAAGTATCCGACAGCACAGTGGAAAATTCTTAACCCTTTTGAAAATAAACATGCATCTTCTTTGTATTTAACCAGCTGAAAGTACATATTTTTTAAGTACAGGATATAGGTTGTATATTAAAATGCAACAATCACATCAAAAGCCTCTTCTCTTCTCACCCACACTTTCCCGTGGGCGATCTGTCATACTGCTTAGCTTCCTCCAGAACTACAAGCTTTGAATTCAGATTTTCAGAAATAACTTTGAAATCCTGTCTTAGAAACATAGTTATGTTTCTGTTCTTGCAGAGTGCGCCCTAGGGGGCAATGTGGGTGAGAATCTGAAGTTTTATTTTTAGTTAAACTTTGTTTAAGATGTTCTAATACAGAAGTATATTGAAGGGAAGATGGCTTGTAACTTTAAGGCTCTAAGTGTTTCAGCTTTGCAAAAAAGACTCATTATTATATCTGTATGCCTTTTGCCATCTGCAAAAGCAAGACAGAAATACTTGATTCAAGTGCAAAGATGTTGTGAAGCTTCATTCATTAGTGTTTGTTTGAAGGATCCAGACGTTCCCATGTAGAATAGACTATGGAAGTCAGAGGCATTGCAGTCTGCTATTTAAATAGCTCTGCAAACCACAGCCATCTTACAATCTGCCCTTGAACATTATCAGTGTACTCTGTGTTCAAAAGTGCAAATTTCATTTTGTCTCACACAGAGTTTTTCAAAATCACCAGCCTCCACCAGTTTCAAACAGTGGGTTCAGCTTTAGGAGGGGAAGGCCGCGGTAGCACCCCACCAGTCAACCTGCAGAACTTGGGTTTGACCAAGCATCCACAAAATTCAGACAGGGACCAGCAACAGGGACTGGCTCACCCATAAGGAGTTAAACAGAGGTTCTGGCAATACACTGTGGTTCAGAGACACAGGAGTCAAGCCAAGCCCAACAGGTTTTAGCAAGGAAAGACAACGTTCCCACTCCTAGTGCTACTCACCATCCCACTGATGCAGCGGCCACAAGCTGTCGTTTTGAACTCTCCATGCAGCTCCTTCACAGCACTTGTTGTGTAAAAGCCTTCTGCCAAAAGGATTATTCCATATAAGAAGAAAAATGATGCAATGCCATAAATTACATACTGCATTAGCTGTATTCTAAAATGAAAAAGAAAAAAAAAAAGGATGTAATTAGATTTAATTCCTTTTAAAACAAAGCAAGTCTTCCCTAATCATAACAGGTATGAGTCAACTCACTTTCTAGAAACACAGCTCAAGGCTCTTTAAAGCATTTTAAGCATGTAGGCTGCAGGAAAGTGCTGCTACAACTTCTGCAGGTAAGCAGTACCAATGCCCATTAGTTTTGCACACACTGTTTGTGCTGCAGTTCCTAGCCTGACTGCCGTTAGTCACAAGCTGGAAGACTCCATTTCGTTCATCCATCATAGAAATTATTTTTTTTTCCCCTGTGTCTGACCCTGACACCTACCTCAGGGAATGTCCAATAGCTATGGCATAGAAAGTGTGCACTGAAGCAGAAAAGGCTGGAGCTGAACTACTGGCTGAACAACCATGCTCCACGGTGGCTCCTTTGGCTTAGGGGAAGGAAGTAGACCCCCAAAATTCACTGTTTTGACATGTAAAATCCAGTTAACATATGTTTACAGAAATTGGTGTGGAACTTGTCTGATACAAAACTCAGCAAACGTTGCAGAGAGTTCTGAGGAATGGTCTGCTCCACAGCCTAGGAGGGTACTTCCAAGAGAGCTTCAGCACCTGAAGTCACACAGCTGTGTTAAGCTCCCTTTAATGCAGTTAAGCTTTAAAAACCTACAGCAAATATTTAGGAAATACTTCCATTTGAGGTAGTCTGGAACTGTCCAGAAGAAGATCGCAGGGTATGTGGCATAAAAGCTTCCTTTGAATCTTATTTGAGAAGATTCTTGATTTCCTACAAACCTACCATCTGCAGTGAAAATCTTATGGTATTCTTACTCTTGGTAGAACAGGTAAATGGAATCATTTCTAGTATTACCAATCCAGTTATGGATTCAGTGTGTGAACCTGACTGTTTTGGAGGACCAGAATGCCAGATCTTCTATACAACAATTCTGCTGGTCTCCAAAAATCATACTTCATTGCAAACTTCTCCAGAATTAATGTCTTTAAAAATATATATATATATATTTTTTTTATTGAGATGTTTATTTCAGATGAATATATTCACATAACAGGAAAATTAACTTTGTAGATCTATACTAATGCTTTCATTTGTTTGTTTTAGGAAAAAATGCATATACATTTTTCCTTAGATTTTTTTTCAATTCTCACTACTCTCCCCCAACTAGCTTCTTCAAGGAGCACCTGCATGTTTTAGCTTCATTTAAAGAAAACTGATGACTACCATTTATACAGTTAAATGTTATCCAGACAGATAGCACACCCCTTGTATCAAAATAGGATATTGCTCATTTAAAATTATATGTGGGAAGTGAAATAGTGTTCATGTTTATTTTCCAAAGTGATTCAAAATAACAGGATAAACCCATTGCACCTGCACTATAAAGCATGAAAAAATTAACTCAGCATTTGATGGAGAATAAAAGAATACATTTCACTGTCACCAACAGTCTATGTACATTACTAGAAATTAGTAATACAAAACCTGGTTAAAAATCTGTTCTACAAATGATGGCCCTACTAATATATTTTTCATTTATTTTACATCTCTTGGCCTTAAATAATTTGCCCCTTTCTGGCATCTCCTCTCCCTTGCCTTTCTTGTTTGACTTCCACAGAGCCAGAGACCACAGCTGGAATTACAGCTGGAATTTGGTAGGAATTACACAGCCCCCCAGCTGCTGATGCTGCCTCGGCAAGAAACATTGTCAACAATTCTCCAAAATTCAAAACTTGCTGCCTGTTGTGGCTACTTTTGCAATTTAATTTTCAAATTCTAAGAACAGCTGCTCATTGTTTTTCTCTAAATTTTTATGCTAATGGCAGCATCCCTGTGGTTCACACAACAGAGCTGGGGATGTGGTGCTCAGCCTCAGGGGGCACAGGGATCAGTGGCTGGGTGCAATCCCAGTGCCATGGGGCAGCTTTGGGCATTGGGAGGGGGAAAAGCCCCCAAATGGTGCTGCAGGCCTGCAGTCAGTGCTCTCAGAGGATGGGAAGGGGGGAGTTGTGGTGGTCTCAGGCTCAGTGCCTGCAGATTGACAGGTCTGTGTCCACAAGAGCTAAAAGGAAGGCTATGGAAAAACAAAAACAATGCAAAACAATGAAGTAACAAAAACAAACAAACAAACAAAAACTTTGCAGAAGCTAGCAGATGGGCAGGGCCCCCCTGTAGAGCCCATGTTCCTGCTGTCCTGACTCCTTAGCATCTTGACACTGGCATGCAATCTCCATGAAGTTCAGCTTGATCAAAATTCCTTTCCACCACTGAACAGAAGTCTTCTCAAGGACCAGCAGCTTCAGCATCAGGGGACATGTAACACCCAGCTGATGCTCCAAAGACCAGGTATCTGAAGTACTGAACACTTGGGTCTACACGGTCCTCATCATTAAAGGAAAACAGAGGTTTGCTCCAGTGGGGCTGGATGCTGGCTGCAGGCTCTGAAACAGGCTTCACTGATAAAGCTCAGGAACACAAAATCCCCTAACATTTCACTGTTGGTTATTTGCAAAGGCTGAAGTAGCAAAGACAAACATCTATACTATTTATAATCCTTCCTCTCTCCTTTTTTTCCTGCTTTTCTGCTTAGTGCACAATACCCATCCACCTTCTTCTGAGGGGCGATGGACACAACAACGCTTCACAGTTATTTCTGTTATACCTTCAAACTTTGTATTGCTGCTGGATAGTATTTCTTTGGGTTTCAACACATTTACCAGGGAATCTAATTCAAGCACAGGATCTTATCCTGCCCTGTGCAAAAAGCTGCTTCTCCACTCTGGGTGCATCTTTGTTTTCTGATGACTAAAAAAAGTCAGGTATAATTCTGGAGCAGTAGGTATAATGCACCTATTTAGAGGTCTCTTGATGCTCATGAAACTGATGTAATGAATACAAATGGGTTAAGCAGGATACACACTCTGCATCTTTGAGTGTAAACACTGAAAAACACCTATAGGTGTTGGAGAAACAGGCAACCTAATGCTCAGGGATAGAGACTGAGATTTGAACCCATCTCTGCCCATCTAGCATGAAGGTGCTGTGGTGGAAGTTCTTCATGAATAATGGCAATGGGAGGCATACTTACACTTCACTCAGCAAAGCATGGTCGCTGGCAGTCGTGGAGAAGTGCTGCTCAAGGATGGACACCGTGCCTGTGAGCGCCACATGGCCGCAGCCACAAAACAAGGCTACCCCCGAGAAGCAGAGAATGGTTGCCACCAGCGAAGCATATGGCACTCCTCCTAGGCACTTAATGCAACATTCAAAGCAACCTAAGCAGAAGAGAGAAAGCCAAAGGAACGTTATGAGCAAAAAGCAAATAATGAGGGAAAAGAATATTCGCTCTCTGCTTGACAAAAGCCATGGGGAATAAAAGGCCCAGACATTGATGTTGCGCTAAGCAAAAATCTATAGATGGTGCAAGAAAGCATCACCCTCTAAAACAGTGACCTACAGATCTGTTGGGGTGGGCTCAAAGCCCAGAAAGTGGGCCAAGTGCTCCTAACTCTACAGGATCAAGAGGAGATCGATGAGACAGCCTATGAAATGGAAAAAGAAAAAAAGCTGTTTATCTGAAGTGATCCATTGCAATTCAGCTGCTGACACAGAGCTCATCACATGTCAGCATTACTGGTATTAAGGACACGAGCACCAGGTGCTAGCACTGCTTGGGAAGCCAGAGAAGTAAGCGCTCAAGCCAACGAAGCCTTCTGGAAAAGTGAAAGATGCTTTGTTGCTTTCATTGACAGGGGAACATGTTTAGGTCTGTGAAACCTAACTACTCTGTGCTCTTCCATATCTTTCTGTCTAAATCCATATAAGTTTGTACAGATACAGATATTTATCAGCAGAAAAAAAATAGTAGCTGCCAAAAAATAGCAATTTTTACTGACAGTAGTGAGATGGAGCAGTATTATACATTTCCAGCTTTATAGGACGCACTGGATTTACAGTGATCCCTGAGTACAGTCTGCAGTAGCGTAATCATAGTCTTAATGAAATTTATTGTCTAGGCAGTCTGAGCTAACAAAACAACCCCCCAGAACTGCTGCTCGGCAAGCGCTGCAATAAGGTCGTGGCAGCCGTATTACCAGGCTCCTCCCGACCGCCCTGCCTGAAAGCCCATCTGCTTGCAGAGCTGGGAAATGTAAATCGGAAACAAACACAGCTTTTAACCGCGTTATAATGGTAATGGCAATCCATACCAATTCATTACTTCGGGGTGATGGCATTAAGCTGTCTCCATTAAGGTACGTTTCATACAACTGCGCAACGCACACAAGCCATTAGGACCCCGCTCGATGGCGCGCCGGGCCTAGTGCCACAGCCCACTGCTCCTGCTGGATGGCATGAAATTAAGAAACCCTGCGTGGGTATGGGACAGCCAAACCCACACATCCTGGCTTCCTCAAAGTCCTAGTCCGTAAGTATAAAATTCTCTTTTTAGAGAGCCACCGGCAAATGTCCCAGTCAGGCTCAAGCAGCTACCACCACCGAGATGACTTAAAATGCCACTCTGCTGGCTGCAGGCAAGGTTTAATTGCATGGGAGTGAGCCTGGGAAACATCCATAGCCAAGCCCACAGCTGGAAGCCGCGCAGTGGGAGCTACCTCCAGGACAGAAACCCTGCAGCACCGACAGACACGGCAGCTGGGCACTCAGGGGACGAGGCACAGCAAGCAAACACAGATGTGTGCTATCAGAGGAAATCATCTCTCGTGTTCGTCTTATCACAGAGGTTCAGGGTTGAGTTTCGATACCAGGCCTTGCAGAGCAAACCTCAGCTTTACCACAGCTCCCAAGCTACACATCGGACTCAACATGTCCTACACGTGAGGCTGGCTCGCCTTCACCAGTGTCTGCCTCTGCATCAGGCCCAAATCTCCTAGACTTTATCCCAGAAATTGTTGCATCTGGTGCAGGGCTAGCAGCAAAGAACTGTCCAGGACTAACAGCATGGCAGCTCAGCAGAGCATAGCCAGCACTGACATGGCTACAAGCCCAGCACAAAACGGCCTCCCAGGTCCTACTCATGAAGGAGCAGGAAACCAAACGCCAGCTTGCTACCTGGTGAGCAGGAGGTCAATCACCTCCTCATGCTGATTGCTTCACAGAAAGATCCCACCAGAGATGGGAAATAAAAACAGCTGGAAGCAAAACCAACAGACTGACAAGGTCTGCAAGAAAAGCTTCCTGTTTCAGAAAATGGGAGCAGCCTGCTTGACAAAACTCTCAAAATTGGTATAAACAGAGGATTAACGATTAATGCCACCCAGCTAGGTACCTGTCTCCCTGGTACCCCACACTGCACAGCCTGCTGCCCAAGCTACTAGCAGAACAACCGTCTTACAGAAATTGAAGGATATCTTATCCCAACACATTTTCGCAACACCTTTTGTTCATCTACAGACCCTTGAATACGGACTGATGGTGGCAAAACCCTCTCTTCCAAGGTGTTGGCAGTAGCACATAGCATCTTTGTGGCTATACTCTTCATGTTCTACCCCAACAGCCCAAGTAAGAAGGCACCACAACAATTTGAGTGGCCTTTATTGTTTCAGACTATGGCCAAGGGACACCCTAAGAGGTCTGTTAAGCAACCACACTATTTTGAGTGAGGCAGAGGAAACTGCCCGAACGTGGAACTGCAGGAACTTCACAGCAACCCTCAACATGCAGGCAGAGGGTCTTCAGTTCACAGGGAAATTGCACACTGCCAGCTTGCAAGTGCACACAGAGTCCCAAAACAGCACGTTTCCATGAGACAGCACCCATACATGCACAGTTGTCTGCCATCCAGATCAACACCACAGCTTCTGCAGAGTCTCCTGCCAGAGGGTACGTGACCCGTGGGACAGCACCTCATCTTGGCATTAGGGCTGCCAGGCCCTTGCTTTGTGAGGACCCTAAATTCATGCCTCGCCTGAACAATAGAGCTGTTTTCTAATTTTATTTATTTATTTATTTTAATTCAAACCTTAAAGAGGAGCAGCTTCATAAAACAGCTAAAATTAGAAGTTCTTCAAGCACTATGATACTTGTACCCAGCTTCCCAGCTGGGTAAGATTTCTTCTCAAAATGGAAGCTTTCTAGGCAATCTGCTTTATGATCCATTTCTGTAACCCCAAGTCAGCAAGTACCTTCATACAGTATACAGCAAACCACAATGACGTTTGCCTATCTCATACTCACTTTTAAAAAATAGCTTGATAGCACACTGATGGCAAGTGCCATCAAGTGCCACTGATTTTCTGCAAACTAAAGCTGACCAAAAGTTTTTTTTTTTTTTTTTAAAGTCTAGTTCCCATTTTCTGTTACTTTTTACTTTCCATACAGCCACTGCACTGAAGCTTTCAGCTGTACATCCACTTCCAACACAGCAGAGTAAAGTGATTTAAATATGAAACTGTGGAGCACAACCACACATCGCTGCATCTCCCCTTTCAATGGCCATTTTGTACAAGGCATCACTAGAACCTTTTGTGCAAGTCAGCAGAATAAAAACATTTTTTGTCCCCAGGCTGGTGAGCAGCAGTTGCCATGGCGGCAGGTTAATAACAGCCCAATGATTTGCCCAGGGCTGCCTGTGATCTTGGCTACAGATTTAACACACTCTCAGAAGGAGGCCAGCTAAAACAAGGACTGAGATTATTCTCTAGGGAATGAATGCTATTAAACACACACACACACAAATATTCTTGCTAAAGGACAAAAATAAAGAGAAGAAAAAAGGGACAGGAACCAACTATTCTTTTAATCTCCTGGAAACTATCAGTCACAGGAAATTGGTAAAGGATGAACCAACATATGTACACAAATCAGCAATTGGTTGCTTAATATATGAAGAATAATTATATAATCTATCCAGCAGTGTACAGACTATTACATATATGCAGGGGCTTAGCCATTCAATTTCCCATGTCAAATGGCAATTGTGTGGCTAAAGCGTCTTTGGTCCTTTAAGTACAGCTTTAAGATTTAAACTCAGTAAAGCAAGGTAATGCAGATTTAATGGAAAGCAGTCTTAAGGAAAAAAAAAAAAGAAAAAAGAAAAAAGCAATTCTCAGACTCTGACTCATCCTACTAAAGTCGAGATGGACTGGAACGACAAAATCTGTGCTAATGAGATGACAAAATGCAGTGCAATGGGATCAGGTAGGTGTTTTGGGTAGTCCCAGGGCTTTGTCTAGGAAGTTAACACATCAGCTCTTGAAGGCCAGGCTTGAAAAGCTGTGCCAGATGTATGTTCATAAAGCCATCAATCAAAACAAAGCACGGAAAACATGATGTAATGAGTGTCCACAACACCTCCTGGACAGAAAGCCCACCTCTCCTCTAATGTTCGGTACTCCTTCTAGACTGAACTAGTGCCTCAGTGTATCCCCAGTGCAAACCCCTAAGGCCACTCAAGGTTGTTGTGGGACAACAAAACAGTGAATAAAGAAAACCAGAAATGGGGATGGAAAAGCTCTCCATTTCAGGCAATTAAACCTCAAGGTTGGTTCCCATGGCCATTTTCTGAGTTGGCTCCCACTCTCTTTTCCCTAGAAGTTTCATTTATTCTCCTCACATAAATCTGTCTTCCTTTTCTTAAAGATGAAGCAATAGGCAACTTTTTTTTTTTTTTTTTCTTTTCCCCTCATTGCTTACTGCCTGTAATTTTGTACTGCATTTTTAGAAATCCTGGCACATGGCACACCTGTCCAGTTTCCACATGGAATAAATGAAACAACTTCTTCTGCCCCAGAACCACCATCTTTCCTGTGTTCAGCACGGGGCTCAGGAAGCAAGTGCCAAGGAACTGTTTTCAAAACAAGAAGGTTACAAGAGACCCAAGGGAAGAAAAAGCACTCGATAACATCTTAAAGGCAGTCATTGCTTGTAAATCAGGTTCATTATTACACATCCACGTGAGCCTGCTGTTGGGATCACTACTCCCAATTCACATATAAAAGTAAGAGGAGAACTCAATATTTTACATTCACCTCCTCTTTCCCCATTGCTGAAGATTACCTAATGTCAAGCATGCATAATACTATGGGAATCTTAAACCACTATGGATCTTTGTCAGAAACTGAACTTTATGTCAATGAAAGCAAATGCCAATTTCACTTTCTGCCACCTACTGTATTTTTGAAAAATCTCCTTTCTGAATGGCTTATGCATGCTAGGATGTTCAGTTTTGTACCCTACAGCATGATTGACACTTACGGGGGAAGCAGTGAGGGATGTGGGAATATGCCAATACCTTGGAAGCAAACATGGCATTTGCCTCCCTCTTCCTTTCCCGTGTGAGAATAAGACAGTACCTAGCAGTGAGATAACTTCACTCTCACACCTGTCACCCACAGCTGCTGCCAAGGGTCACCAGCAGCAGTACAATAAGAGAAAATATTTAATCTTATGAGGGTCACTTTAAAGCAAGTGACAAACTTCTCTCCCTGCTTTAACAGAGGCACTAAAATGAAAAGGCTTTGTGTTAAATAACAAAAGTCTGTTAAAGCTCGGCTCTTACCTGTTCCTGTTCATCTTAAATGTTACTGATTTACAAAATATGACACAAAGCTAAAATCTTCATCAGCAATTATGATATATGCTCGCTCACCACAGGTATGGATTAAGTATATTAAATAGACTAAATAAGTGATGAGCTCAAACAGAGCACATCCTGTGTTTTCTTAAAACTCTTCAAGTCCAACCTTTCTAGGAAATTTTGCCTTTGGTTCTCCCCCTAATTTTGCCTTTTTGTCCTCCCCAAATCAGAAGGGCTGTAAAATTAACTTATACTGAAAATGAACTTTTCTTGAGAGCCAGTAAACTTCATGCAATGCTGCTTCAGTCTAGCTAGATCAAGTTGTGAATCAATATATTAGTATGCCTTCTTCAGCCACGTGCACAGCATCTGTGCCGAAGATGATGTGACCTTTGGAGACTACAGCCATCAGGGCTGGCTGCCACAAAGGATTAGACCTGAAATCCAACAAGACCACCACTCTCATTCTTCATGGTGGCTGGTGTGAGATGCTTCAAGTGACAATGCGGTGAGATGTGGGGTAATTTGATCCAACCAGTCAGTCTTAGCCTGATCTCTAATATTTAGGAGCTACTTGAAGGACTGAAGAGCAAGGTTTAAACCTTAGCATTAGATGCATAGAATCATTAGATGCTTCCATACTCTTGTGTACCAGAGAAAAATCTCTGCTCTTGTTTCCAGTGCTGGAAGTGGTGCAGTGAAGCCAGAACTGGTGCACACTAAGAACAAGCATTTTGGAGCCTGAAAGCACCATTGCAAGACTCCTTTTTAAATCCATGAAGCACTAGGCATCTCTGTGGTACTTCTATATGAATAAAAGTAAGAAGATGGACCTGAATACTCCAGCAAAAATAGAGTAAACAGGATTAAAATCAAGCACTTTTTTTTTTTTTTTTTGGTAATATAACCTCCTTGCAGAGGTTATTAATGTTAATCAACAGGAAAAGCTGACTGTTTTTCCTTTCATTAAAGAAAACGACATTCAAATTGCAGAAAAGGCAAGATTTCTCTCTTCTGGATGCTATTAAATGACACCGGGAAGACTCCAAGAATAGACAGCAGTAAACATAACTCCTTTTTTTTTCATTCTTAAATGGTCACTTATTGGAAAAAATAAGCATTCCCACGGCAGGAAGTAGCAGGTTAAATTCTAAGACCTGTTTAATGCCAGAACAGATGATCTGATTTTTTTTTTTTATTTTTATTTTTTTACAGATCCCATCCAATCTATCATCTTCAAATTTATTGAAATGCACACACTCCCCATTTATATTATTCCCAGCCTTCTGCAAGGCTCATTAAGTTCACAGGTGTTCTGAAGGCGTCTCTTTCAGACAGCACAATCTATAAAATGAATCACTATCTCCACGCGCATTGCAAGCACCCATCCCCGGCTGTTTGCTCTCTGACAGCGAGGAGCCAGACTTGCATGGGAAGGGTATTGCCACCCCACAAGGCCAGGGGACAAGAGAATTGCTCTTGCCAGCTTTACTTGCTCTTGCACAAAGGTCAGGCAAAACATTGTCTGCTTTAATTCATGTCTTCTCTGTTTTACTTTTAGCCTGTGAAACAGAGTAAACCACAGCAGGAGAAATATATTTAATTTATGCTTGAAAAATGCCTTATACTCCAACAGGTATATAAGGGTCCCCTTGAGAATGGATATTTTGTAGTTGTAAGCTACTCCTGGAGAAGAAAAAATAAGTAGATGATTTAAAAAGAGACTTCTCACAACATAAGGAACAGCTCAAGCATTACTGATAGAAGCTTTGGCATTATTCCTCCTAGAGACTCGTTTTAGTGTTTTACTATCTAAAGCAGCCCCTTGGGACTCCTGCACAGCCTGAGCATGTGGAAGGGCACATTGATAGAGTTTAAAGGCCAAATTCATTGCACCAGCAAGGGCAGCCTCTCGTCCAAACTGCGCTGTAACTCTCAGCTGATGGACCATCAGCTCACCACTTAATGTGCCTGAAGACATGCCTCCTGCTCACTCTCACCCTGACCTCTCTCCCCTTGGTCCTCCTATTTTTGCTTTCTTGGAGAAACAATCAATAGGGTGAACATGAGAGAATTTCTGCCTCAGTAGGTGCCAGCCCAGGTGATTACTGTGGACAAGCTCAAGCCAAAGAAGTAAAACGGATGAAGTGATGGGCAGGGTGCCAGAGGTACTCAGAACCAGGAGAGATCCAGGCACACTCGCTGGGAGAGGCACGAAAGCACCTAAGCACTTCAGTGCCATGGCCACGTCATTACTTCTGTGAAACCTTCTGTAAAGACATCAGGGCCTCCCCGATTAAATCATCCTTCAGGTCCACCTGGTACTTGGAAGACCCCATTTCTAAAACTGACTTAACTTTAATCAAAGGCGAGTATCTTACCTGGAAGACTGGAGTTGTGGGTCTTAGCTCCACCTTTCTGGCAGCTGTAACTCACCTCACTCTCCATCAGCCATCAGTACACAACTGGAGAGTAAGGCTCCTCCCTAGCTATATAGAAGCAAACAGAAACACAGCCTCTCCCCTCCCTAGAGCTGAGGGCCAAAAACAGTGTGCAGGGGGAATTCAGCCTAGCAGGTCTAAGATTCAGAAGGTAAATTCCCATTTTCAGAGAGAACTGAGGCTGCCAAGATCTTCTGAGGAGGTTCACCTTGCTGTGGAGCAAAAGAAGCAGTAAGAAACCTGAACTGCAACTAAAGAAATCCTCTGTCCTGCAGCAGCTGTCCTGCAGGTATTTCCCCAGCTGAATGCCCACCTCGCCATTTTCCAAATTTCAGCTTACTTCAGTGAGGGGGTGCAAGCTGTTTTGGCGAGATGCTCCATGCTTGCGAACCTTCACACGCTCACAGAAGAGAGCTGAAACACCTCCCAGAATCTGGGGGAAGGTAAGGAAAAAAGATTCCTATAAAGCAAACAACGCCCACTGCCACTGGAAGAATGCCTACTGCTAAGCTTACATCAAACAGCTAGTGCTAAGTATTTCTTTCTAGAGACAGAAATGCATCCTGGGGAAAAATAAATAAATAAATAAAATAAAAAATGTTTTAGGCACTTTAAAGGCTCATTAAGCTTGCAGCTTAAGCTCTGAGGATGCCTTGGCTTGAACACTGCAGCAAATACCATGTTGACACTTACCATTATTGCTCAAGTGTCAGAGTAAAGCTTTAAATGGTTGAAGAGACCATGTCAGATGTGAGGATACTGTGAAATGTTGTGAGGATGCCCAAGAGGGGCTCTCCTAGTGATGTCCACACTGACACCAACAGGGAGGAAAGGTAGGAACATCCACACTGCTCCAGCACTCATGAAATAACACAGCTTCTCAAAGCAGCTTGAGCGTGTACCCCTACACTCCAGCCAATGCCATCCAGCAGCGGGGAGCTGCATGCCAGTACTGAGGGGAGGTGTGTTACAGCAGGTGTGTTGTGATTAAAGCCACATTTTCCCTCCAATCTGAGGGAAAGATCAATATTTTCACTGTGGCTAATCCATCACTGGCAGGTTGGTCTTACTCAAGACGTGCTCAGAGCAGTTTTGCTGCTGCCTAGAAGCCTTTTAATTTCTTTACGTGCAGCCACTTAAAGCACCTTTCTTTGAACTGGCATCTCCGGGGCTTGTTTTGGCTTGATTTGGTTTGCATCAGCAAGAACCCTTTCTTCTTCAACCCCCCATGACAAGGCACTGCATTTACCCAAATGTTATTGCGGGAAGCTTCCCAAGGCAGCCTGCTTAGGGATCCATTGCCTCAACAAGGGTCTCTATCCCTGTTTTAGGTGCCAGACTCCCAGCTGCCATGACAGAAGGCTGCGAGTCTCCTCTGCGTCCTGGCTCATCCGTGCCAGCCCATATGGACGTGTTGCAGCTCTGGGGACAGCTGATGGGGCACAAGACCCTGATAACCAGGCACCTGGCCTGCTCCCTCCATGCCCTGTGCCAGCCAGGAAGGCAGCATTCATAATCTATTGTCCCTCCCCACATCTTTTTCCTTTGTACAAAAGATCCCACGTGCACTGATCTGAAGTTCTGATGTCTTCTGGCAGCCCCAAGTCTGTCATAGGGTCATTTATCATAAAATATGGCCAAAATAATATTGATAATTGAAGATGATAGATGGATGGATTTGCCATCTAAGTACTTGCAGAAGAAGAAAAAAAAACAAACCATTCTGAAATACATAAACATTTGAATCCTAAAGAACAACAGGTATGAATATATAATGGAAGTCAGTTGGTGAATGTTTCTGTGCAATTGCTGCTGAAGTCTCTGATGCTGAGGCAGACATCTCCAGCAAACAAGCTGCCACGCACTCTTCAGTCACTAGGCTCCATGAAAAGAAGAGGATTGCTGGATGCAGCTAGTTGCAAATGCACTCTCTGAGCGTCTCTGTCCTTCACTGCCGTAACCCTTGGTCAGGCTGGAATTTTTCAATGCTATGTCATGTGTTTGACTTCAGGTGCCTCTCTGAGATTCTTACAAACTAAATTTCCCCCAGATCCTTAAAACAAAGCTTTGGGAAAACAAAATATCGTTTTAAGGACTCAAGTCAGATACTGAAAGCCCAGACATGTGGAAACACCAAACCATTTTTAAAACTTCAGCTTCTGTCTTCAAAGATCAAACATACAAACTACTGTTTCTAGCAAGGAAAAAATGCAAAGAAAGCCACAGAATATTATCTAGGAAATGTGTTGTGGGAGACTGATAAACCAGATGTGCTGTCACTGGTTTACTGTCAGTCAATCACTGCATTTGTGGCTGATCATTTGGATAGATTCATCTGCATACAAAAACCGTACCACGTCATCTCATCTGAAAACACTTTTGAAACAATCAGGCAGAACAGTTAACAGGGAGGTATCCCTCACTGCACATCATTGTCTTTAAGGCATTAACAACCAAAATTGAACATACGTCAAGTATTCGTATAAAAGAACTAGATTCCTTACAGGATTAACAAAGAAAACAACAAAAAAAGCAGAAGAACATTTATCTTAAATTGTTAGGACTATTGCAAAGCATTAGGCTTATGCTACCATTTCTGAACTCTCCATTCCAGTTTCACCCCGCCTTTTATTTACCTTGAATCCCCAAAGGACTAACATTGCCTCTCAATGCTGGCACATGATGGTACTGGTGTGGCCTTGAACTCCTGTACATCCAGTGGTACCTGCCAATTTCCATTTCTGGTCTGGTGATCACTGCCAATTTTAGGTGGTAAAAAGTCAGTGTCACCAAAGTTTGTAGTTCAGCACTTTCAGTCATTTAACTTTAAAAATAAGAGCCCATTAAAACACACTGTAGTTTCATCACTGAAATAACGTAACTTTACCAAAACAAGGGAGAGGTTGGGGGGACAAACAACAGGGAAATGTTCATACAAATATTAAGAAGGGTTGAACAGCTGGAACTCCAGCTGGGATTTGAATTAAACCCATGGGAAAGGTCCTCAGTGGCCAGTCATTCCTCCTCACCCCCGCCCCGTTTCTACCCCTCATGGCAGGGAATGAAAGAAGACATAGCCATGGCAAAACATGTTATCTAGTTCCTAAAAACTCCAAATCTGACAAAGAGAATGATTAATATCACATGTCGAGACAAGTCAAACACAAAAGCTCATTCTGTTATTTTTTTACATAAAAAAAAAATAAATTGTGGGTTTTGTTTTGCATAGGCTCTGCTGATTTCCAAAATTCTGGACCAAATAAGTTAAAAGAGGCTTATTCGAGGGTTGGAGGGAGCAGGAGCTGTTATCCTTCTACCCCTCTTTTTGGGGCCCAGAGGACAGGCACAGCATCAACATTTCCCCCTCGCCTCCCTCACGGCGCTGCCGGGCTGTCAGGGCAGGATGACCTGGCCATTCCTTGTAATGCACTGCAGCCCCCTTGGCCCCAGTGAAATGCAAAGGTAATCACCCTCCCTGGCCAAAATAAATATGACTTCACAGCATTTCAGTAAGTGGAGGAAGTGACGGTTACAATGTCAGAAGCCATGTATTGTGAGTTAGGTCCAAGGCAAATTTCTGGGGGGTAGGAGCTGGAATGCCATACATTTTTGGGCTGTGAGGGCCCCGGTCCTTATCTCAGATTGTTTTGTTGCTGGTGAGTTTGGCACAGCTACATTTGCATACGTCAGAAGAGAAACATCTTGGCTTCGAATCCAAATGGTGGATCTAGAGGTTTGCAACAGGAATTTGTCCATCTCCTACACCAGCGAATGAACTCTGGTGCTAAAAGAGCCTCTTGGGTTGACACAGACATAGTACCGATGGCTCAGTAAAGGCCACTTCATGGTTTGCTACTTGTCCCCTCTCCAGTACTCGCACGCAAACCATCAAGCAGTGTGTCTTTCCTAAGAGGCATTGCTTGACTTTGCATAGCTTATCCTTCCTCTTTGGAAAGACAAACGCCACATTTTATGAAGGCAACCAAATTTAGAATGTCTTGAAGCTATCATTCCAAAATGACTGTGCATGCTCAGGAAAACTTCCGTGATGATATCATCTCCTCCTGCTTACACAGGAACAATCCCGCTCATGAGATCACAAAAAACACCGTAATAATTGAATTTGATACAAACTGGAAAACAACAGCACTGCTTGCTGGTACTGTGTACTGTCTGCCCCCTCCCTGCTCCCTCATATTTTTGAAGCTACTTACTGGACATGAGTAACAGATTCAGATTTTAATAATAATAATAACCAGCTGGCAAAACTTCTGGGAAGAAAAAAAAAATTTCAATTGCTCTGCAGGAGCATTTAGATCACATCCTTGGCACCACAATGGTCTTATCCTGCTAGGCCAGAACCCACAATTTGAAATTTCTCTTGTGGCATCTACAAAAATGACTTGCTGAAAGCAGCAGATGCTGGCACAGTCACTACCTACTGTGGGACCAGCATCAAACACCGAAACGTGGAGTTAGCATGCAAACTTTGCAGCATCATTTCTGTAAGCGAAATTTTTTTTTTTTTTTTTTTTAATTAGTCATTTCTGGCTTTGCAAAAACAGGGCTCCTTTCATAGGGCGGTGGTTCAAATTGCATGAAGAATCTCAGTTTTTCCATTGCTCTGCAAAGAGACACTTAGCAGCTGGCCGCTTTATGGCCTTCACTGCACGCATGACGTGACTCCTGAAGCCAGAGAGTATCTTCTGGTGACTTCTCTGGGCTCCACAAAGGTCCATTTGTGCAAAATCACCACCAGGTCAGAAGCTCCATAGGCTTCAGTGGTGTAACAAACACCACACACAGTACAGAAAAAAAGGAATTTTAACTCTGCTCCCCAAAAATTCAGATGACGACTGCTTTATGTTTATTTTTTTTTGAGGAACTAACGATACAAGTTGCATTTCTAGGTGTAGGTGAAGATGCCCTCTGTGCACAGCCGTGCTCATTAAGGCATCCTGTGCTGGATCCCACGCAGAGCCAGCAGCTACAGGACCGACAGTGTTTGTGTGTCACACAGTGCAGACACGCTGATGGCGACTGGGGCGTTCAACATGCATTTTGGATGAATCATCTCACATGCCTGCAATAAAATTTGCGGTGTCCAATGTCCTCAACTCTTGCTGTCTCTAGCATATGGCTTTAGAGGAAACAAACAGTTTGGACTTTCACCTGTGGCAGCCAACGAAGCAGTGTGTGGTCCATGGGAGCAAAGAGGGGGTTATCACTGGGTCATTTATGATCTGACAGCCTGGTGATATATACTGCACCAGCAGCAGGGCTGGTCAGAAAATGGGGAAAGGCTGGAGAAATAGAATAGGGCTCCCCTCTCCAACAACTCTGCTCCCCTCTCCTGCTGCAGTCTATTGTCCACAGACATCGCCATCTGGGTTTCTTTCCCTGTTACCATATACTGTGGCACATATGTCTAGGTTTTCTGCTTTCATGAGGTCAGTCAGGCAAGTATGAGTACAGTCTCTGAGCGTTTTTCAACCCCCTCCTATTTAGAAGCCAAATCCTATTCATTAAAACCTAAATCACTAAGCCTGCCAAATTATTATCCCCAGAATATAGTGTGTCCCAGATTCTCCCTGGGCTGGACCTCTTTCTACAGTTGTATTCTTCAGGGACTTATACTAAAGCAGTTATTATTTTCTGGGGATCTGAAACACCAATAAATTGTTTGAAACAGGAACAAGTATACAGCACACTAAAAATCTTTAAATGGCTTCATAGCTCTGAAAGTATCCCCTAATGCTAAGCTCATGCAATGCACTTGAAAACTTTGGCTAATAACTATAACGTATGTTAAAAAGATGATTTTTTTTTCAATTTGCTGTAATAAAAAATACATCTATTGGTGATGCATCAAAATGTCGTAAGTTCACTCCACAAAAAGAACTTCACTAAAAGTGAAGTAAACTGCATGTTAATTCAGGCCTTTCTCAAGTCACACCCCAGCATCTCTGTTCAACTGCAAAACACAGTTGTGTTTAAGCAAAGTATCTTCTTCATGCTGTTGACTAGCACATACTTACCTAGTTAGAGTTTAATACTGGAAACATCGCTTTGTATTATCATGAATATAATAACTGAAGATCACAGCCCTTCCTGTGCACAGGGTTGTATTTCAGGGAGTATCTTATTAGGCAACAGCCAATAAAATGAACCATTGACACAGCTGTTGAGGTTGGCTTTCATTATTCCTAAGTATAGCAAATGCAATTTGTACATAGTATGCATCCATAGAAGGAAACTATTTCCAAGTATAATAGCTTTTTTCCATGTGTAAATGGTAAATTCACTGTGGCCATCCACAGCCTTTTTTGGTTGGTTGTTTTTTGTTTGTTTGTTTGTTTTCTCTTTTTGGTGTACGTTGGGGGAATTTTGCAGCTTGGTAATATTCCTCTTAGTTAAATGGAAAGGGGAACTTCTTGTCTCTGCTGATGTGTATCAGGATCTATATCATTCACTGCTGATGCAAAAAGGCATTTCGTTTTTCTTATTTATTCCACCTCAGTAAATCTGCCTGCCCAGTCCTCACGTTTTGATTTAATTTAATGCCTGCAAGATAAGCCCTGTCATTTGTAATAATTTGTAAACCTTCATCTTTAAAATGCATCCAATCTGTCCTGCAGCCCTGTAAAGGATCTGCTAAACATTTTGCTTGAGTGTGCTCATGGTGTTCTCTGATAAGGGCTGCTGATATGCAATGTAAAGCTGACTTGCTTCTTATCTCCATCAACATGGGCGTTGTTCCATTTCCAATTAAAAAACTGGGGCAGCAGCCACTCATCTGGGTGCAGAGGAACAAATGCCTGATAAGCACTGAATCCAACAGCTGGGCAGTATCATTGCCTGAATCAGGCAGGGGGCTTGCAAAAATCCTTATTAAAATACAAAGCTGGAATTCACATACAATTCAGTAAACTTTGGAAATGTAAATAAGATCAATCTTTTTCATTTACCAGTCCGTAAATATTCATAAAGCCTATTAGCTTGCGTAAATTGTCTCAATTATACTGCGGTCCAAAATAGCAGGCCTTCCACATTTGCCACAGGGATGGGAAACACAAACTGGTACCTACATGACACCTCTCTCCAGTTGCAAATTGTATGAGGTGCTCGAACCCAAAGTAGACCTCAGTGCCTGGGTGGTTTTGTTCCCCTCTGTTTCCCTCTGGAGCACAGGAGTTTACATAGATAGCATGCAATCGTATCCTCATTTCCTCAAAGTATTTGCATTTGGCAGTGCAAAGCACCCTGCATGTGGACCTGAATATCCAACGCGAAGTGCTCGGGATCTTTTCTTGCCCAGTTTTAGCAATAACAACATCTCCTTGGACTTGGCCATTCATTTCTGGAAGGAAGAGTTAAAATATTGTGTGACAGCTCTTCCATTGCTCCAAGCTGCCATAGTTGCCTTGCAACCACTGGACCTAGTGCATTTCATAAAGGGCAGTTACTACAGTAAGCTCAGGTGTGATGTAAGAGGAAAAAGGAGCTGTTGCAAGCCTGGCAAACCTTTCGATCAGGAGATCCGGTCCCCTTTTGAAGAGGTCAGTTGCTGTTTTGCAAACCCAAACAAAGCAACAATATTTTCCAGGAAGTTTCTCCACACAAAGAAAAAGCCCATTTTTCACCACAAGGGCTGCTGGTGAAAAAGCCCTTTTGCATAAGCCTGCGATTTCCCTGAGGCACCTGATGCCTGCTGAGCCCATCTGAAACCCGGCTGGACCACGCAGTCTCAGCATGCTGGAACATCTGCCCCCCAAAAGCTCTGCAGACCTCCTCCATCAGCAAGCACTTCATGGCAGTAACTTCTCATGGGGACCTGGGCTATTTTACTACGGAAACTAAAAGTAGAATTGACTGTTTCAGCTTTCTGCATTTTAATTCGCTGTGAAACATATTTGGAAGTTAACTGAATGGAAATAAAGAGCATAATGTGGGAGACCATGTGTTACTTTCAGAAATTAAGGAACTGTCATGAACAAAGCCCCAAAGTGTTACATAAACATACCTAAGTAACATAGCCAAAGTATGAAATTATCACAGAAAAGCCAGGAAATGGTGGTGAAATTAAGATAGGAAATTCCCCAGGCTGCATCCTACAAAAACAACAGATCAAACACCTTGACTTGGTAACAGATTTACTGTTCTACATGTTGTGCTTTCACCCTTGCCAAAATAAAAAGAGAAACTATAAACTCATCCTAAACACTCTCAGCAACACATTTTGTTTTGCACAGCTGCTGACACATAAAGATAACTTTGGTTTTTATTGTCATGAGTTCTAACAGTTTAAAAGAAACTCATCAGTCATAAGAAAAGAAATCACTGTAATTTTTGAAGAATTATCTGTGAGCTTCAGGTGGTTTAATAGCCAAGGTATTTAGGACATTTTGTATATTAATTACTCAAAAACTGCAGCGAGGTGGGTTACTGCCCACATACACTAATGGCTTTCAGAGTTTAATCTCTCATCAGTGGAACTCCTTTTGTGAAATCCCTAAGGGATTATGTAGTACTATGTCTAATCACTTGACAAATTTCATTTACTTGAAACTGAAGCTAGGTTTGAATTATACAAAGTGTGTAGGAGGGATCAGATTCAAAGCAGCAAAATAGAATCTGGTACCGGACAGGATCAGATTTATTATTACATTCGTATCCAAACTGTTTAACAATAAATGAAACGATTTTCTCAGTGAAACCTATTAGTTGTGTATCAGCTGCATATGTCTATGAGATACTCAAATTGCTTACAAACAGCACACAACATAGCATGAATAGCATGAATCATGTAAAAAGGCAGTGGAGATTTTAATAATTTTGTATTATTTAGCAAAAAGCTTGTTGCTATGACTTGTACAATAGCCTGCTACTCTGTGAGGAGAGATTTATTTGGCATGAATTACATGATGCAGAAATAAAATGGTCCTTGGGTAGCTGCATCTACCCCCTGAAGTTGAGCCCTCCAGACCAAAAGCACCACCTGTACCGCTGGGATGAGCAAAGCACCTCTCCCATGCACTGCCACCTCCCTGCTGCACAACGGCTACCACCAGCTTGTTTTCTCCATTAAAGAGCAATTCTTGGTGGTTAAACACATCCCGAAACCTAACACTGTGAAACTCATGGCATTATTCTCCATTTCCAGAGAGCAGACAGATCTCCACATGAACAAAACATGCCAGAAAACACCACAGAAAATGAAAAGGAATTTAAAATTAAGAGTAGTATTTGGCAACAAGCTAGCTAGAGGAAGGTAGTGTGATACTGGAGTCTCCTGGATGTTTCTATAGCTGAGGTCTCCCGCACTGCCAAGCCCCACTACACGGCAGGTCTCGGTGGAAACGCCGGGTTTCGGCTCCAAAAAGGACACACAAACACACAGCCACACGCTCCCTCCAAACCAAATTCACCAAAGCCTATCAAGGACGCAGCAATGACAAGACTTCTTTTACAGAAAAAAATCATTTCTGGTCCGCTCAGGAAAGGCTCAGAGCAACCGTATGCTCAGACAGACGGACAGACCGCCGCTCCATCGCCGCGCTGCCGAGCCAGCAGATGCGCTAAGGGTTTCTGGAGAGCCCTTCTGAAAAGTGACCCAACTGGCCTGAACCTCTCTCAGCGCCCTCAGTGAACGGATTTAAACAGGCTATTGTTCGACCCCCGGGTACCTTTTTTCTCTTGGCTTTGTTCTGCATTTTCCTCCGCTGCAGTTTCCATGGCTGGCTTCATACCATCCACCAAAAATGCCGCCCCCCCGCCCCCCCGGCACAGGCTCTTTCTCCTCGCCTCCTTTCGCGCTCCCTTCCGTCTCCTATTGAGGGCGGCGGTGACGGAGCGCCTCTGTTCTCCCTCCCGTGGATCACAGCCCCTTCCACATCGCCCAGACTCTTGTCAGCTTCGATTTCGCTCCGCTCACTGGCCCGCCCGGCACCGTGCCAGCCACCGCTCCGCCGTACGTCACCGCCGGCCCCGGCTATAAGAGAGCCCCCTGCACCCCTTCCCCGCTCCCTGGCATAGGGGAACCGCTCCCCTGCGGTGAGCGATGGGGAGGGGAGAGGAGGGTGAGGAAGAAAGGAGCCCCCCCCGTCGCCTTGGAGGGGAGCGCAGGCCGGAGCACAGCCGCAGGGCTCGCTTTCCCGTGGGACCCTGTCGCCACGCCGCGCATTTTGATTTATTCCACATGCCCCCTGCCCTTGTGAGGGATGGGGGGCGAGGGGTCGACACCGCTTGTTTGCTCCCCTGGCTAAGTGAGTCCCGATTAAACGAGGCAAAAGCACGTAGGGGAGAGGCATACGAGCAAGGGTGCCTGTATCTGTAAGGAAAATCTAAATTATTTCTCTGACTCGTGAGCACAATGGAAACAAACAAACAAACAAACAAAAAAAACACATAAAAATCACAGCAGGCAGAAAGGAGACAAGCTGAAGTGACCTAAAATGTACGTGCAATACTGTAAAGGACGAAATGTTGAAAAAAACACAGCTTGGGGTTATAAAAGGATGCCTGCCATTTGAGACCTAAAGCTACACACAGAAACGAGCGCATTGTCGCTGTGAAGGCCGGGTGCGATGGCTGCCCTCCATGCAGCACTGCCCGTGGCATGGCACCAAACTGGCTCTTCACAAAGCAAAACCAGGCCGTGGCCATGCTGCTCCGTACAGGGCCACCTCAGGTGTTCCCCAGCCTGCTCTGGGGAGCCAACATGCACACGGGTGTTGTTCAGCATCCAAATCCCAAGCCGACACATCCAAGGCACAGTACTAAGGCTCATGAGCTTTGCCCACCACTCTGCTCGTCTCAGTGGCCTGTGACGTGCCACGCTGCACAGGGTGGCTGTGCAACCAAGGAGCGATGGGCTTTTTGTAATCTGGCAGGTTTCAGCACTTTCGAGCCCCTGCGGCAGATCCTGCAGGCTGCAAAAGCGCCAAGAAGATTCAGCGAATGCTGAAGATGTTAAAACCTACACGCTGCATGTTCCATATAGCGGATTCAACCAGGAGAGTGGGAAGAGGGAAGCAGGCCAAGGATTTGTAGCTGCAATTCAGCCTTTTCTGACTGAAGTTACTACACCCACAATTTTGCTGTGCATTTTTATTTCTATAGATGTCTAGTGAAAAGCACAAAAAAACTCAGACCCTTTAGAGAAAGTTCCCTTCATTTGCAGGAAAGCAGTGCACAAATCTCCTCCCTCACCAGTGTCACCACAACAGCAGCTGAACAGTAATGCCCAAAGCAAAGTAACAAGCACATCATGCCCCAACCCCATTGCCAAGAGGTCTTGTGCTCCTCACCCATCCTAAGACTTCACAGCACAGCACCAAAACTTGATGCTAGGCATTTACCTAAAAACCTTTCTTGAAGTCCAGGAAGAGTCTGTGCTTGAAGCTCACATCTCAGCAGAATGTCTTATGAGCAGGATGAAGCTAATTTGTAGAGAAGATGAAGTTTCCACAGGAACCCTTGTGCAAGGCTCTTGCAGGTAATCAAATCAGCAGCCCCAGCAGAAACCTCACCCCCCTGTGCAAGGCTTATTTCGCCAGCCTGCTATAACACACACAGATCAGCCCATAGACACTAAAATCCCTGCCCCAACGAGACCATGTAATGCAAACATGCTCCTTCAAGGAAGCACCTGAATGGTGAAAACATAGGTGACTTGTTTCCTGTGTTGCTTTAACCATTACTAAATGTTTTTCAAATTCTGCAGTCAGCAAGGAAAAAGAATTTGGGATAACGATTATGCAAAGTAAACCTTCTATAAAGTGTGTTTCTTTCTACCATTTACCATCAGTAAGATTGAAAATACATAGCAAACACACCCTACTTGCTGAAAGTCACATTGATTTTAGCCATTGGTCAAAGCAATTGACTGCTCCTGACACTGAAATTCCTTTCTTGGAACTTCTCATCATTCAGTCTGTGCTTCTGGAAGCTCACAGCTGTGACAGGCTACACCTTGGGTTGTTAATGACCTTCACTCACTTTGGAAGGTAAAACAATTAAAGGATTGAAACCTCACTTCTGACTGCCCCGAGTTACAAAAACCCTGTTCAGAAAATAATCTGATAGCTCTAACATTAATATTCCAAAGTAGTATAAATGCACAGAAAACACAACTGTCACCTGGAACTTCCTTTCTTTAAGCAGAAAGTACATTCAATGAATCTTTCGTTCTGTCCTTGGAAGAAACCCTTTACCAAACCCCTTTCTCTCGGTCAGTGACACCTACTCCTTCAAACAACTGCATGCTTTCCCTCTGCCAAGCAGATTTTGTTGGGCAGGCTCAGGACTTTTTAAGCATGACAGAACTAAGAAGCCAGGAGAATATTTTCCCCTACTTTCTCCTAGGATAATCCCTTCACCAAACTAGCAATACAAAAGTAAGAGCATGGTACCAAAACTCCTGGAGACCCTGAAATGAAGACTTCAGAGGCCATCAACCTAAACTATTCAGAGGCATTAATTCTACTAAATCATCCTCTAAAAGCTCTAAGTGATGCATGATTGCACTGTTCTCCCCCACTGTTTACTGCTTTCCAGGTTGCTGGAATGTATGATGGGTTTTATGTACTTATCATCTTAAGTAATTTCTTAATCTTACTCCTTGTCCCCCCATTGGTAAGCACAGCAGATAGAACAAACCATAGGCTATTTCCTCCAGTGCTAACACAAGTGTGGATCTTGCACATCACATGTTAATCTCAGCAAGTTCTCTCCTCCATCACCCCCTCTCCAAATCAGATATATCATTCTCATAATGCATGATCAAACCGGGAGACATCAAGTCTTATGCCTATGACAAATGGCAAAAGACAATGACACAAAGGTGGAAAATAACAAAGACAAACAAACAAACAAACAAAACAAAACAAAAAACCTTTGAAGACTGAGAAGACTAATACTTAGCAAAAACCTGCTGTACCAACCAGGCTGATTTAGATAACCAGTGACCAGGAAAGATGGCTAGTTACATTTTAGGAGTTCAGCCCAGCATTTTGTTTGCAGACCAAAATAAAAACGAAAATGAGGAGAAGGGCAGAGCAGCAAGGGATTCTGCTGCTAAAGCACATGTCCTTGGGGAAAATCATTCAGACTTGGGGAAAGTAATTCAGAATCCTGACAGACAACACAGCTAAAACGTACAGCCAGACCCCATGAAGAACAGCAATGGAGCAAAATATGAGAAGGCACTGCAGACCAAGTGACGCTCACTACAAAATAGCATTAAAGAGGTTTTAATCTATTTTACCTAGCTTAAAATAAAAAATAAAAAATAAAAAAAACACATTTAATCATTTTGCTCAGTCAAGTAAAGCACTACAATTGCATGTGTTAAAATGATATTAAAAATCCAATTCCATTCATGTGTCAATTCTGTCAAACATCTATCTTTAATGTCACTGAATCTAGTTTACATTCCTGAAGGCTAAAGAACTCTATCATAAGCTAGGGAAAATTCTTTAGGTTTAAGCACATTTTTGCCATTTCTACAAAACCTTCACAGAGCTGTAATAAAGAGTGTTCCCAGATAGTTCAAGAACAATTTTAGACCATCCTATGAGATTTGAGATTCTGAAGTTAAAATTCAGAGGCTGTTCCTCAGACCACAGTGACGTATTCCAAACAACTAATTTTAAAGACACTTGTAGTGTGCATGTTTTAGAAAATATGTAAAAATATTCAAGAGAAGGAACAAATACACATACAGCCACTTGGTGCATCTCAGTATAACTGCTCACAGTCAGACCTGTTTTAGAGCAGTTACCTAGGCTTGAGTATAAAATCCACTCTGAATGCTCATGCAAAAGCCAGCAAATTTTCCATGTGGATGAAATTAAAGCATGAAAACAGGCTTTTAGTTGTGCAGCAGTCAAGTACCTGGCAACTACTTTTTTAAAAAAAAGTCTGGGACCCATTCTTCAGACATATTAGATTACTAGGAAAATGAAATCCTAATTAGTGATCTCATGAACAAATAATGGTGGAAAAAAACTGCACTTTTACCACATCACAAAATACAGACTATTAAAAAAATATGAGCCTGCACTGCAGTTTAGGGATCTCAGTCTTGGATTTCTGTGCAGGGGCAAAACTGAAGACTTAAACCTGGAGAGTAGTTATCCCTGCAACCTAAGGAAATGCTGAATTCACTAATGCAGGTGCTCCAGGAAGATGAGTAGAGCTTAACAGTGTGAAGGTGCCAGTCCTGTGACCCCTTTCATGAAGCCACGTGAAGATGGCAATGACTGCTGCCAAGCTAAACGCCTGGCAGCAAGCAAGCAGGCAAAGGAGATGTTGTTCAGTTGTTGGGTTTCATGCATTTCTCTGGCTGGCCTGCTAGCTTCCAGCTGGACTGCAGCTTTGGCCCATTGCAATCATCATCACTGGGGAGAATCATAGGCAGGAAACGGCCTGAACCAGAATGCAGATGGATGGCTTTATTTGGAACATAAAGGAAAAAAAGAATACCTTAAAGACTGAATAGGTGGTTCTAAATAGCTTTTCCAGTAGCTAAGCCTTGGACAGTCTCAAGACCTAGTCTCAAAAAATAATCAAATGGCAGAGATGTGAAAGCTACCAAAGACAAAAGCCCAAAGAGCTATAATCAAGGTCAAAACGAAAGCAAAAGTAGATGATGTTCTTATAAGCAGCTGGAAAATCCATTTCTGCTTATGAGAGGCAGGCAATAACATGTAAGTAATTTAAAAAATGATATATATTTGCTAGTTATTATTTCTTTATCCAAAGCAATGGCTTTAAAACACTTTTTTTTTTTTTTTTTTTTTTTTTGGGTGGGGGGGAGGGGAAGAAGAATGGGGGTGAGTAAGAACTGTAGTCATTTGAAAACAGCCTGGAAAAAAATAATTCAGAACCCTGAGAGATAGAACATGGGAATCTCAACCACACTGAAGACTTTTGGGGAAAAGCAATAGAAATAAAAAAGGCTACATTTGAAATTAACCTGGAAGTAACATCACCTCCTGCACTCCTCTGGTGCACAAGTGCCTAGAACAGCATCAAGCTCTTGTTGAGCCAGAGCCAGAACCATGCTGACAAACTGGAGCCCATTTACACAACAGCTGGTAGAGCACAGAAATGTAGAAACAGTTCAGTGAAGAAATAAGAGAAACTAGGAAAATCCTCCATACACAGAATAGAAATAAATATTAAGAAGGGAAAAACCACTTTAACATAATTAAAAGAGGATGCAGTTGAAAGGGAAAACTCTGACTAAATTTCAGGCAAACTTCCTGACATCAAACAAGCCTCTAAAGGAAGCAATGAAATCTTCTCTCCTATGGGACTTTTAAAACCCATAGACAGAAATGTAATGGATATTCTGAAGAGATGAGAGACTCTGGCTGCACATACTGCCTTCTGTAATAGACATTCAAATCGTATTAAAGGCTGGGCAGGTATCACCTCATAGTCACTCACATCCTTCAAACAGTGAAAACAAGCGCAGTCACATCCTTACTCTCACGCATTCCCAGGATTTAGCAGACACCACCTGGGGATGACAAAGACTATGAAAAAAACAAAAGCAAAAGACAACCCAATATTTCTTTCAGAAGCAGCTTTCATTCAGCATGCACCATTCAGAGCACCAGCCCTGACAGTCATCCTCAGCTTCTCCTCCAGCTCAACAATTTCATGGCAGCATGCAGAGCTCCCTACAAGTGTAATGTATGGCAGGTTTCAAATGCTTTAAATTTAAAATTAGGCAGCAAACCCAGGCATTGAGTTATTTGATCATACATATATTTTCCATTCATGCAGCAGCAACATCTTCACATACATAACTAATATATGAAGCCCTTCACCAGTGCTTCAAACACTTTTATGATTCCTCCATCACTTTAAGGGCTAGGTTCTTTATTTTGGCACACATCTCACCTTTTTTGTGCTCTCTGTCACCTTCACAACAGAGGGGGGGGGTTCTCAGCTGTCATTTCTGCTTCTTTATCCCTCTGCCTTGAGCCATGCATTCAGCAGCTGGAATGCTGCAGTGCAGCAGGAAACTGATACACTCGCATCCTTTGTCTTCACCCCCTTAATTCTGTGACTAAAAGGACAATCCAACCTACTCCTCTTTTGCTGTGAACCCTTTCCTCCAGTACTGTTGTCAAATCCTGCTGCCATCTCAGAAGACTAATGAGAAGTCGTTAATACTTGGACATACTGAAATAGCATCATAGATGTTTAAGTCACACTTGCTACCATACCTACATTAATGTCTCTTGTGCACGTAAGAGAGCTATTTCTATTGGAGCTGTAGAAGGTAGCATAGGTATCATTATAACACATTCCCGCTAACGAACTGCTTAGTCTCAAAACACAAAACTTTGCAACAGAATCAGTATTGGGAGGCTATGAGTTGATTTCTTTCCCCACTATCTATAAATAAATTGAAACTTCACTGAGTTCAGCCTTGACACAAACTTATTCTTCTGCTCCACAAAGTTGGATTTCATCAGACAATCCTGTGTTAACTTTACATCCAGTTCTGATTTTGAAAATTGCCCTCCCACTCTTTGCATAGACTTCAGCATCCCACCTACAATCTCTCATCTATTCAGTGCTCGTTTTGTTCTTCAGTCTTGGCCTCAGTCCAGTCTTTTCACAAAGCGTGGAAAAAGCAGAGAAGTATAAAGGCGCACAAAACCCGCCTGCTCCCCAAAAAGAAACAGAGGCACTCATTATAAAACATACCCCACATTGGAGGGGTGTGGGGAGAGACAGGGGTAAAGATGCCTCCTGAATTTCCTGAGGGGTAGCATGCAGGATTCATATGGATATGTGTGTATGTAGAAACCATATGTATGTGTATAAATACATGCATAAAGAAAGCACATTTCTGTTGAGCAGAAAACCTTATCACTATCATTAGAACCACAATGAAGAGCAAAAATTAATTTACAGAGCCATGAAGGAGGCTTTTCCCCAGTCTCTTCCAGAGAAAGGCTGGAGAGCACCAATGGAGGTCCCTGCTCCCCCCGTGTAGGACTTCTTTGCCTCTCTTGCTCCAGGCAGAGAGGACTGTGTGATCCCAAGTCAGACCAGAGTTTGTGGCAGAGCTGAGCCATAAGGTGAGAGCACTGACTGAGAGCCCCCACCACATGCTCACCTCAGCATCCCGGGCTGAGACTGGCCCCACCAACACTGGTCTCAGCCACTCCTCACTCCAAGACACTCATGGATTATTGGGCAGTCACACATCAATGTTTTAGAAAAACGCACCTAATCCAGCAGTCAAAATGTTGATGTAAAAGAAAGCATCGATGTAATGTCTGGTACGAGGTATTCAGTGTCTAAAGTTTCAGCATCTTGTAAGTCACCTACCATATCTGTGTTGCTGCTACTGAAAATTCCCATTCCAATGCAATTAAAATGTACTTTGGGAAGGATCCTGGCCTGGTTATGTTTTGTGGCCATGGACAGCCTGTTGAATTGCAAATATATCTTCTGTTCTCATACAAGACACTGGTCATGAAGCCCTCGGTTAAGACGCCAACTAAAGGCTTCCCAATTAATCCCCGCACTCTTTGCGAGTGCAGATATCCTCATTAAGAGAGCGGCAGGACATTAACAAGTTCCACTTTGAGGGTGTCCAATTAACTCATCCGCTAAATATGTGCCAGGCAACCCCAACCAGCCCAGCTTTCCCAATCCCCTCTTTTAGCGGCCCCAAATTGGGAGCCCGGTCATGTATAACGCCAGGGCTCTTTCTGCACTCCACAAAGCCTTCGAGACGGCCGCTGGTGGGCAACAAACGGCAGCCCCTGAAGTGTTTAACAGGGCTTTCACTGGCGCGCTCAGAAAGTTAAGTGTGCACTCAGGGAGCTCGGTGAAATGAAAAAAACACCCACCCTCCACCTCATAAACAGCACAGGACTTAACCTGCCAACAAGGAGCGTTTGGGGCTCCGTCTGGATCATGTCACGCCTCCATTTTGCTGAATCTTGGTGGTGGGTGATCCTGCATACAAAGCGGGCTCTGAGACAAAAGCGCTATAGGGTGAGTTAAGGACAAAGTAGCAGCTCTCAGCCTGAATTCCCAGAGAGCTGTCAAGCAAAATCCCTTTGCCAAGGCAGGATTATTCCCCACAGTATACATTTCCAACACTTTGTCTCCCCTCATTTTTAGGCATGGTGAGCTGGGGGCCTCCGGGTGGCCTAGCGGTGGAGCTGCCCTATGGCACAGACATTTTCCACAGCCTTGGGATGTTTCAAAGCTTGACACAAAGCTGGGCTGACACAAAGGCCAGTGGTGGCCTCACATGGCCAGGCTCCATCAGCAGCCCACAGAGGAGCAGCTCCTCCAAAATGAGCTGGGGCTGGATCCCTGACTCTGGATCCTCAGGTCCTGCTACACTGGGCCCTTCCAAAAACCACCCAGACCCTCTTCTGAGAGACTCTGCCCTGACACTACCTAGTCACATCCCTGCTTTCCAGTTTC
The DNA here is from genome assembly GCF_963932015.1 of Anas acuta. Classification (NCBI taxonomy): domain Eukaryota; kingdom Metazoa; phylum Chordata; class Aves; order Anseriformes; family Anatidae; genus Anas; species Anas acuta. Next base: position 77,437,418 of record NC_088979.1, read on the forward strand.
TTTCCAAACACAACATTCATTTGGTTAAGCAGCTCAACGACATAATTTCGGCACTTTGTCATGAGTCAGAGTGAAATTCATTTAGCATCTAGTTTTCTCGACCTGTTCCTCACGTCATTCCCATCCCACTTTATTTCTGTTCTCTAGGTTTCAGCACATTTGTAATGGTCCCTCTTGCACTCAGAGCTTCCCAAGTGTAAACACTAAGCATCATCATCATGTGTCTTCTCTGGAGACCCTTGCATTAGCAATACAAAGCAGCACTTGAGTATTTTTGCTCTCAGTAGTACTATAGACACATCATACATCTCTCATCACCACTCCTGACTCCCAAAGTGCCATCATCTGCTCCACTGCTCTGCGCCATTTGGAGAGGAAAAGGATGGAGCTAAGGGACCTGCCAAATAGAAAAGGGATGGCTATACAGAAAAAAAAATACTTGAAAAAAAAGGAGAAAAGCACAAGGCAGAAACAACAGACAGGCCTCTGGCTAAGATGTTCTCTTTGGTCTGCAGGAGAAACTGTGTTTCTGTATCAGAAAATGTACTCTGGCAAGCGTGTACCCACTGTCCTGAAGGTGACTGAAGGCAGGTTGCTCAACAGGGACAGAGGTCTCCCCCTCACTGCAGTTCACAGGCTTTCCCACAGGCTGCAGAAGATCTCAGCTTCTTAAGCCTAACCAAAACCAACCAGTCCCATCTGCCTGTTCATAAGTTTAGCAATATAGCTAAGAAACTGAAGACCAACCTCCACTTTAAAAGTATTTCTAAGGAAATAATTTCAGCCATGGTCCTCAGCAGTATTTAAACTAATTGTTTCTTTGATCATAGCATCTATTTCTATTGCAGATGGAACATCACCAGATTGCAAATGCAATCAAAAGCCCATTTTCTTGGTTTAATTCACCATTAGTATACGGCAGGTTTATAGAGCCAAACAAACAGCTAGAGCTAAAAATCTCATTGCCATTTCAAACCGTTTCCAAGCAAATATCATAGCAACATTACCAGAACCTCGAGATTGTTTAATCCCAAATTCTCTACATTAAAATAACAGCAGCTCCTGTTAGAAAAACTAATTTAGTCTTCTTGGGTAAGCTGAGCATCTCCCCAGCTCCAAACCAAGAGGGTCAGACACCTGAGCCCAAACCCACAATTGAAAGCTCTCTTAATGACTCTAGGGAGGAAGAAAAAGGAAAAGCTAAGCTTTTAGTTATATATATACCACAAAGTGTTTAAAAAGAGCAGTGCTTATAGATTTTTAATACACGCCAAACACCGATGCTCGCTTTTCTCTTCATGCAGACAGGCTGGGCTGAGGAGGTGAGGCTGCCCCAGCGGGGGGGTCCCAGCAGGGCAGGGGGCAGCGGGCGCCCATGGGAACCCACCCGGCCCCCGGGCCAGGGGGCTTCACGGGTGACCGGGCTCGTCAGCCCCATTCAGCCCCGCGCACAATGGGGCACGGCCGCACGCCCGTAATGCGGGGCCTCCCCTTGCCCCCCGCTTTTATCATCCTTCATATCTCGGCGATGACACGGCTGAAAGGGCTTCTGATGGGAAATGTGCTTCGAATTAGCATATTTCCCCCGCCGTACAATGGAGGCATTAAGCTGCTGCGTTTTGAAAGTCTAAACAAAAGCAGCCCAGGCTGTTTTTAGCAGTGCTGTTTGAAGTTTTAATCCCTCCCTCTCTCCTGGTTTGCAAGCATATTTAACAAATTTTCACTCTTTCTGAAAAGAAGGAAGTGCAGCCGATAAAATCTTTTTAGCAAATTATATTATTTGATACATTTCAGAAAACAAACAAACAAACAAAAAACCCCAACAACAATAAAAGAAGGCCACTCTTTCAACGTAGCAAAGAACAACATCAGCTCCGTGCTGTGCTTTCACCAAAGTACACACTGGAGGTGCCCCAAGCATTGGGGCAGACCCCACCATGGAGGATTTCCAAGCTAAAAGACATTCACACAGCCCAGTACAAAGCCACGTAGGCTCCTATACCCACAGCTCAATTTCCCTTGTACCACAGGCATGCTGCTGAAAATACCATTTTTCTACGACAAATTAAACTGCTATACTGCAGGGAGAAAAAAAAAGCCACCCCTCTCCTGGGGTTACCCTTTGGCTTAACTTGAGGGTTATGAAGAGCAGACCTAAATCTCAGACACAAACCCCTTTATGAAACGGCTTCAAATTAGAAATTGAAAACCTATCTACCAGGAGAAGCAGGGCAGGGGGGAAGGAGATGGAAATGACTCTAATTCAGCACAGGGCAAAGCACTTCTATATCAAAACATCCTTGGGAGACAACTACCAGGGGAACAGATCCACCTCAGCTCTGTGTGTCTGGCTGGGATGGCTCATTAGCACAGCTGGGTAATTAGGCAGCCGGTTGGTGGCTTTCTTGGGAATGAAGAAGCATGGCTGCCTCCCTCCTCTCCTATGTAAAACAGAATTTTCTCCAGGAGGAAGACTTAAGATTACAGATTACATGGTCATTAAAAAAAAAAAAAAAAAAAAAAAAAAAAAAATTCCAAGGTATTTATGTAATCTTCTATATGCGGCACAGCTAAGAACAAAAATCACGCTCCTTAACAGCATGAGAATAGAGCAGAAAATCAGAATGCCAATGAGATCCCAGGCATCTTGCAAGTGAGGTAGATCTAAAAACTGTTCAGAAAAAAAGCCTATGAAGCCTGTGATGCAGCCTTTAGAAAGCATCTCACAGAAGAAATGCCTTCTTTGTTCAGAATCTCCTGTTCCTCAGGAGGTTTTCCTGAGGATTAGGATCCATCTCCACTCCTTGTTTCCCTTCGTGGTAAGGCTCAAGATACTCAACAGTCTGCACACGAGCAGATCTCTTTCAAGCATCTATTTGTACCTGTCCACATGCCAAGTGGTCCCTGCAGTGCCATGCTTCCTCCCGTTGGGTGCCAGCCCAGTGGCTTTTGCATCACCTAGTGTAGGAGGGGTGTTTCAGTTTATTTCCGCCATAAACAAAGAGTTCCTGGTGCTTTTCCCTTTGGTAAGCTTTTTCATCATCTCTCATAGACGCACATTCACTTCAACAATATTGTTGCTGCACTCGGGGGCACAAGTGTGTTGATGATGATTTTCTGATCCAAGGGGTTAAATAAATCTGATTGAAGAATACTGCACATTATTTGACAGCGTTTCTCTACTACCACCTCTGAATTGTCTCTAAATGCTGGACACACGTTTTTCCAAGCTTTAAGAAAATTCATAACTTGGTATAAAAAAAGTGGACAAGACCTCCTCATGCCACCACAGAAAGGTCTTATGCAAAACAAAAAGAGAAAGGATTTCTGATGGATTTCCGAGGCCTTTTTTTAGCTATTAACAGAGTAATAAAGTAACCTTTGCAGGAGACAGAGGAATTAAAGACCAAAGTGGAAATGGGTTTTCTCTCTCATAAAAGGATGAGCAGAGCTTTACTTTGCAAGAACTCTTTTTGAGATAGGTCCTCTGGAAGTGTTGTTCAATTGACTGCCATGACAGCGTGGCACAGAGTTAAATAAAATATTTTCAGCTCCATTTACAAATGGAGGTATTTGCACCATGACAATTCTTACAGGTCACAAAAAGGCAGCAAGAGAAGTGTCCACTGAAAAGGTCCAGTGAACTCAGAAATGAGATTTTAGGCTTCTTGGGGAGAGGGTGTATCAACTGAAACCTTAGGTAAAATAGTCACATAACTGAATTTAGATCCAGAAAAGAGAAGACTAAGAAAAAAACCCTCCAATGACAATAAGATATTAAATCTCACTTGTGGAACTTCTCATCAGGACAGCTGGGGTGAAGAGAAGGAAGGAAGTAAAAAGAGACAGAGCAGGGTAAAACAGCATATTTTATGTTGCAAGTGCCCCAAGGAGGCTCAATCACAATACTTTGCCCATCAAGTACACATTCTCAAATTCCAGTTATTTTTCATATTCAAGAGATTCAGACAAATAATAAATATACTGCACATCCCGCCATCCGCCGTGGCACGCTGGCACCAGACAGCACCCCACAAACAATGGCACTACTCTTCCTTTCAGAAAGCCCCAGAAAGGGCGCTCTGTATTCTCTTGTGATGTGACATGTTTTTACAGGTCAGATCACTGCAGGGTATTGAACCTTGACACTACTCCTACCAAAGGTTCATTGTTTTTTCTCAGACCTCAACAGGTACGATATCTAAGCTAAAATAAAAAACACACTTACTGCATTCATTTTGACATCATGAGTCACTATCTTGCAGAAACAAAACTATCTTATCACCTCGACATTGAGTAAGTGTTATTAACTTTTCCAGTATCCCACCTACTGCTATTTTCTTCTGTGCAAGCGAACAACATACAAGTATCTCAGAATATGCTTCACGCTTCAGCTTGCAGTGAGAAGAGAAAGCCACAGAAAATGTTCAGGACATGCTATGCCTGCTCCTCCAGGCAGAAATAGTTTCTGTTCTTCTATATTAATCTCACAAAAACAACCCCCCAAACTACTGGCACTCCAAAAGAGATTGATTTGCTACAAAGTGGGATGAGTCCCTCACGTTTCCCTTCCTGTCCTTTTAACTCAGCCTAGCAAAATTGTCTTCCTGGATTGTTACTAATTTTACTGCTTTCTAAACACTTCCCTCATGGGGGGAATCTGGCTGAAGGTATCAAGTTAAGGCAGAGATGATCTTCAGGCTATGGTAGAAGTTTGCGAGTCTGAAATTTCTGCTCTAAATGTAAGATTCCCCAGCTCTCAGTCAGACACATACCCATATGTTACAGCACCCTGGGCTCTCACGGCTGTCCCAGGATAAAGGACTAGACCCCCATAGAATAGCAGACCCCCTTAAAATCAAGGCTGAAGAGCTGGGAACACCAAGTACTGGAGCTGGGCCACCAATCACATCAAGACCAAGGCAAGCCCTATGCTGCTGGCTGCGTACCATAGTGCTGACGATAACTCTATCTCTTCTGGCTTAGTCGTGCTCACTACTGACGTGAATTTTAGATGTTGTGGCACAGGCTTACAGGTGTCTGAAGGACTGCAGGGATAACGATGCGAGTTGGCATGGAGCAGGGTGAGGAAGAGAAGGAAGTGCTTCCTCACATTTCATCCTACACAGGGCTGGGCAGAGCTCAAGCCAAGTTCCTAGGCAGTTTCACAGGTCCCAGGCGTACTGCAGGGGCTGATCCCACACTGGGGAGGGGAGGAATATCCTGTGCCCAACTATAGGGAGGCTTCCTCACAGATATGTAGCTCTGAAGTGTATCAACTCCAGAAAGACTCGAGTGCCTGCATGCTTAAGAGCACAGAAATCCTTCTCTCTCCCAAAGTCATACTCCTCTTTATTTCCTACCTACAATATATTTGTAATGTCACATCACGACGGATGCTGATAAAATTTCATGTCTGCTAAATGTTTCAAAGAAAAAGGGTTTGGGACTTCCTACAAAACAAACACACACACAAAAAAAACATTAATCCAAGATAGAGCAATCAAACAAGTGAGATGCCCTACAGAACTAAAGTCATATGTAATTCTCCCACAGTTTTGAATCACCTGATGAAGTGTTAGACATGCTGCTCCAAAATGGTAGCTATTGTTCAAGATTTTTCCTCGGGACACAAAATACCTATTACCAATACATATAGGGTCCCTACTCTTCACCTCTATGAGCTGAAGCACCGTTACAAATATCCTCTGCAAATAAGCCCCCTGCAATCCTACAGAAAAAAAGTAAATTGCACACTGAAAGCTGAGCAGATAGTCAGAACAGCTACACAGAGAGAAGACATAAAAGCAGCTATTTCCGTCCTAAAACATTTGTAATTTCTACTACCCAACTTGTCATTTTCTTTTCTGAAAAGCCTTTGCTTCTTGGTGCAGGTGTATACCTTAAATTTAGAGACGTGGGGGAAGAAGTTCTCTCTCTCTACAGTAGGTGTTATAGAAGGAATTTCTGCCTCCATCTCTTCTTTGCACCACATTTCAGATTGAATTTTAACCTTTTGTTGCTATACAGAATTGTTGATGTGAATGTGAGAATAGAAGAGAAAGCATGTTTTTGCTAGGAAACCTACCACTAAAGCACTGTCTTGCAAAATGAAGCACATAAACTAAACAGACTGCCTTTTTCGTGTTTATTGAGACACTCCACAAATGTTGAACAGGTGTATTATCCTTTCTAATGCATAAACTAGTACAGAAAATTTTCTTTGACAAGCACTGAACCCACTTTATTTATCTTTCACAGTATGTGCCTATATTTCTAGATGAACTCTCTAGGTTACAGAGGTGAATTAGATCCAACAAGTATCTTCAAACACACCAAATTATCTGAACAAAAAAAGTAGGCTACCATTTGTGTGTGCTGTACCTTTCAGAAACAGGAAAGCCACGTTAGGTTATGCCCAAGGAACATTTCAGTAACGCTTCTCTGGATTTTTAGATAAGCCATTTCTTTCTTTCATGTATTAATCTTAAAGCTTTATGAAAGTTTCCTAAGCTTTTCATTCTAGTTAGATCCCTATTCCATTCTCCAGATGCAGACAGGGAACAGTACTCTTCACAGTAAGAACTGGTAATTCAAAACAATATTGAAGTTGCTTCAGTTCCTCCTTGGCAAGGGAGTACTCTTTGGCATTTTGTTCTAAGAAAATTATAGACCAGGGACTCAAGTGAGCAACACAGGTTGTGTTTCTACCTTACACCTTTACTAAGCTTTTGTCAATTTTCTTTTAACAATAGATTTTGTATTGCTTACCATATATTTATGCATATTATGCATATATTCTCAGAAACATGAACCACTTTCAGCTAGAACAGCAGTATATTTTAATCTTATCAGTTTATTCTATAATGCTCCTTTTTTTTTTTTTTTTTTTTTTTTTTTTTTTTTTTTTTTTTTTTAAGAGAGGATTTAACAGATCCAGAGGCAACTGGAAATATGGTTTAAAAGTGAGATGGTTAAGAGTCATCCTGCGCTTAGGAAATACCCATGCAGCAGGGATGACAGCTAGAGACTATGACATTACATTTAAACACTGGTAATTACCAAATACTTACTCATTAGAGTCTTTCTGGAATCCTGCTTCTTTTAAGAAGTTTTATTCTTTTGCCTTCAAAATACCAATGATTTGCTATTACATGATATTCCTTCACCCCCCCCCCCCGACAAGTTCTACTGACACAGTCATATTTTCCCCACTTACATTTTCACATAATTTGAATGCACTCATTGTCAGCCTCCTCTGCCTCCACCTCCCCTGTGCTACATTATGTGCAGTGCCCATTTGTTTCAGATTATAAAAAGCATTAGTGGATTGTGAAGCCACTAAAAAGAAGTAACCAGCATATGGCAACTGTGGGAAATTTGATCCAGTAAGTGAAATGAGTCTCAACTTCTGAGATAAGTGATAAATAGGAGATAAGCTTCAAATATTATTACTATAGGATGACTTGGATTTTCCTTTTCAAGTTATACAGAAGAACTGTGGCCACTGCCCTTGCAGAAAACTGCAAGAAACCTTATGGGGATTTTTTTTTATTATTATTTATTATTTTTATTTTTTTGAAACTAAGCAGATGGCCCTGGCTTCAAATATAGAAGATCTTCCCACACAAAATAGGGGTGCTGGCACATTATACGTGGGTAGAAGGATTATTCTTGATACTTTCCAGGGAATGTGTGCATCCAAGAGGTGAAATAGCAGGAGAGGAGAGGGAAGGGAAGAGGGAAGGGAAGAGAGAAGGGAAGAGGGAAGGGAGCTGCACCAGATGCAGAAGATGCATCAGATGCAGAAGACATGTTGACAGCACTCTAACCCCAAGGAGAATACAAAAAGCAGAGCAGATGGTGTGTGCAAAAGTACCTTGACATGGGGATCTGGTTACCACACTGATCACTATTTCTGAATTATAAATTAGTGACTAAAATGAACATGAAGTGGTGAGCAAAGAAGCGACTTTGGGGAAGCAGCCCCTCCCACATGACACTCCAAGTCCTGTAAGCCAGCAGCTGTGCACAACCCATGGTGGGCTTCTCCCCTCGATGAGACCACCTCAGGACCCCAAACTGGACTCTCTCCCACCAAAGCAGCAACTACCAGCAGTTGTTTTCTTGTTGACGGCCTTCCTCCCCCGAGGGCCGTGGCCTGCCCGTGCTGCTGGCTGCCTTCCTTTGTCTCCCTCCCAGATAGCTCCCCCTGCTTCCAGCCCCTACTTAATCCTCCAGGAAACCTTGCTCTCCCGAAAAGAAGAGCGCTTCTGTGCCTAATCCCCAGACAGCAGCTGTGACCCCGGCACCCAGAAAGGGGATCATTGTGCCGAGCCACAGCACCAGGGCTGAACTTCCCCTCTCCCCCCATGCACGCCAGGCCATTGGGAGCAGGCTGATGGCTTGTGCACGAGCGCTGCCAGCAGCTGCGGGGACCTCGTCTCTTCCCCCTCCTTGCAGGCGACCCCCTGAATCCCCACGCCTGCGTACTTCATTATTTTTATTCTACATTTTAAGGGATCAAACTTCCCACCTGCCAACAGAAGGAGCACTTGTTTTCATGTTTGGTCCTTCAAGGCTATAAGCAGTATTAGTGAAAAGTGGCTTTGTCCTTTTTTAAAATGCAGAAATTCAAAACAGCTTTGCTTTCTCAGTCCTTTTGTGTAAGAGTGGCTCAGAGACACTATTAAATTCAAACTGCTAAGGCTAGGATCTGAACTGCTTTAAAGATGCCTTTTTAATTTATTTATTTGTTACATTTTTCACTACTAGGCATACAACCCTACCAGCACCAACCAGTGAAACAACAGGTGTTATGTTAAGTCAGAAGAACATGAACAATGTGATCCTTCGTGGCAGGCTTATCAGCCTTTTAGTGCATTCAGGTTTTATTATTCTGACACAAGATAACCTTGCGTAACAGCACAGAGCGTACCAACTTGCGGGATAACGACGTGGATGTCAAGTCCAGAACACCACACGCTTGTTTCAGACTGTGGCTATTGCCTGTACTCCCAGAAAAGGCATACGTTGTGCAAATCCTTTCGAAGGCATTCAAGTGGAATTCAAGATATTGAAAGAACCCAAAGTACACCAGAAAGTTTAACAAATGTGCTTCAGCACAAGGGCACATAACCAAATTAAGGACTAAACCCACAGCAATACTAAAATCTCAACTAAAACCACTCCAATTTTTGTCGCAATTGATCAGAAAAGCTCATTTGTGGAGTTCATGTGGAATACACAAGTGGAATATAGAAGCTATATAAAGCATACCCCTCTATCCCTTCTCAGACAGAGGTACATGTATGTGCTGGCATTCGTCTTTAGAATGAGTGGATCCCTTGTTTCTGTAAGGATAAGTTCTTTCTTATACATTACCTGCCATGCCAATGCCACATACAGAGGCTGGTCTGCATGCTCAAGCCTTTACACGAGGATGCAGACCATCTACAGATGAGGTGCTTCTGACCAGCAGACGGGTTGAGGACTCATAAGGCCAAAATGCTGCTGGCAGCAATGGGCCATGAATATTCACATATTGTTGTATCTATTCATGAATCATCAGAGAACATCAGCGCTACTTCAGGTGGCTGGCACCGGGGCTGCCTTCCTCATCCAGTGCTCTGCAGTGAGTAAGCAGGCCTGAGACAGATCCAGAAGCACTGCAGATGCTGTTTGCCTGCCTTCACCATGTCTACATAAGTGAACATATGGCCTTCTAGCACAAGGCCAGCTTATGCAGTCATTAATTACACATAATTTCAGCCTGTTCAAAGTATTTGATACAAAAACCTGTCCCACGGCAGGAAGATCATTGTGCTGTAGAAACCTCTGTTTTTCAGTTCTCTCATCAGATGAAGAAAAGTTAATTTCTTTGCCTGTTATAGGATAAATTTCTTTTTTTTTGCAAATGCAGGTGTAGCAACATAAATATACCCAAATTTCCCAGTAGGTTTCTTCTCACTATCTCTGGTGAGCAAGTTGTCTTGCTACCAGTGGAAAATGGGAACCCCCTGGTATGGGGATTCAATATCTAAGTCATTCACCAAAAGCACCATCACAGACCAGCCATGCATTACAATGCCAGTGATTCAGACACGGTGCTGATCTCAGAGCCAGTCACCAAACTCAAGGATAGCACATCACCAAGGAAGTGATCATCTCATACACAGATGTGCCTCGTGTTGCTACGTACCACAGGGTACTTGGTTTTCAAAATTGCTTTTGAGCAAATTTGTTTTTAAATGAATAAAGAGAAAAATGATTAATACAAGCTAAAGCCTCAGCAAAGTCAGTATGGAAAGTACTTTTTTTCGTTAAAGATGGTCAGATTTTGCCCAGATTTTGTCTCACTACTTCACCTTCTCACACAGTAGCAGTAAGGCACATACAGACCCCCAGCTTAAGACATTACTCAGAAGTAACCAGAGTACTTGATGAGGAACACTGGGGGTTCCTCATCAACATACCTGCAAAGGAGGACTTGAAGTTGTGCTCTCCTCCTTCCACACAGCACCATGCAGAACTTTGGAAAACAGCCCCATTTGCAGAAAAGTATAGCAAACTCATGGAGAATTTTGTAAGGGCAGATGGGTTGCAATATACCAGTTTATAAAGAAAAATATCCGACCTACAGGCACAGCCTAGAGTTAGCAGAGCAGGCCTTCCATGTGAAATGTAGGGGAATTTTCAGCAAAGCAGAGCAGGTACTTTACAGAAAGAAGTGAAATTTTAGCAGCAACAACAACAACAACAAAGGAATTTGAGGGATAGGATCTAATTTGATTACTCTTCTTTGATGGTACTGAACTACTCCTGAATTACTATTAACAAACCTTTCTTAGTACCTCTTGGTTAAACATCAGTTGCAGAACAAAAAGGCTCCCAACAACAGCAGCTCTTTAAAATACAGTGATGGCTAGAGGTACTTTTCTGTAGAAGCAGATGGGCAGTAAGATACTTCCCTTAGAAGCTAGCTGGTTCACTGTTTTCCCCTTGAACTCTGCAATGTTTGCATATGCTTATTTTTAGCTCAGCAAGTAAATTTACTTGAAAGTGCATTGAAACCCTCTCAAGTCAACCCTGTCAACTGCACTGAATTGTTTTGTTAGAGATACCAGTAGTCATAAATTACATATGTCTACCAATTATTTTGAGAGAAAATTAATTCGAAATGCATTGCTGTGCTTCATTGCAATAGATTCTTTTTTAAGACTGACTTGCAGCAGATTCTCAGTGTTAGGAGAAAAGTTACATTATAAATAAATATGTGAATATTTACATGTGAATATGTGAATAATGCTATTCTTATGTAGTATAGTCAACCTTTCTCAACTCCTAATAACCTATTCATTAACATAGTGACTACTAAGTAAATCTTTATATAATTTTTCAATATTAGCTTCTGAAGTTGGGAATTACTGCCTCTGTATGCTGATTATTTCTGCAAACCATGTATTTTCCTCAAGTCTCTCTCCAGGTGAGGTATCTTCAAGCAGGAACAAGGCAGCAGTCAGTGGTCTACATACTATCTAGGATTTCTTATAAATATTTATTTTTATATCTACAAACAGTAAAAAGATCTCTGGAAACAGAATTTGAAAGTTTGCCATCTTTCTATCCCTTTCTCAAAAGACAGTTGCAAGGAGTGATGACATTGGGCTGGTAATGAAGAATCACTGAATCTGGCTAGCTGATAATCACGTGGAAGGCTTTGGAGGAAGATTTGCCAACTGGAGAACTCGGTCTGCACCAATAGGCTGGAGACAAATCATTGAACCATCCCAACACCTGGTCAGGGTGGTCAGGGTGTCACAAGTTAGGTAGGAGAGCGAGACTGAATACAAATTAGAAGATAACATTCTTATTGACTATTTAGATGAAGCAAATATATACCACATAGAGCCTAGTGCTCTCGAAACCTACAGGACATATGCTTAAATAATACCGTAGAGTAGTGAAGAAAACAAAGAGAAAAAATTTAGAGCATGAGAGATTTCAGTTCCCCTTTCAATATTTATATGGTCATGCATTTTGCATCCCAAACCATATGCACCTGTCATTAGAGAAGTAGAACCCTCAGAAGGCTGGAAAAGGGGACAAGAGAATCAGCACAAGGCCAGCACTTGTTTGGGTGCAAAAGACGATGATATTCAGCTCTGACATCTGTGAAATAGCATTAGTGCTAAACTGGCACAGTAGAAAGGCTTACTGGACAGTCGGTATATAAAAGCACACTAATTTCCCATCTCTAACCTACAGCAGCACCTTGGTGAGTCCAGAAGAAGCTACTCTCAAGCAGTGACACATACAACTTAATCAAGTCAGAACTGTCAACAGAAAATATTACACGATTTAGTAAGCTTCTTCTAAAAGTTTCCCAGAGTTTAACTTAACTGCATGTAAAAACTTACAAGATCCTAGTCTTTCCCTTCCTTCTATGCAGGGTACTGACCTGGATTTTTGCTCTGTATTTTCTTTCATTTCCTCTGATGTCCAAACAAATGCTCTGCTAGAACAGATTATAATGTACATCATCCATTCCTGCGGTGGAAAGACTATGAAGCAAGCCCACATATCCTTCCACTGCCAAAACCACTTAGACATTTTGGCAACGTAGGACACATTCTTTATGTTAACTGGCAGCTACTGTCTGACAGCTGTTCAGCAGCCTATCTGAAAAAAAACGATGGCCTCACTCCAGTTCCTGACAGACTTATTCCAGATCACAAAGCTTCCAGATTATTATAGCCCACAAGACTTCACCTAGTGAGTCCTGCCTCATTTCACTGCCTTCTACCTTTGCTACAGAGCTACACCACTTCTTCCGGGGAGAGACAGCTAATTTGATGTCTTCAAAGATTTCACCAGATGGAGGACCTACCAAATTAATGCTTTAGTTCTTTTATAAATTAATCATCAGCATAATAAATAATATTACTTACTAGTAGCATGCATTTTATGTTCAACTTCCAGACATCAAATTCTGTTATGCCACTGCCTTATGAGTCAAATCTCTGTCCTCTCAGAAGTAGTCTCCCACTTATGGATTGACCTAAAAACAACTTAACCTTCTCTTGGATCAAAGCAAAAGTTCACTCCCTCACAGCTTTTCTAGACCTACCATTCTCCGTGCAACTCTTTTCAATCCATCTCTTGCACACAGTACTGAATTTTCATCACTCCTGGAAGCAGGGATCAGCTGTGTTCCTCTATTGAGTATGCTATGCTTAAAGCTCGTGTTTCATTATCCATCACAAAGCATATGTGCTTTTCAAACCACAGTTCTCCTCTAGGATAGTAGCCTACACTTGGTTTACTTGAAAAAGAGACTGTATCTGTATTAATAATTTATCTTCATCATTTCTGGATGGTTGAATTGATTAGAAAAAATAATCCTCCTCTCCCATGTCCCCTCAGAAAAAAAAATAAAATACTTGAAGCCCATTGTTTTTTTTAGCAACTCATTTTATGTTGTGCAATAAAGTATATCATTTACTCTCAATAGCATTTATTTGCAGTTTTAATGCTGTTACTATGATTTTCTTATGCATTTTTTTCCCATTTATTGGGAAATAAGAATTTTACCCATAATTAGACTTCTTGGAATATGCAGCCCAGGTACTCCAGGGACAACTTAAATTAAGTGAATCACTTTCACATGTTTAGAGATGATGTGAGGGAGGAAAAAAATCCAGGTATTGCTTTTTGAGTCACAGCTATAGAAATCTTTCATCTCAGCCCAGCTGTGTGACAGTTTTAAATGGCTTCTTCAGCATTATAGAGTATACAAGACATGTCTCAACACTAGTTGGCCGAATTCTTCCCAGAAAAGTCTGATCCTCCAAAGATATCTCAAAACAAGACACTTAGTCTTGCAGTGAACAATGCCTAATGCTTCATTAGATCTAGATGAACTTTAAGATCTCTTCCAGCTGAAGCCACTCTACTATTCTATGATCTATAATCTTCTTCAAGTCATCCACCACTTCAAAAAAATAAGCATAAGGAGACCAATGAGCAGAATGTCACAGGAAAACAAATACTCTTCCCATTTCCTTCCAGTCTGGACCACACACCTAAATGTGTAGAACCCCTCTGACATCAATGGCCCAGAATTTCTGTGCACCTGCAACAGAATAACACTAACATGTCTATATTAAGACATTAAAACAGACATTTAATGAATAAAGAATAATCCACTTGAAATAGCAAGAAAGGAAATATCTAGAATAGAGACCACAACTTTTTTCTGGAAGGCATATTTTTTTTTTTCTGCTGAAATATTTAATAGTTAAATCCAAGCAATTTTCCACTTCTAATTTCTGGGTTGGGGAGCATCTACAATATGGTGTCTTTCTGCCCATCTTAAATCTCTCTGGCAACAGGCAATCAATATCCTTTCCAGTAAAAGCAAATCAAAAAGTTTACAGAGGATTAGAACTGGATACCCCTACTACTTTGCGTGTTTAGTTTAAGCCATGTGAAAATTCAACATTTAAAAATGTTTTGATACAAGTACTTACTTGGAAAAAGTCCTGGAGTTTTTCTGGGAGACAGGTGTTTGAAATCACAACTATTTGCTTTTCTCAGTATTCAGGGACTAGCGATATGAGACAGGTTTCTTCAAAACCAGTCCTGGCAAAGGGCTAGAGAAAACTAAAGCTATACAGTACTTTAAACTCACTATTTTCATTCACCAATGTATTTTCATGCACGTAATTAAAATCAATCTTGAGCATAAATCTTCACAGCTACTTACAACATTACAATCCACAGACAGTTGCCAATGAGTAACATACACATATGCACCCCACTTCGTGGCTGCAAGATAATTTCCTGGATTTGTGGCAACTTGCAGTACTACTAAACCACTGTGCTTCTGATCTCTCTACAAAATCACCTCTCCACATTTCTGTTCAGCTGCCAGCAATCATACAAAAAGTATGATCATATAGTAGAAGAGCATACTTGCACAATACCAAAGATGTTGCACACACAAAGAAAGGTAACTTTGCAGAATCATAGCATAACTTTGGTTAGAAGGGATCCCTGGTGGCTTCTAGTCCAGTGCTCTGGCCACAGCAGATTGCTCATGGCCATGTCCAGTTCAGATCTGAGTATCTCCAAGGAATGACATGTCTATAATCTCCCTGAGCAACCCGTACTAGTGCTTTACCACTCTCATGGGGAAAAAAGATTTCCTTGCATCTCATCAGAAATTCCCATGTTCCAGCTTGAGGCAGTGGATTCTCATCCTAACACCACTCACCTTGAAAAAGAGCCTGGCTGCTTCGTCTCCAAACCCTCCCATAAGCGTCTAAAGACTATCCACCAAGATCCACCAAGAAAAACAAACAAACAAACAGCATATACTCTCTTTCCCTCATATTTATGTTCCCTCATATTATATGTTCTAGCCAAATACAAAACTGATATGGTGATCAAAGAATTTTGCAATCTCAGAGCTATAATGAAAAGGCTGAAAATATTTGTAAAAAAACAAAAACAAGAACTCTTTGAGAGGATGCTTCAGTAAGAGCCCTGTTAAAGACCTTATTCTGTGCATTCACAGATTTGAAAAGAAAACTGACTACTCAGTATTAAAGAAAAAGCAGAGAAAGGGAGAAAAATTTCCTCCGTTAGTGCCAAAATCTTCAACTCTTTCAAAAAAAGTAAATCACATCCTGTAGTTCTAAAAGCTGCTGCAAGAATCAACACGGTATTTTTTCTTCCAGGAAGAAGAAAGAAAGTTTCCCATCAGGCGATCATGGTTAAAACAATTCGTCCACATTGTGATTAAATGAAACTTTAAAAATGTACTCAAAAGCTACATTCATTCCTGTAAGGAAGAATGACCTCCCTCATAATGAACTCTGAGGCTGGCAGCCAGCTTACAGAGGTTTTATAATGACCAGTTTTGGCTTCAGAGTAGCTGGTAGCTTCATTCTGCATGTAGCATAGCAGATTTAGGGACCTGCTGAGACATTGAAGAATGGGACTCAAAAGTTTGTAATCGAGACTGGAAAACATTATCTTTGTATTTAACTAATACATTATAAACCTCAAGTTTAGCATTTATTTCAATTTTGTATCTTCAGATAAGCACTAGAACTGGATTGCTGCAGGCAATCTTAAATGCTAGATTTTAATTTTAAATAAGTGTGACATGAGAAAAAAGCTCCCTACACACTAAAGAAAAGGAGTTAGATCAAGGGACAAACTACATTCCTGAATGCATTTTGCCTACTAAAATCATAATCCACGTAAGTGCCAGAAGGCACCCAACCTGCACTGGAGCAAAGTGTTATCTGTGAAGGAAAGCTGAGGAGGAGCTAAGGCCAAGAGAAGTCTGCAGGTTGCACGGCTCTGCTGCAGAACAGATCTGCTACACAAGGCATACAGTGGGATCTACCCTCATCCCACCACTGCACACACCTCTTTTCCCATGCCCTGCTGCCAGCAACATGACAAATTAAACACTGCAAGATGTAGAGCTGCAGGTGGCTAATAGGTGCAGTTGGTCCATCCTGGCCAACACAAAGAAGTGGGTCAATTTTTAGGTATCTGGGCTTTGGTACTTTGAGCTAGGTAGGGAGACTCTGCAGAAGATAAGATACGTGCTTGTAGGGTGGCAACTAGACAGGGACATGAGTGCATAGTCACACTGCATGACAAAAAAAGAACCTCCACTCTAAGCTTTTTAAGATCCCAGAGAATGATTTCTGCACACCGCAGACCCAGGTGTTGAAAACACTAGCCAGGAAAAACTTCTTCAGAGCCTCTCTTCCAAAACCTGCTGTCCACCTGGAGAGTAGGCAATGGTTGAACTATGGCAGTGGGAGTCACCTACATGTACATACAGGTGTACATTATTTTTACATGCCTATAAAAATTATTAGATGTTAACCATCTAATCACCAGTAATGTTCTTCCTATAAATGGATGCATAATTGTCAAAGTTAGCAAAGCAGTCTGCCATTGAAAGATCCCTCTGAATCAAATCTCCATCCTTTTGGGGGCAATATCGTGCCCCAAAATAACACGATTGTGTGGATAAAGCACTGAACATCACCATCCAGGTCTGAACTGCATGAAAACTGCCACTAAGTGCAACAAATATTTACCAAATCTGCAATTTAGTCAGGTTCTTGATGTTGACAACAGCAGTCATAAAAGAAGAAATATTTGTGCTTCAGAACTAATGGTGTTTGCAAACTTGGTTCAAGATTTCATTGACTTAAGTCCTCCCCCAGAACACAGCACCAGCATAATGTTTGAACCCTTCTTTTCTCTTCTCCAACTCTCTCCATTACAAGCTCTTTTCAATCCAGTCCTTTCCTAGCCCAGCACCCAGCAACAGCTGAGGTCCATAGGAAGACACCTGAACTCTAGCTGGGTGATGTTCTGTCCAGTTACTGAATCCAAACCAGGTAATGGCTAATCATGGTAGCGAGACCCTGACTGCTACAGTAGAGGTAAAAATGGCTTTTGCAGATAAACAAGAGAAAAAGAAAAATGTTGGCCCTTCAGAAGTCACTCATGAAGAAGAATTTGATGCACTCTCTTGATAAGAAATACTCTTGAAATTATATCTCATAGTACCTGGCAAGCTTATTCAAGTGCACACTCCCAGAGTGACACTTTGGATAACCAGAATGGAATAAATAGTGTCATTATGTCAGCACAGATAAGTCAAATTAAGTAAGATAATTCAAGGGGAATGAGATAAGAGAGAATATAAATAAAAACAAGCTGCACAACAAATGTTTTGACAGTTTCAATAAAGTAACAATCCTCTTCAAGAGACCCTCTTAAAAAATATATGCTTAATCTTAATTAATTATTTAATTTAATTATTAATTTAATTATTAAATCTTAATTAATTATTAAGAGGGCATTCCATTAATTCTAAAAGCAGCAAAACTAAATAACATTTGTTTATATTCTAATACTCAACATTTATTTTTGTGGGATTTCTGGCTAGAACAATATATGCAACCAAACAACAGAAGTAAACTGGAAGAGGAATGACTGGAAGAATTCACAATGACCCAGACAGTTTTCATACATTTTTCTCTAGTACAAGTTATTGTCAAAAGCATAATGGTAGCACAGGAAGACATGCACAAATTAGAATGTCTCTAGCCTTTGTTGTTATTAACAACAGGCTATGTCACAAGGAAAGAGATGCAAGTACATGTTGTACAAATTCAAGTACATAGGCATTACACCTGAGACAAAGGACAAAAGGCAATTTCACTGCAGTCCCTGTGCAACTGCATCTACTTACAGAGTCATGGAATGGTTTGGGATGGAAGGGACCCTCAAAGGTCATCTGGAAGAGGATCAGGTCTGGGAATATTTAACCAAATTGGATATTTGTAAGTCTATTGACCAAGAATGCTGAATGAGCTGCCAGATGTAATTCACTGCGAGGCCATCCTCGATGATCTTTGGTCAAGCATGCCAAATGGAAGAAGTACCCAAGACTGAGGAAAGGTAAATGTCACTCCTATATTCAAGAAGAGCAAGACAGAGGAACTACAGGCTGGGTCAACCTTACCTCAGTCCCTGGGAAGCTGATGGAACAGTTAATCCTGGAAACCTTTTCCAGTCATGTTAAGTACAAGAAAATCATCGGTAGTCATCAGCATCTGTGATTCTGTGATCTGGTTCCACCCACCCTGCCATGGGCAGTGACACCTTCTACCAGACCAGGTTGCCTAAAGCCCCATCCAGCCTGGCCTTGAACACCTCCAGGGACGGGACACCCACAGTTTCTCTGGGCAGCCTGTGCCAGTGTCTGATTGCCCTCATAGAAAAGAATTCCTTTGACAATATAACTTGACACCCTTCAGTCTTGCCTGCAATTTCTCTACAGTCATATCCTGCAACAGCACTTCAAGCACCTTTTCCTCCGCTGTGCCATATCTGCATCTGTGTGGATATTGCTTGTAGCACAGTAATAGAGATAAGCAAAAACACAGGCCATTTCCTCTCCTACATTATTTCAATCTACTTTCTGACTGGTAAATATATGTTAAACACATACACAACAGTAAAAGCCCTAAGATTTAGTCTTGATGAACTCAAGACTGTGATTCTGCATTAGCACAAAGTACACTATGCAATTACAAAGACTACAAATATTTTACGTAGAAGATTTATTGGCAAACATCTACCAGGCCTCTAATCCCTAGCACAATTTCCTGTTCTCTTATTAAAGGAAGATAACCTTTTGGCAATTGTTTTTGTAAGATGACTGTAATGGCTCACGATAAAAAGCTTAATTAGAGAAAGATAAAGTATTTAGATGAAGAAAGTGACAGCAAAATACAGTCTGTGTAATTCCCAATCTTTGTAATAGTTTATAAAACTAAGTCTTATAATTTAAAAAATCATGAGAAAATATTTAACAAAACATAGGATGGCGATTGCAAAAACACTTCCAGGCCAGCTGCAGATAGCTTGACAACAGTGTACGCATATTTGACTTTCCCTTGGGTCAGTTGTGTGTTTCTTGTTGGAAATGGTAGAAACTGTGATATACACACACTTCCAAAGAAATCTTGTAATGTGGTCCTTTGTTACCGTGTGACTGGGACACTGCATAACACATGCTTCATTTTACTCAGAAAAGAAGTCTGAAGAATTTTAATTAAACACAATGCAAGCACTGCAAGATACAGCATGCCAAAAGTAATCTAAAACATCTTGTTAGGTAAGATAATTGTCATCCTAAAGTGTTAGCAGTTTCTAGCCTTGGTAAAAAGAATCTCCAAAACCTACAACGTGCAGTAAACTTCAAGGCACAGAAATAGGGGGACACTAAGCATGAAGGCAAGGATAGGCAACAACTAGTTGGTGCCTGTAGTTGCTCTGAGTTGCCACAGCAACATGAGAGAGGCTGGAGGAGGAAGGAAGAAGCAAGGAGACATCCAGGACTGCATTGCTCACGTTATGCGATCCTGCAGCTCTTACACACCACAAAATGTTGGTAGTTCCGAGAAATCTAAAACTGCAGTGGAAATACCTCCAGGAAATATGCAGACAGATGAAAAAAATATATATCCACTGCATATTAAGTGGACTTTGCACTGCCTTGACTTATGCAAAGCTTATGCTCCTGGATCTATTTCTAGACACTTCTACCCACCAAAAACAAAACATAGGCTTAAGAAATAGGGAATTAAACAGTATGCCAAGGTCAGCAGTTCAGCATGGATCCCAGATCTTCATCAGGATTGTCTTTTCCTGCCAAGCCATACTGGTTTACTCGAGATGCTGTCAGGAGAGCTCAGAGCTCCTGAGAACCCTGGATGGGGAAAAGCTGCATATGAGTGAGATCCCAACCTCTACCTCAACAAGATGGGTGCTTTGGACATCAGCTTCTTCCAGGCAGCCAGCAAAGCAACAAAATAAGTCATAGCTTGCCATGTCCTAGCTTGTTCTTCAATTCTATTTAAGCAGCACACACTAATGAAACACCTGGGCTCAGTGCTTTTTCAGGTAGCAACAACTGCTACTCCGGGGTAGCAAAAATGATCCATATTAGGAATCAGAATACCTAGGATTAAACAGAAAGAAGCAAAAGAGCTACCTTGATCATCTGTCTGTTGGAAAATTTTAAGAAGAAAAACTCCTTTCAAAACAAGAAAGGGAAGTCAGGAAGAGCAACTGGTTTACTTGTCCCTGGTCAGGAGACAACATGCGTGAGAGCTCTCTGCAGCTGCTGGCAGCAAGGTTGGCAAAGAGAAGAAAATCAACCCGAGATGGGAAAGCACCAAAATTCTGGGAAACGGAGTCAGAATTATGCAGCTGAGATCTGTTTTTATTTATTTAGGTACTGAATTGGCAGGATGCAAAAGCACAAGAACACATCTTTGGCACTTAGGGCACGTGGATCAGGCATGTGCATAGGCCTCACCAGCAATTAATTTGTTCACTGGTTTATGCAACAGTTAGTCACAAATAGAAATACCACCACATTCACTATGCATCACCTATCTGGTAGACATGTGAATTAATCTTAGACACCCCTACATGTAACCAGTGTCCCATTCTGGGTCCCACCAAAGTACAAAGCCTGCCCTGAAATGTTCGCCACCACATTTCTGAGCAGCTCCGCCACCAGACACCCACATGGGAGCTGGGGAGCTTTCCAGTGAGCAGCTGAGCCGAGCGTAGCAAACATCCGGGTCCTGGTATTTGGCGGTATGCAGGGTTCACATCTGTCTCTGCCCAAAGGGAATAAGCATTTAATGGAAGTATTTTCTCCAGATGTAAAATTAGTTTCAAAAGCCAAGCAGAACCCGGAAATGTAGCTCTTTTCTTGGCCCAGCCCCAAAGCCTAATGTGAGCCACTCGTGGCAAACCTGTGCTGTGTCAGTGAAAGCCTGAATGTGGAGCTTTTTGCTCCTTTATGCAGGATTTGGTTTGAGATTTTAACATTCACTATCCTTACACTGCATGGAAATGAAAACCAAAAGGAGGAAACCAACCTTTAGGACAATTTTGGAAGGTGGCAGGAAGAATCTGCACCTTGTTCCTTCTTCCGTGGAGTCATCATGTCTCTGAGGTAATGAGCTGATAACTCAAGGCAACACGCAACCCTAAGATTATGAGTATTTCAAACACATGTACGGAGACAACACTTTAAAAGGATAAAATACCAGTCCAGGTGAGCTCTGCAAGGCTACTGACAGCTAATTTTGCCAACCTGTAGGCAACTTCAAGCCCTAATAAGATTTCCATCCACAACGAATGGAACAAACGCTGTGCATCTCTGGGGGACACTTACCAGTACGGAGGGGCTGTCACAAGAAGGTGAATACAGTGCAGCTAATCTTCATTCAGCTGCTTTCTTTTAACTAAATATATTTTGTGTTCATTGGAAACTGTCCAGGAAACAGGTCACAGATAAGCTCAAGTATTAGAAACCACAAGAATAAGACCCGCTTGAAGCACAGGATAAACATTTCAAAGCCTTGTTATAGCACATGTACATGCACATGTATGCATATATGGAAAAACATTTTGTTTAGGGAATCAAAAGCTTATCAGAAGCACTAAATAATATCAACACAAAGTATAGCTGGACCGAATGCTTTCTTTCCAGCTCTCCTTCCTTCCACTCCAGTCAATTCACTGATCCTCGATCAAAAAGCTCTCTCCTCTTTTTATCAGATCCTTAAGTGCTACCCTTGAATCACACTTGCTGAAACTCCTTTCCAACTCAGAGGAGGCAAACAACTCAGAGGCAAACCCAGCACAGGACGTCAACATCCTCAGTCTGCATGTGGCAGTGGGCACATCAACCAGGTAATATATGGCCCCAACATGCCCATACAGTAATGCAGACATGACTTGCACCATCTCCTATGCACTTCAGGAACCTGTGGGGGGGGTCCCGTGGCCATCCTCCGCTGACGGGAACTTTGAAACCTAACTATAGTAGGTTGCACAGAGATGGTTTCACAAGACCCTGCTTGCCTAATTGGAAACAGAAGCATATTTTTCTTAGCGACTGACATCTCATGAGACTAGCTGCTTTCTGAAGTACAAAGCATGTGTGCAGAGAAATACAAGGCCTGTCATATGACCTTTATGTCTTTTATAATCATTCCGGGGAGGAAAAAAAAAAAAGAGCATCAGCCCTTGGCACATCAGGTGTCCTTTTTTCTGACTAAAATGTGACATCTGTTTTGTTTTCTTTCAACAACTGAAAAACATTGCTTTTCCAAGCAACTAGTAGCATAATTATTTATTTCAGTCTCTTTATCACTCGTATCATAAGTCTCTGCTGAGATAAAGCAATGGCAAGTCTATGTAAGTATTAAATCCGCTGACTTTTATTGTGGTCCTAAATCATTTAAAAGCTTCTGAAAAATTTCACCCAAGATTTTCACCTGGTCTGGCCATCAGGCAATCACTTGCCAAGCCAAGCTATCGCAAACACACAGTATGTTTTGCTGCCCAACTTCCATCCTAGGTTTTTCCACTAGAAAAGTGGGAACACAAAAAATAAAATAAATATCTTGGCTTCAGACTAAGCTTTCTATACACTAACACTTTTATCAGTATGAAGAGACACTCTCTTCCAGGTATCTGATCTGTACAGCAGTATTTGTATATATTCATCTCTTAGGCTTTTTAGCAGTCAATTTCACCAGTTCCCTCACATTCAGCTAATGCTTAGCGCACCCTCAGCATTCAAACTCTAAATCATGCAAAATATGAATCACACAGCTTTATAATGCATTATCCAAGAAAAAGGCATTTACTTTCTGAAGCCCTTGCTCAGTCCAGTCATCTACAGCACAGCACCCAGTTGAATCTACCTCTCTCTAGGCTTCCTCCATAGGGAATAGATAAAACTAGCAGGTATGCAGGGATGGACCGAGTCTCCCCTGGGAGGCACCTATCACATTCCACCAACTGCAGAGGAAACCCAGACCCCTAAAATTTAGGTGGAAAGTTAAGGTGAGAGGAATCCCCATCACCACCAGTGAAGAAATGCTATAAATTTTAAGTACAGAGGGCCAAACTCAAACCTGTTTTCAGCTGCTATGCCCAACACCAAACAGTTGACTTCATTTATACTTGTGCTGAGCTTGGCTCTCAAAAATAATAAACCAGAATTTAAAATTATTATTAATTTCCACATTTTCTACAGTGCTGTTGGTCTCCAGCACGACCAGATTTCTTTTAGAAACAATGAATACCACAACCCTCCAAACTGCAAGTGGTTGAGTGGAGTATTTCACTTTCTTAGATTAAAAGTTCGTGAACACACTCTCCACTGTCGATGTATCTTGATGCAATGCCTATCATAAAATAGTTTATACTTCAGGCAAAGGGTGAATAAAGCAGCCATAAATTGAAATGATGTTCTAACTGTACAATTTAAGATGAGTTGTTTATGAACCTTGCCTTCACTGATGAAATAGGCAGTGGTTTTAAATATTGGGGGGAGGAAAAAAAAAAAGACGGTATCTGTTTAAGATCCTAATTTTAAGGCCAGGTTTCAAGCATCTGCATCTGATAAACATTTTATTTCCACAGTACTGCATGCAAAGCACTAACGACAGATCCAGATGCTATTTTAATTTACTTCAGGGCTTTAAAATATGGCCCTATTTTGATACAATAACACACAATCATGTTAGTTAGGAAGATCATTATGCTAAGATCATCAATGCTCAGGGAGTATTTCTATAGCTCTAATGCAACTATTGAAGCTCTTCAAAGCAGGTAAAATGTAATATATAGGGCTGTTCACCTTTGCATCAACAAATATTATTTTTCAGTAGACGACCATACAATTTAGCCCTTACCCACTCTTAGTTTAATACTGTAGAGGACAAAACTCTCAAACAAAGCAAACACTTGATACCTGGATATTATTTTTCACTTTGGCCACCACAATCTATTAAGCTACTTATTGCCATTATCACCATAATTCCATTTTTCTGGAGCAGACAGCAAAGCTGTGCTCCTGCAAGTCCTCTGACTTGCTCCAGGGACACGCTGGGATTCCACAGACAGCAGGTAAGAGGCACGCACTTCTTCCCCAGACACTCTTAGCATCACTTCAAAAGACCAAACCAACCAGAAAGCAGATCACAGAATCACAGAATGGTTGAGGTTGGAAAGGACCTCTGGACACCATCTAGTCCAGCCCCCCTACCAGGCAGGGAGCAGGAACTTGTGCTGACAAGGACCAGGATGTTGGGCTGCTAAGAGGTCACTGAGCGGTACTTGCATCTGCTCTTGTCTCCGCTGTTCCTCACCAGCACCCCTAAAAACAACTGATGCTGAGTTAATATCACAGCCCTCGTATGTGTCAGCACAGGCTGCTGGGCCAAGAGCTAAACTTGCTTATGAGTGACCATGGTATGAAAGGTCTTTACATCCAAGTGATGCCTGCACACAAAAACCTATGTGCACCTAAACACTGTGGCATGCCTGTATGGGACATTTGCTTGTTGAAACCATAAGGAAGACCTGTCACTGATCAGCCATTTGTTCATCAAGTTAAGAGAGGAGGAGGTGAGCTATCTTCACTTTCCTTACATTAACTTAGCACTTCTATACTGCAGCAAGTCAGCACAGGACACAGAACATTACCATGTGCAAACGCGGCTCACACTGTTGAGTAATACCGCTATTTTAAACCCTCTGCTGCTAAGCAACACTGACAATCTGGTTAGAACATTTTGGAAATACCGAATGCTTCAGCTCTTCCCCCCACACACATACAAAAGCTGTTCCTGCACTCTACATACATTCAGAAGCTATTCGAAATGGGGGTTCAGATTTTATTGGGCTGGCTCTCAGCAGCATTGCAAGGGCACTGGTCAGTGTTTGTGCAGTAGCAGTCCCTTAAGGGATGCCCAAACCTGCCCCCTCGAGCTGTATTTAGGTGCTCCAAAGGCACCGTTCCTTGGAAAGGCTTAGCAGCCAGCTGCTCAGTTGGATGCTCACAGCTAGCAAACAGACGAAATTTCAGCCCCCTTAATTCAGGTGTCAAAAACATCACCGGCTTGGATCACCTCCAAATTTTGTGCTTACCTGAGCTGTCCAAAAAATGACAGTTTAAGTTTTTTCTCTTAAAGAGACATGAGGCTCTGTGTGACCAGCACTACAACTAAGGGACTAATTGCTAACTTGATAACATGAAATTTTTCCAATCCTTGTGGAGCAACAGGGACAGAAGACTGCAACGGGAAAGCACAACACAACATTTAAAAAGCCAGACAAAATATGGGAGAACTTCATTGAAACTGCACTTGCTACACTGAGGAACACTTATTTTAAACCTTTCTATTTGTCTGCACTTCAGTAGAGGGCACAAAAGCAAGCTCAGAGGTCTCTAGCATCAGGGCTGCCAGTATTCACTCCTGTTAAAGCAGTGTCACCATGTCCAGGGCTTTCACACACACCTCTTTACCAAGCAACAGACACAAAATGGCCTCACACTAATTAACTCAGTTTCCTGTTGGACTGACTGTCTCTCAAGGTTTGTCCACGTCCACGTAATTCTGACATGTTCCTGACTAAGAAATGTCCAATTTTGACAGAACACACTTCAGACTTTTAATGAGCTTACTCCTCTCCTTGTTACTCCAATTTATTCAGGCAAAATTAATTTTGCCACAGACATTAGCAAGGTTACAAATATTCATGTCTCTCCAAGCATTAATTTTATAGCATCTTTCACTTCATCATGTATTTACCCGTCTATTAACTTCCACAGATGATTTCATCGCTAATCATTTCCACTAGCACCCTTTTAGACATTTGTGACTTCAACACTGAAGATGTAGGTGGCCGTAAAGACTTGTCTTCTTCCTCCCTCCTGCTATCTAAAATTAAAACGATGTGACCAGGACAGTGTGCCTCATACACTTCTTTGACAGATAGCACAGGTCTAGACCCAATTTCCACCCGCAGATTAATGACTGAAGAAAAGCAAGGCAAATCTGCTCCTGAAAAAGGACACTACAGCCCCCTTGGGCAAGAATGCCACAAGATAGATGTAGAAGCCGAGTTTGGGTATCATAAATGTACCATTATATAAAATGCATTGAAAAAATAAAAAAGTGTTTCTCTTCCAGTTGCCTGATTTTTACTGGAACAGACCCAAATAGTTTGGTGAGAACTATACTACCGCCTGATTACCCTGTGGTTGCAAAAGGTATTTAAGATGGATGTCTCATTGGACCACTCTCTGATTGTTGCAAAATAAGGTTCAACAAGTCCACTCTCCATAATTAAGAGGGCCCAGTAATCCTAACCCCACCACATACATCTCCCTCATCTGCAATACAACTATCCTGATGATCAATTCTTGTGGAAGACAACATCGCTCAAACACAGCGGCCTTCAGTCTGTGATATTTAAAAGCCCTCTTCAGCTATCAAAAGGCAACTCTCTTCTCTCTTTTCATCACGACACACAGAAAAACAAGAGACTATAGCATGACTAATGAATCCCTGAATTCCCATCTGCCAACACAAGTCAGTCACTATTTCACCCGCTCGCCCCCAGCCGCTGAGCACTGCACCTGATCTGCCTCAAAATGGGATCACTGAGAACCACAGCACATGCTATGCTAAAAAAATGTTCCTGGCAAGGCGCTGGGCACCTCTTGCCTGCTTATGCTGTTATACAAAAGAGCATTTTTGATAGCTTTCTCTTCTTTTGTTCTACAGTCAAGTTTCATTGGCTGTAAATCACAGGAAGACCACAAAAAGAGTTCATTTTCATTTCCAAGTCCAGTATCAAGGTTTACTTTGACAATTAGTGAAGTATAAGATGGGCACAGATCATTATCTGGTACATAACAATTATTTGCTTGCAAATTTTCTGTCCTCATTAGATGTTCTCTTTACATTATAACCCTCAGTACCAAGAAGTGCTTTCCTCTGGGGAAGAAAAAAACAAAGAAAAAAAAACACTCAGTGTAGGAAAAGCTGTCTTATATTGCTTCTAAGTTTTTATTTTAAAATATAGTCTGCTGAGGCACATCCTTGGAAGGATCTTAGAATAAAGGAATGGCAGCAGACTGTGATACACTTAGTCCAAATTCATGAGGAAATTGTGAAGCCCTCTCTGAGGAGAGTTGTGGTCTGTTCTCGGTCTCTCAAATTTCTTTAAATAAAAAAGTAAATGTAAAAACAAACAAATAAGCAAATAAATAAATAATGAAAATCTTTGCCTTCCAATTCAGGAAAAATCCCCAAATGCCCCAAATGACAACCAATCTGAAACATAACTAACAGAAGTCATGTTGTAGAGGGTTTTTTGTTTGTTTGTTTGTTTGTTTTTTGTCATTTAGATTTACCCACTGGCCTCTCCCCTAAAAAAGATTAAAAAAAAAAAATTAAGCTTTTTCATATCAAGAATTTCATGTGTGGCCTGTCAAATGGCACATAGTTTAGTCAGGACTGAGGCATTGTATATGACTTACATTTTCAAAGTGCAGAAATAAATATTGACAAACCTGTATTTGGCAAAATTACATAGACACATAGCTCTGTCTGGATCGATGCAGGATTTCAATCCACAGAGAATAAATTAGGACAAAGCTGATTTTCCCCAAAGCAGCTGTTCTCAGACCCAAGCTAAATGTCCACAGATCCACAATGGCCCACGCATGTAGCAGCAATTGTGGCAGGCAGCACGTTCTTTCTGAAGCATTTCCTGCTGAATTTAAATGTCAGGATGAAAAATTGAGCTATTAATTTAGACATGCTTAAAGCAATATACTTTCAAGGTCCAAACTACTGAAGGAAGAAGACAGAGTGGAAGTGAGGGAGCTTTTCCTCCTCTGCCTGTTTCAGTTGTCATTTGATGATCTGCTTGCAAGCCCCATAAGCCAAAAATGATCCTCATCTCTTCCCTGCCCTTTCCCGTGCCCTCAGTCCACCAACAGCGGGTTCCTCACAGGCACACACATTGCTATAACTTTGCTGACAGGTACAAAAAACTAGAGCATATATAATCACGACAAAATACCAGTTGACTAAAGGTAGCATGGAGGGGCGGTCGCAGATATTTTGATGCAAGTTTGCTCCATCTGGTGGAATGAAGAAATGCAAGCTGACCTGCTCAGTGTATCTTGCTGGTAAGGGTGTTCATATTTTGCTGAGATGTAATCGTATGTTGTAAGCTGTCACTATCAGCAAAAGCATTTCTGCATTAGCACCTATGAGACACAATTAGGGAAAAGGCTCCTGCTGTGCTAGGTATGTCAGAAGTGAAGAAAGCAGACTGATGTAATCCCGGATTGAATTTTCCAGTATATAGACAAGTTGCAGAAACTATACAAAAGAAACAGATGGGAGGGAATACCCCTTAAGTAAAAGGGTAAAGTACCGAAAAATCAGGGCACATTCTATCAGAACCTGAGGATTCGCTATCATGGTTGAGATCGTGGCCAGCCTGTTACTGCTGGGGAAGACGCACCCTGAAACGGGATGAGAAGGATAAGAATCACCTTCCCATACAGGGAACTCCTTCCACAGCTACATGGTAGACCACCAAAGAACCTGAACGCACATGGGGGGAGAGGAAAAAAATGAAAAATACACATAATGAAAGTCAACAGAGTTGTTTGAGCTAGAATTCATATTAAGACCAGATTGGTGACAGAATACCTTGTTTATTAATATATACAGGAAAAAAAAAAAAAAAAAAAGGAGAGGGGGTAAATGCTTTAATTGTTTTCTGTGCTTTTGGGTACTTACTAATCCTCCAGTACCAGGTTAGCTCAGAGCAGATGAAAGTTGGCATTGTATCACCATACATCGTTACCAGGTCCCACTAGTACAGGCACTGGATAGTGCAACTAGGAAAGGGGTTGCTCTTGCTCAGAAGGATGTAAAGCTCCCTGAATGTGGCCTTAAACAAGCAGTGGCTGCTCAGTGTTGTCAGACCAGAAGCCAATGAGCACACACTAGTCATACTGTCTTGAAGGAGCAAAGGACGGGAGAAAGACAATGGCTGTCATTCATCTTTTAAAATGACATGTAGCAGCAAGACTTTGGGGCAGTGTTTCCTTTAACAGAAAGCAGAAAAAATGATCGAATGCCCATCCTCCCCTTTTCACTTGATTTTCCAAAAAGAACAAACAACAAATGTTAAGTAGCATCACCTCTCCTTTACTCCTCCAAAAACTCTTCCAGAGCACCTGGCTATAGAGAAGGAAGCCTGACCTAACAATTTCTGATGCATGGTAACCAAAGCTGTCACAGAAAGAGAAAATACTCCTCCCATGAAGCTGGGAACAATTTGTTTCCATGGCAGCAAGAACAGTGATGAGCAGCTCTGGCAAATAGCTCAAGAATTATTAGGAGCACAACGTGGATCAGATGATTTACATGCAACATAAATAGTGCAGGAGGTGACGAGAGCAAGCAATAGCCTTTGAAGTACGAGAATTATAGAGTCAGTCACCAGATCTAGATCTCTGTCTTTCCCTTTCATCCCTCTGCAGAGTTAAGAGAAAATTGTCAGTGTAGATGGATAAACAGCACTGTAAGAGATATGATGGCATCTCTGAATCATAACACTTAATCCCAAAGTGGGACTGCAACAGCCAATACCCGTGCTAAAACAGCAGTAATTTTAAAAATTTTTAAGGTGAGGTGTAAACTTTGTTTAATCTGCACTTTGCAACACACTGTCAGCTGTTACCTGAAGAAGTCTGACAGATACTGTACCATGCTGTTCATGGAAGGAAGTTGAACATCTAAAACAACATCTACCCAAAGGTCCTTTTCATCAGTGAAGTTCTCCATCCTCAGTTTTGAGGGGTCTGGCACACAAGAAGTTCAAGGTCACACAAAGCCATGAAGAGAACTCAACTCAGGTTCCTCATCATCTGTCATAAGTGCAGGATTTCCCTCCCTTTCTCCAGCTGTTTGTCCATAAATGCCTTGAGTTATTTGAGAGTCCCACCTTAATGTTGTGTCACAACTCTTTTTAACCTTGAACTAGAATTTTGGTTCTAAAACTAAGCAAACTATTGACTGTCAACTAGGTGCACCAGTTTCTGAAACACTATATCAAAACCAGAAACAACAAAGACTATAACGTCTATAGTACAAAGAATTGCACATCAGCTAAAAGTTTCTATGCTGTGATAGAACTTTAAGTTCCCTTAGAAGTTTTTCTACATGCATTAGCTTCCTTTTGTTTATTGTTAAAACTGAAGATGGCTATCAGGTATATTTTGAGAACAATACTGATGACACTGTCATGACACTGTAACCCTGAAGGCACCTTGCGGACTGAGTAGCATCAAAGCTATTCCAGGGCTAATCCATGTAGAAAAACAAGATGAAATTCCAGGCTTGACATTTCTGAGAACAAGGTGAGGAAGTTCTAAGAAGACTACCAGTGAAGGGTCAGAAGAATCAGAAAGTTTTCATGGAGAATATATCCGGTCTCCAGCATGGATTATATCCATATATCTCGATGCAATTACATCATCAGAAATATGTTTCTTCTGTGTGCAACAACATTCTGCTTGCCCCTTCACCTTCCTGTTTGGGGAATTATATTTCTCAGTCATCATGTAGTCTTGAAATAATAACACAGGAAGATAAGCACTGTGAGGGGGCATCCATCCCCAAGGAAAGAAACATGTCCATGTATATACACAGAGAAAAGCCTTGGCTTTTCTACTTTGTTTACACATGCACATGCACTACTTGTGGAAGTAATATATATATATAGCTTGATGTTTGTGGGAACATGGGAAAAGGAATTTCACACTGCTTAAAAATATAAGTAATGATGCCCAGCTGTGTCAGAGCAATAGCCATCTAGTCTAGTATTCTGACTCAGAATGACAAAAGCAGATGCTACTTAGAAAGACCATGCGAACCTGGCAATTTGTATTTTTTGCAGCAATTTCTCCCTATGCTCCCTGAGGATACAGAATTGCTATATTAAAGAAGGCAGTGGGTACTTGGAACTTACCACTGAAATTTTCCCTGAAATTGTTCATCCTTTCCTACCTGTAAATTACAGCCTTCCAAAATTAACCCTCGCTGTGGTAGAGGCTGCAGAGCTTGATCAACAGCAGTGCATAGATTATGGGGATATGAAAAAAAAAACTCAAAACAAGACACAGGCAGGTCCCTTCAACAATATTTATATATATAATTATATATATGATTTATATATATATATATATATATATAATTATTATTATTTGTATATTTCAAAGGGATAAAAGTCTTCCTTTAAGTTAGTTCCATTCCTATTTCTTCATTTGGGAGCAACTCAAGGTTGAAAAATTACTGAAGCCAAGCCATCAGGCACCAGGGATCCTGGGATAAAAATGTAGGTGCTGTCTTTATTTCTATTCTAAAGGGCAGAAAGGCCCTTTCCAGGAAATAACATTTTAACATGATATTAAGCTATTTTAGTGTACCATTTTTGTAACTGTTTCTCCTGAGTTCTTGCTTTCAGACAACATTTAATTGCTTCCACAATATCATACTGAAATCCAAGTGTCTGTCCATGAGCTTACCAGACCCGTTTATACTTGCAAGGATTTAGCAGGAGCACAGCACCGTGAGGCCTTGGGAGGCTGCCACCACTGTACCATGCAGAGGCCAGCTCAGTCACTCCACGTTTACCACAGCTGTGAAGCAGCTGCTACCACCGTGCTCAGTCTCAGTCTAGACCCAGTAACAAACCCCGTGCCTTTTCTCTTGAACACATTCACATAAAGTGAGATTGTTTTTCTATTAAAAAAAAAAAAAAAAAAAAAGACATATTGAAGTTAAATTCCCACCCTTGCAGTCCATGGAGAGGGTTGCCCACACAGCAAGCAAACCATTCAAAAGCTTCTCCCTGAGCTGGTTTGGTTTGCTGTCTAGCCAGGAAATGCTTCTGCCTCCCCCTGCTCAAAGGACACCAGTGTTATTCAAGTTTAGGGAGAGCAGCCATTATTCTGGCTGAAAGCAATCAAATGTCACCCTTTGAGTACATCAACTGCGGGAAAGCCTTGGGATGAGAACAAAAGCCCAGGGGAAAAACAAGTACATAAAGGGAATAGTTACCCTTACCCTTAGATCTATGGAGAAAGATCTTAGGACTGGATCCTAGTTAAAGGGCCACATAAGTATGCTAGTACCTTTTCTAAACTAGATTTGGAGGCACTGAGGTGTTATTATAATGCTACCAGACCAGGATAAGAAAGTGACAACACTTGTTTCAAGGAAGCCTCTCCTTGTGTCAAGTATTAGCTGAGTTTTGATGCACCTGACAAGCCCATGGAGGTCGGGTCTCAAATACGTGTCAAAACGTCCTTGGTTGTTGTTAGGCCAACGATGCCCTTGTGCCTGTAATGGGTTGAGTTAAATGCAAGGCCATCAAGAAGCCAGTCAAGAAGCCAGTCCCTTCAGGCTGCCTTGAAGGTCAGCACTGCCAGGGCATGCCTGGCATTGACTGTCTTCTCCAAAGCGCTCTCCTACGAGCTTCCTCCCACCGCCCCTCATGCTTAGCTGCAGAGAAAGCCTGGATGGACCAGGCTCCTCAGCTATGCATCTAAAGTTAGCTGGTAACATGGAAACGCATTCTCACTACCCACATCTCCAGATGTCAGGTTAATTTAAACATATTTAACCATATTCAAAACCTGTGCGTTGCCAGGAAAACGAGTACAGGAATTTGTGCCTGCAAGAACTTCATCTGGCAAATCCAGACATAACAAGTAAATGATAAACAGGTTAGATAGTGGAAATAATTGTGCATTTAGTCTTGGCTGAAATTTGTCAATATATGGCTTTAGTAATCAAAAAGCATTTGCACAGAGACCTAGAAAATGAAGCACTGCCAAAAAGATCAGCTGCCTAGTAGCAACACTGCCATCTCATGATTTTGTTTCAAGTCTCATGATATTCAGTGCTTTTCTCAGGGCTTCAGCTCTTTAACTGTTAATCCTCAGATGTGAATTGTTTTAAAAAAATAACACAAAATAATAAATTTTATAGTTTCCACTTATTCCGAGAAAAAGCCTCAGAATATAATATTTAACAATTAACAAACAGGCAAAACAAGGAACCCAAAGCACATACTTTAAAAACAAACGTTGTGGTTTCGGATCATGACTTTCTGAGAGCCTGAATGTCTATATTGGGCCATCGTCCTCATGAGGTAGCTGGAAACCCAACAGATGTCCTCAGTGATTTGCTTTAGAAGGTTTGACACAGCGCTCTACCAGCTCCAGAGTTCAACTTTTGAGGATCCAATATAAAAAAACAAACAAACACACACACACACACACACACAGAAAACCCAAAACATAAGAACCCACATTTTCTTCAGACCAAAACAACTACTGGAAGGGAAAAGAATGTTCCAGACCTCAGTTAAATTTCTAGTTCCTATCAAAAACTAAACACACTGAAAGGAGAAGCTACACAAAAAATAACTCCGCTGACAATTTACTAGCAAAAGAGATTTATATATAGACTGAGAAAGAGGCTTGGTATTGACCAGCATGTTAAGAGCCATTTAAAGCCAAAGCAAGAACACCTTTTGTTGTTCAAAGCAGCGTGCTTTTTTGACTGAAGAGGATGGACAAATGAAATACAATGTGATTCATGGCCATAACATCTCTTGCTCCAAGCTCTAGCTTTCCCTGCCCATGAAATGCCTCTCCACGTTCTCCCCAGCACACAACCCACCTACACACATTCTCACCCAGCAGGCATGGTGTTTCTTACTAAACAGATCACAATGTCTCTCTACTTTACCCACTACACTTAATTCAATACAGCTGGAAGGCTTCTGAGCAGCTTTACTTTGAATTATTTTGAAAGTGCAGGAAGAGGTTAAGCCAGTCAGCAGAAAAAGCACCTTTCTGCTCTCAGCCTGAAGCAAGCAAGCCTCAATGATGAGCACACCAAACCCCAGCCACTCATAACGGGGCACACTGGGCCACTTGGGCACTGGCAAGGCCGGATCTTGCATGTCCCCAGCCGCTCACAGTGCGGCCCCACCACCATCACGTCCACTGCCAAAAAACCTTGTGGGACCTGCACCAAGTTTTGGGGCTCAGGGGAAGTTTCTCCCAGGCTACCTCTGCTCATGAAGGCCACAAAATTGCTATGTGAAAGAGAATAACATGTGCGCCTTTGTGTTGTACTCTTGAGTTCAAGTCTTGATTTGAAGTGTTCCCCAAACCAGCAAATACCCTCAAAGGATTTTTTTACTCCAGAACTTCACTCACAGAGGACAGATTTTCTGTCTGATTACATTGCTGAGGAGTGAAAGGTCAAACAGATCTCTTGATTGCTTTCCCTGGCACTGGAGGACCAGTAGAGGACACCACAAACCCAACTGAGCAAGTTTCAAACCGAACAGACTTGTGCCTGTGTTCCACCCATATTAAGCAGAAAGGAGGCTGGGAATGGGATTAGGGCTCAACTTTGTCTAGACCACTGTTTGAACATGGCATCAAAGCCAGCCTCATCACAGACACTCGGCAGAAGCTCTTCATGCATTATTCACAGTTTTGGTTTTTATTCTCTTCTTCAGTTTGAAGCTCATTACTGCACTCTGAAGAGCACAAGGGAAAAAGACTGAACTATACAATATTTTCTGTGCATTGTGGAAAGTGCTGTGCCATTAAGTAAGGAGAAATCCCAGTGAATCTTTACTAAGAGAGGCTGGAATTAAATCAACGCCCTTATAACCTCTTGTGGTTCACAATAAAGCCTCATCTACTGATTTCAAGGCCTGTTTCTTCTAGCAGAAACCAATAAAGGCTAGCTATTTTTTCCTCTTTTTTTTTTTTTTTTTTCTTCTTAGTTAAGTCATCACCTCAAACTTCTGTACACATAAAGGTCCCCATCCTCCTACTCATTCACGCGCTGTGGAAACAGCTACTGGTTGACTAAAGTGCACAGAACTAGACAGGCTGGCTGATCCCATCTGTACCACCAAACAAGGTTGCGTCAGCTTAACAGTTATAAATCACCACTGGACTAACACAGTGTGAGCAGACTAGTTCAAGCCAAGGCTTCTTGCAGAACTTATAAACACTACCTTATACTCCAGTCTGAAATGCAAGATAAGGCAGTCATCAAGCATGCTTTCTGAAGGTGAGAAGTTGTATATGGAAGATGGATGTATTTTTGGCTGATGATCTTGAGTGAAGACTGTAAACTGGAGTAAAAGGCAGGATGACTTGTTAAAAAAAAAAAAAAAAAAAAAGCTTAAAATTCTAACTAGCTACAAACAAGGTGATCTGGTCCTTGTTATTACCAAAATACTGCAGAAATATCACAACTTAAAATGTTGTCTAGTTTTCACTTTTCTGCTGACATGCACGTCCATGTTGAGGCATCAGGAATAGCATTGGTGGATGACCAGTATGCCTGTAAGTTAACCTAGACCATTTATTTTATCAAAACACCTGAAGACTAATAATTTTTTCTTAATGATTTTCCATGACTTCCTTCACACAACTGACCCCCCTACTTTTTAGTATTTCTATTACAGTAGTGATCAAAGATCCCAATAAGATACACTTATTTCTGCATACATATCAAATTGAAAATGTTCTCCAGCAGATGCAAATCTTGAAGGGACTTTAAGAATATCTTGAACTCTTGCTTAATCCAGAATTTTTCATTAAAAAGACATTTTTCATTTTCTGAAATAGTGAGGTGTTCAGGTAATGCCACCTAGAATTTTTCATAGAATCATCCAGGTTGGAAAAGATCTCTAGGAATATCTAGTCAAACCTTTAACCTAGTACTGACAAGTCTACCACTAAAACATGCTACTAAGTCCTACATCTAAACGTTTCCTGAAGACCTTCAGGGGTGGTGACTCAACCACTTCCCTTGGCAGCCTGTTCCAATACTTCACAACACTTTCAGTAAATACATTTATGTTAATTTCCAACTTAAATCTTCTCTGGTGCAGCTTGAGGCCATTTCTCCTGTCTTATCACTTAGTGCTTGGGAGAAGAGCGCAATTCCCACCTTGCCACAATTACCCTTAAGGTAATTGTAAATTACAATATGGTCTCCACTGAGCCTTCTTTTCTCCAAGCTAAACAACCACAGCTCTGTATCTGTGCATCAGAGATTCAATCTGTACATCAGAGATTCATGAAATGCAGCAATCACAGAGCAAGCACACCTTTCTGATTCACCCACGGGCAGCACTTGGACCCAACAGATACGTATAAACCAGTAGTTGTAGCTAAGGAGAGCTGCCCACTATTTCTAAGTCGTTCCTCACTGTCTACTTATGTGTTACAGAGCGCATCATTAATTGAGCATTATGGGTTAAAGCCACATAAATCAAGGTTAGGGAGATTTAAAAAAAGCATATATGCCCTTTCTCCCAACTGCTTCCACTACCTATTTGCTACTGAGCACCCCCATGGATTCACAGATATCTCTATTTTCCTACTCAGACCTCCATCTGTCATTAAACCAACAGTCTATAAAGAAAAGAAGGAAGCGTGACAAAAGATTTTGAACATGTGAAAGGTTTCTGCAAACAGGATGAGAGCATATCATCCTCCATATTCACCAGGGACAGACAGTACAGCTGGCTTAAAGTGACGATAAGAAGTTTAGACTGGTTATTAGGAAACTGCAGGGAGCAGGCGGTTGAGGGAAGAGGAATAATGGAAAGAAACAAATATATGACCCCCAACTATAAGGAGCAGCACAGATCACCCAAAGGAGCCCAAAGTTTCAGTCTCTGCAGTCTTCCAAGATTAGGTGAGACAAATGCGTCCTGGGAATTGCTAGGGGATACATCGACATGCTTTCCTATAGTGTCACAATTATCAGATATAATTCACTTTTTTTGTCTTCGAATGCTTTCACAGCCATGTATCTATTAAACTGTTGACAGGAGGTGCTACTTAGAGGAATTACACTCGCTGGAGGTGAGTGACAATCTAGGACTTCTTAAAAAAGGTTTAAGGGGAGAAGCAGAAGCTCTGACCTTTAACCGTTCACCACGGCCTGTCTCATGACTTTGAGCTATTCCTTGGACAATGCTGCCTGTGTTTCAGAGTAACACAAAGACCCATCAGCAGGCATTTCACAGCTTTTTAGAAACAGGGATATTGCAATTCTTTTTAAATCCAAGGACTGAGAGGGAATAAAATTTATTTCACCAGTTTCAGGTATCCATTTATCTTTTACTGGACGGTCAGTGACTGAAAAAAAAACCTCCTTTGGTATTTTATTGTTCAGTCATAAAGATCAATATTTGGAAAGCATAACAAATATTTCTCCAAGTCAGTACAGGAAGATTGATGACACTGTTTTGTTTTGGTTTTAATCGACTCAAGGACCATACAACTAAGCTATTTTCTTCCCTCTTCTTACTCATCTGTACATTAATCCTTTAAAATGAAATTTTGTAGAAGTTGCTTTTCTTTGTTTAACTAAGTAGTTAAATAAATGGTACCATAATGCTCTGGATAATGTGTAACAGCTTTTATCCGCAGATTTTTGGCATCTGTGTCCTTAAAGCTGTCATAGAAAGCAATAGAAAATTTAAACATAATACCAGCAATCTTTAAAAGTCTTTTATAGTTCATTAGTGACCAGATCTTTCCACTATCTCTTAAGAATTATACAATTCTTTCCACTCACTGGTATTGGCTGCACTCCAATGAAACTATACTAAATGTAACTATTGAACATATGTATTTGCTCTATTCGGCCATACACTTTCTAGAAGCAATTTTTCCATTCAGGAAAACTCCAGTTATGAACTACAATACAATAGCCTTAACCACATTAGTGGTTAAGTTTCAATGACAAATTGCCCCAAAAATACCAGATAAATTTTAAGACTCACTTTTACAAGGAGCTAAAACCCAGTATCAAAGTTCCAGAATTTCCATGGCTCTCTTCAATATCAGAAAATATTTAAATGAGTGTCTAAGGAAACACTTTGAAAATCTGTACTGCCTTTAATTGAATAATTTGAATATTAATTTTAAACATTTTATTTGTGCCTTTAAAGGAGATTATGTTGCACACTTGCACTCGTACATGGAAGTAATCGTAGA
This sequence comes from Anas acuta, assembly GCF_963932015.1. Lineage (NCBI taxonomy): Eukaryota > Metazoa > Chordata > Aves > Anseriformes > Anatidae > Anas > Anas acuta. The sequence continues at coordinate 77,476,008 of NC_088979.1, forward strand.
GTTGGGCACTTGTAGGGTTACGCACAGAACATCCACTGAGCACAGAGGACTGGGGTGCATCCACAGCTCTCTGGTCTCCCCCCTTAGTAGATAGCTAATGTGCTTAAAGAGAGAAAGGTGGCATTGAGAACTACAGCATTGACATATGTGATATTTGGCAGCACGGTACTGAATTACCACAGATCCTTGGTACACCAGGATTATAGGTAAAAGTATGTGACTGAGTAGGGGCAACAATTTCTCAGCTCCCAACCTTCTTGACTCCTGAGCAGCACTGCGGTAGGCATCCTGTTGGGGTATTTTTATTTCTTGTTTTTAATTGAGACACAAAATAGTCACAGATTGCTCAAAGTGACAAGAACTAAAAATTCTTTAGCTTAAATAGATTGTTTTTTTTAAAGATGAAGAAAATGGATAATTAACTGGCCACATTATTTATACTGGCTTCTTTATGTGGTGATCTGATCCTTGAGCAAAGATAGTAACATATGAATCAAGTTATTTCACTGGTTATTTTACAGGGACATGATTAAAATTTCATCAACCCTTTAAAATAAATGTTTGCTGTTTCAAGGTGAAAAAGGGAAATTGTCTTGTGTTGACTGATGACACTTCCATCTCCTGGGATGAAAGAGCCTCTAAGGTTGCTTGGTCTTTGTATTACACAGAGATCACATACACTCAACCATGAATTCCCATAAAACGGCCCAATTCATTAAACAATGTGCAAACAGACACACATACTAAATCTTCCATCAATAAAGTACTCAGAAGATGTTGGACATCAACAAAAGTAACAGGCTTCAGGACTATATGATTTTGGAAGGGGGAGGGGAGGATAAAAAGGTATTGAATCAGAGTTTAAACCTGACCTCACTGCAGAGTCTTCACCTCCGAGGAGGATATTGAGATAAGTGACATATGACATGACATGGTCACATACAGCTTGCTAACAGGTATAGGAACATGTTTCCACTGATATTAAATATCTATTTCATATCTGACTTGCATCTTTTTAACTAATAAAGTCATGAAACATCACAGACAAGTTTCCCCATTAAACTGGGCAGTAGTTTGAAAGATCAGTTTTCTGACAAGACCTTCTCAAGTAACTCAGATAACAAGTATACCAAGTCTTTTTCATGTCAGGGTTTTCTCTCCCACAGTTACATGTATGTATCTAATTTTCCTGTAGCACAGGGTGAGAAAGGGAGCTAGGGGGAAACAAGACCACACACACACGCACACAAAGATACATTCTGAACTGTGCAAATTAAGAGTCATAAAATAATTCCACTTGAAAGGGAATGCTGCAGGTGAACTAGTCCAACCTTCTGTTCGTAACAAGGCTATTTTCAAAGTTAGACCAGGTTGCTCAGGGCCTTGCCCAGCTGAGTACTGAAAATCTCCAAGGACAGAGCTTCCATGACTTCTCTGGGCAACATCTAGCACATAACAACTCTCATTGCAGTTGTTCCTCCTTATGTCCAATAAAATAAATAACAATTGCCTCCTGTTCTCTGGTGCGCACATCTAAAAGTATTTGTCTCCATCTTCTTTACAACTCCCTCATTATCATTTGGCAAATTAGATCTGCTCCCTCAACCCCAGACTTCTTCCTTCCCTCAGCCTCTTGTCATACACACCAGTCCCTTAAACATTTCACTTGATTTCTGCTGGACTTGCTTCCCAGACCTCTTAATCCAAAATCAAGCAATAACAAAGAAGTTGCAACTCAAGGAGCAGCATGTCATTACTGATCTGCTTTGAATATTTTAGTGCTTCCACTAAAGAGGACATAGGAGAAGCAACAACACATTCCGTTCTGAACAAGCAGTAGCCATAACAAAGCACCCAAAGGCCTGCTCTTCTTTTCCTGCAAGTTGGGTTGGTCATCAACAACTTCCATCTCATTGACCTCTTGGTGAGAGCCACCACCCTTGTTGAAAGTCTTCTACCGTAACAGAAAAAAAAACAAAACACACACATAAAAAAAAAAAAAAAACACGATATATGTAATTATGTAATTAAACTGTGGAAACAGTTGAGGTACACCAAGAGAGCATCTGGATCAAAACCAAACTTGCTGGACAATAAGAATTTACTATTTTTAATTATGAGTTGTAAAAGAAACCTACAAAGTGTGAGGAATTTATTTAGAATCACTCAATTTCCATGATTTATTTAGAAAGTGTATTTTAATCACTTTTAAGTTAGCAATAAAGACAGAAAATAAAGTAAGCTTTATAATGCTAAAGTTATAATTATGAATGTACTCATGTTGTATTGGGGTGGAGGAAAAACACTTGCACAACAGAAATAACTTTTCCACTAACAAAACGTTTGTCAAGAGATTGCTGTGCAGTGATACGTGACCAGAGAAAATTCAGATAGATATGTAGTAGCTTCTTCAAGATACCACCTGATCTGTTGTGCTCATGGAAGCACAAAACAAGCATGCCGGTGTTTCCACTTCAACTGTCCATCTTCCAAATGGTACAATGAGAAAACAGTTAGGTGGTTTCCACTTTGCTGGAACCGAAGCAGCTATTTTCAAAGCCACTTTAGAAAGCAGAATGAAATTGAGAGGGTTTTTAGATCAGACTATAGATAAATGGCAGTAAGCTCTCCTTCTGCATCCCAAATGAAGAGTGATAATACCATTGTGCAACAACTCAGATGAGGTGGCAATTAGCAGACTACATCATCCACACTTCCCACTATCTCTCCATTTAATACTTTAGCATCAGTTTTGACTGGTCCTGGAAACATGACTTATTTTGTGCATATTGTCCCAAGAAATGTTAAAGCAGCAAACTGATGGTTGCAAGTAAACAGTTTGCACCAGTTGGTTCTAGCAACAAAACATGTAGGGAATGACAGGGGACAGGAAGGACAAAAAACATTCTCAACCAGCCAACTGTGAGCTGAAGAAGGAAAAAAAGTCCAACTCATTCTAAAAGGCATTTTCCATCTTGACAAAATGTGTGCGTACATGCGCACATGCTCGTGTTTTCACCTCCACAATACAGGTAACTATCAATGATAAAATTTCTTTGCTCAAATTTCAAGAATAAATGATACTTTCTGCTGACAATGATTTCAAAACAACTTAATATGGGTTAATTATTATTAAAGAAAAATTAATTACCTTGACACTTCATATTCAGAAAGTTCAAATAGGGAAACAGGTACCTCCTTATGATCTTCATGCATAGGCACAGGAATATGCAAAGATACTAATGATGACAAAGTCAACAGCTGAGCAGGGTAAAAAAGTGCAACTGTGTTGAAAAGATACCATCCATTTCTCCTCTGCTTGATGCTTAGAAAGAACTATCAGGATCTGAGACTATAAGGGAAAATAAGTACTTCCAGTTTATTATCATGAGTCTTGAAAACTGAGCTTTGCTGTGTATGAACACCACTAAAGTCTAAACCAGATTAGTAATTATCTTCACGTACATCCCCTCTGCAAGATGGCTTTACTAATCACAACACGTTCAAGAGCAATTCTATGGGAAACGGTCTAATTTTGCTTGCCCAGAATCAATTTTTGGCTCTCTTAGCCAGTGAAAGTCCCTTTTACTAGTTTGAAATAGCTGTATTTCATGAGCACTGAAACAGATTACAAAAACATTCCTGAAGTGCACGACACACAAGTTGCTGGTACTTATCTGCAAAAGTTTGATCTTTCATTCTTCTCAATTCCTACAACTGCCAAATGGTACGCGATTTTGTAGCACACATTTCTATTCCAGTTTATTGCTTTAATTATATGGTCCGTATCTTCAGTTTAGGTAATGATTATATACTTAGCAGCAGATGCAAAAACTAACACACAAGGTGCTGCATGTTAGTCTCAGGGCGGCTGAGGGAAAAGAGGGGAAGAAACATAGCAGGATACATAACCTTCCCATAAATTATTTTCACAAAGCAGTCACAAAGAAAGCATTTATCTTAAGCTGAGTAATTTAGTTTAGCTCTGGTCTGCTTTCCAGCTGCAAATTAAACTCTAGCACCGAAAGGAATGTACTAAACCTGTTCCAAAATGACCAGATGTGCACACTCAAACACCATTCACACTACTCTGTTGAACAGCTGCCGCCAAGTTTTGACAAAGGCGGTGCTGCAGTTTAGCATTGACAGACAATGCCATCTGAATTATAACCAAAGTGATATGATCCAGTTAAAAACAGACTGAAAAAATGCTAGGGAAATTGCAGGAATACATTTAATAGTGAGGGAACACTAATGCTAAGTTCCGCAGGAAAAAGGATTATCATCCTCTTACAAAAAAACACAAGGACTGAACAGCTAGGGTGCACCTATACAACAAACCCAACAGATTCTTATTGTAGTTCAAATCACAAGAGCCCATCTGACACAAATCTCCCAGCCATCGCCCTTTACCATACCTGGGTCTACATTGCAACATAGTCTTGGTACACAGAAACTGGCTTTCTTTTTAATATAATTAAAAAACAAAACAAAAGTGTTCTCCAAGAGCACATTTAATGCACTCCAACTATATAACTAAATGCAGTTTTCAAGCTCAGATGACAGAAAATTTGAAGCAACTCTCTGCCCCCCAGCAAGGACACTGGGACCTTAACAACAGCTTCTTCCTACAGATCCCACCTGAGGCACACTACTTGCTCATGTAGGACATGGCCACCTAGGGCTATGTCAATTGGTTGCATACAACCAGCACAGACCAGGAATTGGGGCAGCAGTTGCGGCTCTAATCAGCCCCAGAAAGAGATGTGGGGTTTTACCTATCAGGCTGTAGCAAGCTGTGGTATGTGATCAGTTCAACTGAAAATAATGAAGTATCCTTTTAGTATACTACATGGAGTAGTCCCTCTGAAAGCTCAGAAGTTGTTCTAGTATTCAACACCACCATTTTAGTATCGCATCATTTTACCTCTTCCTTACCTCTCACTTACAAACTAAATTTTAGAGAGAGCGCTATAGCAGCAAATCAGAAAGGCATCAAACAGCTAAAAGCCAACAGGAAGTACGCTGCAATAACTTCACTACCTTGTGGCATACCTTTTGTCTTCTGACTGTTCATACTTCACATATGCTGGTTTCTTGGCACTACCCCAAAACCTGGTCAGTTCCCCAGGCACAGCTTGGGGGCTGTGTGTTAGCTGGGAGGGAAGGGGGGTGAATGACAGGGATGTACCATAAAAGTAAATTAAAAAAAAAAAAAAAAAAAGCAAAAGCAAGACCTCCTTAAGTATTCTTCAAAAGCAAACCTACTTCTGAGCTTTCAAAACCTATATGGAGGCTTACACTGATATAGCATCTTCACAATTATTATGTATAGCATATACCCAAGTAGCTTATGCTTTCTGTCATGTTTTAAAGACAGATAAACCAGAATAGCTGCAGTCACTAGATAAGCACAGAATTATAGGCTACTGAAATGGCTTTTTTGGGGCTTGAACCACCACAGGGAAATACAAGTTTAAACATTTACCTCATTCTGGTGCATTTACTATCCCAATCATTTAGGCCTGGAAAAATACCATCTTGGCCCTCATCTTTACAGACCAAAAGGTCCTTCCTAGAGCTGACCCTGCCTGGAGATGGGCAGGGTCATGTGAAGGGACAAGCACCAGCTCCATCACCATCTTATCAAGACTTGCATCAACACAAGCGTGTACTGTTAGCAGCATGTGGGAGAACACATGCAGGTTTAAAATATAGCATACATGTAATCAAGAGTGATCAGATGCAAATATTTCTACTTACTAGCTACACATATGCTTCCCTTTTTACAGCAAGCTTGACACACAGTTTTATTTAACCTTGTTTTAGCCAAATAACAACTCAAAGCAGTAAAGTGCATTAGAAGGACGTGGTCTTCACTGAAACAAAGTCTGACTTTAAACTGATCTATTGTTTAAAAATATTCATCCTTCACCTTCTTATAAATTAAGAAACTCACAGATTATGCATCTTCTTAAAATAAAGCTGCATATCATGTGCCGAGCAAAAACATGTGCAAATTCAGTCAGAAGTCTATCTATACCTCAGTCAACATGTTTTAAGTGGTTACTGGAGAGTCAACTGAGAAATATATTTGCAAAGCAATAGCAGCAGACTTGTAGGGAAAAACAACTGCTGCTGAGGTCTGGGTATCCACAGAACATATATTTCTTCCTAGGAGGACAGGAGGGGAGGTCACTTCAAAGCATTTCTGGTCTGAGCCCATGAACAGAGCAGCCCCCAGTAGCAGGAGCTTTATAGATGCCCTCCTGGAGCCCATGCTTCAGTTCGATTTCATCTGAAAGGAATCCAGTTCGTGCACTCCAGGACTGCTCGGAGACTTGAACCTAAGCACAGTGCATGAGGATAAATGAGATTTGCTTCAGAGTCTCAGTCCCAGATCAAAAATAAAACACAAACGCAGAAGCACATGCAATGTGTTATGGCCATTTACTTCACTATGGATTTCCCTTCACTCTCTAAATTTAAAACGTTTGAGCTGATACATATCCGCTGCAAAATAGCTTTGCCTACAGCTCAGGAGGATTACAAGAATTGCCTTCAGTTTTCCACCTCTCAGTTCCAGCTTTGCCCAGTGACCGAGGCCCCCACCAGCAGGGCACAGCTGGAGAGGACTTCTCTGGATTTGCCTCTCTTATTAAACCATTAGCTTATTCATGATTACTTCCTCTTAGGAATAGAGCACTGGGTTCAGCCACTGCATGACAGTTAATTTTAAGAACATAACCTCATCTAAATCAGAGATTTTGCTCTGTAGATAAACTGAAACAATGTATTGCATTACATGTAGCAGATGAACACTTTCCAGCTGAGCTGCTGTACCTTAATGGTGATTTGCAATCAATCACACTCTTTGACCTAACCACAAAGTGGGTACAAAGGGGTGGGGAGGAAATCTTTGCCTGCTGACTCATCAATAAGTTAATGACAATCTTGCCAACAGTAGGGCAGTATTTTTCCTCAAAGGTTACTGCTTTCAGGTCCTATGATATATTTTCACAGGTCTCTATTTCAAGGAAAATAATCCTTTCAGCTTGACACTTCCATTTATCCTTTGGCAAATTAAAAGAAAAAAAAAAGAAAAGCAGCACAAACATTAACAATTAATATAATACAGTCTTAACATGTACCTTAAAGTATGTAAAAAGCCTTACTTAACTACCATGCTCAATAATAATCTATATTCTTCACTGCAGCATGTCTCCAATCATGCACACACAAAAAAGGAAGAAAGTGGTAGACAGTGACAAATATTCTGATATTCGTGCAGAGGTTCAAAGTTCTGGTAAAAAAGCATTCAAACATTCTGCTGAAAATTGAGCTGCATTCCCTGCAAAAAAAATAGCGTTGCATTTACATCACACCAAATGTTAAATAAATAAATAAATAAATAAAAAGTTATATGTAATCAGATACACAGGAGTGTGACTAACTTGAAAATTATGTCCAGATCTTTTGACAAATTTGACAGCTGTTATGGAATAAATCTTTTCTCCTCTTTTCAACCCTTCTTTCTTCCCCATTTTTTGCTCTAACAGATGCTTTTATTCTTTTTTTTTTTTGTGTGTGTTGTTTCTCCTCCTCTCTTCAGTAGCAGAGTTGGGAGGAGGGAGGGAGGAAGCGTAGGGTGCTAATGTACAAAGCGGTGCTTGTTAAAAACTGAACATATCCAGGCAATTCGCCAAATTTAATTCCAAAGATCCCGCTTGTGATTCTGTGCTAAGATGGAATATAGCATTGTTCTATCTGTTTGTAGGACACTGTGTCTTCTATGGAAGAAGGGTTAAAAACAAAAGGACAAAAAACAGCTTGACAGTACCCTCCCTCCTCCCCCCGCTCTAAACGCGCACTTCATTCTAGAAAATGCCATATTCATAGGCCTTCAGAGTTGTTAGAAATAAATCAAGCAGCAAAAAAACAGGATTATCTCTCAAACATCATAAAAAGCATCATTGAAGTTCACAGCAGACACGGTATGAGCCAAAAAGGGGTCAAATTCTGCTGCTTTTATCAGATCTGCTGCATTCAATGTCTGGATTTGGACCTTGCTGCAGTGAAAACCGTTCATTAAGAAGGGATATCAGGATCTGTCCTGAAACACTGTGCCCCATGTCCTTGAGAAATGTGCAGTATTGACAAAGCTTCCCGAATTCCTTTCGTCTGGACTATGAATCCCTTATTTCATAAGCAACCATTACCTGTGGCTAGAGAAGGGGGTTCTCAGGAGAGAAACTGTTTGAATACATACATTAGCCTCTCTGAAAATAAGATTGAGATTATTTCATGAACTGGGTTAGAGATAGAGAGAAAGAGAGACTACTTGTGCTTAAATTCTTAATGAGTCACACACACTTTCTCTCACATAATTTGCCATATAGCCTGATTTGGGCAAATGGATATTAAACCACAGCTCAGAATACTTTAAGAGTGGAAACAAGTACTAAACTGTGTAATGGACACAACAGAGGTTTAAATTCCTGATGATTTATGCTTCATTTGGTATTAGATACCTAATTACTGACATCCAAAGAAATAAAAATATATTAAACTATTTATGCAAGTTGTATGTGGGAATACATCAATATGTGCTGACAGGGCCCAAAAGGTCCAAAGAATAAATTTGACCTTGCTTCCCATTGAGACCTCTTTTTTATTTTAAACTCACATGCATGCAGTGCTGCTTTTCCCACGACTTTCCACTTTTCCCATGCACAGCCCTACCCATCTCATTCGCCATCCCTCTGCTTGCTGTCCGCCCCCTCTCCTCTTCCGCCACGTTCCTGCAGCCCCCAGTTGTGAAGGGATTAGCATCTTCTAAGGGCTTGCGGCAGATGTTCCCCTTCCTTGTTCCAGATGTGGGGTCCTTGCCTTATTTTAATTACCTCTAATAGTACAGCTAACTTCACTTGCAGATCACAAGGAAGAATTCATGTTCAACGATGTGTAAATGAAGCAAGAAAGGACCGCACATCTCAGGGCCAAGGAAGAGTAGCAGAGCTTCTCCACTCAAGACCCTTCAAGCATGCAAACTCTAGGAAATGCAGTTACTCTTTCCAAAGGCCTAAACACTGTCAAACAGCCCTTTCTCTGTCACATAACAGGGGCAGAGGTTCCTCCACCATCCATATTAAGGTGCATAAGGGGCAATTTAGCCAACCCGTGAAATTACAGAAAGCAGTAACAGGCTGGATTGCAGCCAGGGCATATTTCTTCCTTCTGAAGCACCAGGCATGGCAGAGTCACAGACAGCTCCAAATCTGAAACAGCAGTGGGTTTTCTTGTAGCTTGTTTTTTTGTTTTTTTTTTTGTTCCTTTTGTTTTTCTTTAAATGATGAAAAAAAGGACAAGGTTCTTTCTCCTTTGTATTTAGACAAATCTACATGAAAACAGGCAGAAAAGATAACGTGCCCAGGAGAGTAGGAAACTAAACCACAGGAAAAATTGCCATTGGTTTCCGAAAGGCAAAGCATTGCCTCTCTCCTCAGCCACAGCCTGCTTCTTCTTCCGACTTTCTGCTTTATGAATGCAAGAGGAGAAACTAAAGGGAGAGGATTTATGAGCCTTTTTAGGCATTACTCTTTGTGAGGGTTTAAAAACACATCGTAATCAACAATGCTAAAAACAAATATGAATTAAGCCTGCAACTTTAAGTCATTTTTCTTTTCCCAAAAATAAACCTCTTCAGCTCCACCCTCCATTTAGGCACCACAGCACTTTGAAGATAATAATTACCCTTTAAGTATCCCAAATACATAAGCCAATGAAACAAAAGTGAAACGAAAGAATTCAACCCATTTGGGCAAAGCCACTAAGCCAAGAAACAAGTACACATGACTGAAAATTCACGTAAATTACTTGGCATTTGCCACTACAACATATTGCCTTAATGAACAACTTAGCATTTTGCTAAGTTAATATGCTTGCTCCTGTAAAAATGCATTTGGGAAGGCTCTCACAAACATTTTTATCAGACTGCACTTTCTATAGTCAAATGCACGATTGCTCTGGCTAAAATACACAAAATTGACATTAAAAAGCTAGAGTGACTTAAGGGGCTTTACAGTAACCCTACAAATTATCCAGCTGCTATATATGACTTGTGTTTGTCAATGCTCAATACAGGCATGGGGACCCACTGATCCCTTCCGTTACATTTTAGGACACCATGCACTTGACAATTTAAAATTTGTCTTCTGAGTCTAATAAAATTACATTGTAATATTTAGTGAAGTTTAAACATCATAACAAATGAACTGTCCTCCAGATCGTATGTTCCAAATTCCCACAGAGTTGGTCATTAAGGAATCTTCTTTTTTTTTTTCCTTTGGTAAATCAAGAGTTAAGAGAGCTGTTGTATAGTGTTTTTTTAATGAGAGGACAGTAAGTTCTACCTTCTCAAGCCTTTTCTTAAACACCCTGTTTTGTAACACAGCATTTATTTCCCAACTTATCACACAAAATAACCTGCTTCTTCTTCAGTAAGCCTGCTACATTCTTCTTAAAACAAATTAACTCGTGTAACTTTGATAAGACGGTGCACTCAAAAGTACTTCTCGTGCCGCTGACACAGCACAGGTAGCTTGAAGACTGCCTGCTCAGACAAGAGAAGCTGCCGCAACAACAGGAGGCTGAGCAGCAATAGTCCTTTCACGTGTTTCCAACCCAAGGTGTTATGCAGAAGAAGAACCCAGCAAGAGGGGCCCACAACTTTTCATAAACCATTTCTTTTGTGATGTTTTCTAACGCTTCCTTTAATCGAAGCATGTGAATGTTCTTGGTATCAGCAGCATGATAGCAACTGAAGAAGCCTGAGTAAGCTCCTTACTCTTCCAGGAAAGCAAGGGCTTCACCCTCACCGCCTCAGTGCTTTAGTCCTAGAGCTGCCAGCTCTAACAGTGGTTCTGTCTTGAAGCTCAGAAACGCATGCAAAGGGGAGCTTAAGTCCGCTCTGGCTTCCTACCCCAACTGCGGCAGATACCAAACAGAAAAGACAGGAAAGTCAGAGAAGTTCAAGCAGAATACCAAAACTGCTTACCACCTTTGCCTGCGACCAGTGCCCAGCAAAGGACTCAACCAACTGCACGAAATTGCCATTGTCATCCAAAGTTAGAAAGTTTCCTAGTTGGGTTTAGTGTTCATTACTACTTGCATTTCTGTTTTAGGTAGTTTTCCTTTTAAATAAGGCATTCTTTTTGAAGCAGTAGCATATCTTAAAATAAGCCTTTTCTCCATATTTTGTCCTATAATTGCTGCAACTAAGAGGACTAGGCCACACAATTAGGGTGAGCTTCAGCTCTGATGAGTGAGATAGAAAACCATGAACAGTCCCTACTCCCCTACTTCATACCCTTAGTTTCTGTTCTGTACAGGTACACTCACAAACCAAACCTTCTTTCACATGAGTAGTTTATTTGATATACATATTTAGTTATACAGGAGTCTGGCAGGTAAATGACATGACAGTAAAGAAGCCACAGTGGCAGAAGTATAAAGTGGTATCTGTCAAATGTGCTATTTATATTTTAAACAGAGGTAGAAGATAGGCATGCAACAGAAGATATTTCTGACCACTTAGGCACCTAGCAAAAAGATGTCACCAATAAAACAGAAGACAGTTGTTCGCTTTTCTCTTCTCAAAGGACACATTTTGTATTAAAAAATCCTTCTTTTGAAGAAACTGAGCAATCACTGCAAAGCAACACTCCTGCATTTTATAGTACCACTATTTTAAAAAGGCACAGTTTCTGCCACCTAGCTGCTACATGTAGGTTTATGCACACCTATATCTAAAGGAGATTCAGCATTTTAGAGATCAAAGTTTACGGACAATATAACACAGTTTTGAAATACTGTGTGTATGAAGGCATGACTTCGTAGTGCTAAATGTACGTTTAAGGGGAGCTGTCTAGCAAGACCAATCACCTCAGAAGGCTGTAGTTAAAGTAGTTGTGAGCACTTCATTACTGAAAAATTAACAGGCATTTGGGATTTTCTTTACATTTTTATTGAAGACTAAAAAACGCAACTCAGAAAAGTAAAGACACCATGTTCCCCTGTAGTCCTGGAGATTAATCTATCGCTTCAGAACAACTCATGATTCTAGGAGAAGCACTGTTTTCCATTAAGTATAAGCATATATAATTTATTTTGTAACTGTGAAACAGTATACCTTTTGCAATGATACTTACAATTATAGAAGAACATCATTTCTGTTACAATCTCCACTACAGAACAGATCTTTACTTATTACAATGATTTTGATTGCTAAATGAAAAACAGTGATAACAGAGTTGCAAATAGAAAGTTTGTGTTGCTCTGAAAAAAAAAAAAAAAGTTCCAAGTAAAGGTTCTATGCATATTAGCCCCTTGCTAGCCCAAATCATATTAGAAGCCAGTAATCATGCTTTCATGTGTTATTTCTATACATATCATTAACTTCTTGAATCCATGTTGCAGTGTGCATCATTTCCACGAGAACCATCTCCTGCCATAGGAGTGATCTTCAATCAGTTTCCAAGATTGTGCTTGTAGCATGAAAAATGTGTTGTAGATCTTAATATTTGATAATACAGAAAAAAAAAAAAAACAACCACTTTTGATTATTGTAATGCGTGTTTCTGTAACCGCTTACCTGAAAGATGAAGCTAAAGAAATATTTTATTTGGTCTTTAATGGAATGGGACAGCCAAAACAAAAACACTCCGAGACATGTTTTATGAATCATTCCAAACCATTTTCTTTCAGTTCTAAGTCTAATACAAAATATGAGTTTTCCTGTCTGTTAAAGCAAGCATTTACAACTGTAATTTGCAACTGCTGCAAAGTGTCAAATTGGATAAATTATGCATGCTGTGCATGTGTATTTTCCTAAGTTTCTTTTTAATACAAGCACACACATACAGACACCAGCCACATATGGGGTCAAGCTACTTAAATGTTCTACAGCCAAGAACATGAGGCTGCTGCTTGGTGTGTCTAAGGAAAAGAGAACATCTTAATGCATTTCTGAACAGGGATAAAACCTTGTTATCAACAAGTATGTGCTACTAACAAACTGTACCACTAGACACAAAGTCCGAGTATTAGTTATGTAAGTAAAGTCTATTTGGTTTCTCATTTTAGCCAATTTTTTCAAATAGTCACTTCACACTTCCATTTGCACCCACTGCCTCACCCTGCAGCCTGCCATGTAACAAGGGAAGGAGAAGTCAACTTGGAGCACTGTGAGAAGACGCAGTGCTTCCGAGATCTCCAGAGCCAAATTGTCTCCTTTAGAGCACTCACCATTATGTTTAAAAACAACTTGTATTGGAAGTTTCAGGAGAATGTCATCCCCTAAAGTAACTTTTAGTGGACAACAACCCTCTAAAAAACAATTAATGCTTTTATTTTTTAAGCTCTGTGCCTAAAACAAAGCAAAAATAAGTTACCTCTCTTGGGTTTTTTTTGCAACATGAAGGCAACATCACCTGGATCTAGGTCCTCTTATTTCCTCTAATAGAAGATAGTTGAATGAACTGCTTCAGAACATAAGAAAATTGCCATTTTTTGCTCTTAGGTTCCTTTACAGCAGCCACTAATAAGTATCTAGTAAATCATGGTTAATTTTTAGCTTTAAATACACCATTGGCTCAGACTGCTTTGCGTAAGGAGTTTATTAATTGGAAGACATTTAGCTAAATGCAAAATCCTCAAATTAAAGATGCCTGCATTAGATGTCCACTGAGGCTCTTTTACTGAAATACTTTTTTTTTTTTTCTTTATGAAATTGGCATGCATGGAGATTATTGTCCAAGGGGAAAAAAAAAAAAAAAAAAAAAAACCTATATCAAGGCAAATTGAAACTTACCAGGATAGCCCAATTAACACACTGCCTACGGTAGGGAATATATAAGCCATTTAGAGTTGAGAATCCATAGCCTCCAGCATTTCTACCACCACGTTAATTACATTTATGAGGGACTGAGCAGGTGGCAGCAGCAAGATTTGAAAAGACAATTCGTTAAATGCTAGCAAGTCTAACACCTACAGAAGTTGTGCAAAGAGAAAGAGATCTTTGCAATTATTTCACAGTGCTACAAATTAATTGCACATCCAGTTCTAGGGACAGAGCTTTATCAGAGCTTTGTACCTCATCTTAAAAAGGCTGCAGGAGAAAGGGAGGGAATGTTACTCTTCCTTCCATAGGGAGCTGGGGCCTGCAGGCAGGCCTGCAAGAGAAGCTGCCCACAGTAGGCCCCAGTGGTGGGTAGGCGAGGGAAGAAGCTCCTGAACTGTCTCAGTCATGGACAGATGCTGTGTGCGACCCAGCTGAACACCCGTTTTTGGTTCATTGTGGCTTTGGGGAAGGAGAAGTGTGCTGTACGCAGAGCTTGGCGTTGATTAACAAGCACTAACATTCGGCTGAGCGAAATCCCGTTCAGCCCCCTGGGCCTGTCTGACCCACTAACCACTGCTTCCTAACTATGTTATGGCAAAGGCTGCCTGAAACATGCAGAGCTTGCACAACAAAAAATTATGACACTTACGTCAGTTTTGCAAGGATTTCCTTAATGACACTTCTGTGAAACTCCCTGCTCCCCCACCCTCAAATTTATTGTTTTTAAATTAAACATTTGTAAAAAGGACAGCAGTTAATGGAGTCCCTTTAGGGACTGAACAGGGAATGCATGGAAGGATCAGACAGACACTCAAACACCATCAATAAAATTACAGCTTGTTTCTCTACAAGGAAAAGGCAGGGAAGAAGCACAGAGTATTTGGAGAACTGAAAACGTAGGATCCTTGTGACATTAGGAGACAACACTTTTCTTCTAAATCTATCCAGATAGGCATCACCTACCAAAAAGATGATCTCCATTTCATTCCCAGAGTTTCATTTCTGATGTGCTCCCTTAAAACACAGGTCTTTGATGTGTGTTAAAAGCTCAAGGTTTGCCTAGGGTTTGAGCTTTCTTATGGACCTGCAACAGGACATATACCAAAGATAGCAGTGTAAAATCGGAAGCAGCAGGTGGTATGGAGCAGATTTAGCCTGCCTTTTTCTTTTTTCCTTCTTTTTTTTTTTTCCCCCTCTCGCAAAGCAAGTGCAAAGGTACTAGCATCACCTCAGAAGAGAGGTGTGCCAGCTGCAGTTGAACAGACTCTTGCAATGCCATCACCATGTTCACCAAGGTCTGGTGCTGCCCTTTCCTTAAGCAAGCAGGAAAAACTGCAAACTGCAATTCTGTTTTGAAAAAGAAAAAAAATAAACTTGGAAGAGGGAAAATTAAAAATAAGTACCAGCCACTAAGTGCTCAGAAATGAAACAGTAAACAAATGCCTCCAAAATAATAGTGTGTCTTGTGATTTTTGAGTATTCAAGGACTACAACAGACAATGGCTGGATAGGAGCTAGAACAGACACTAAAGATTTTGTGGTGCTTAAGAACAACACGCCCACAGCCCTCTGGAAGGATGCTAATCAGCCTCCTGCATAGAAGGCAAGGAGACAACAGGGCAGACCCTCTGTAAGTAGTGTGAGGCATCTCATGGGGAGTAGAGATGAATGGTATCTTCCAGAAAAGCTACTCTCAAAAAGGGAAAAGGGACAGGCATGTTTATAGATTATCAACACTCCATTTTACAGGAGTGAATAAAATTATGCTTAGTGACCTCTAATTTCTCTTCCTTTCCAAACTAAGTTAGAATTTCAGAGGAAGAAACCAGGAAAAAGCAACAAAACAACAATAACAAAAAGAAAATAATGATAAAAATAACAAACAAACAAACCACAACAATAAACAGAAAAAAAAAAAAAAAAAACAGTCTAAACCATAATACCTCTCTGTGCAACTCACGTTTGCTTTCCTTTCCAATAGCTCCCAAGACAGGGGAATATCCAATATGAGTCTTGAAACCAAGATTGGTTTCATTTCACTGCAGAGACAATTCTCTCAGAGGGGAAAAAGTTATACCACAATGTACATTTCAAACATTTTTTCCACAAAAGACAGTTCAATTTCTTAGCAGAGAAAGATCTTTCTAATATAAGTATCCTGCCTGTCTGGATTAACAACAACAAAAAAGTTTCCTACTGTTTTTTGTTCTTCTGCCAACACCAGCTTCTTAAATGCTATGAAAACAGACAATGGTGTAAAAAGAAGACTATTTGCTCCATCACCAGAAGGCACACGTATGGAGGACCTTACCACACCCCTGTACAGCACAACAGCACAAGGCAGGGCCATGAGGGCATCCAGGCACTGTCCCGGAGAAGAATATGGGAAAAAACTTTTCGGAAGCTTCCAGTAGAACCAGACAGAAAAATGCCTTGGAAAACATGCAGCACAGCTTTAGCATGACAGACCTTGAATGCCTTGCTAGTTGTGGCCTAGTGACAAGACAACCTTCTGCAAAACACTTTTTTAAAATGCTTTGCTGCAGTTTTCTGATGAAAATCCATGGTTGCAGTTTACCAGCCTACAAAGAGAGCTTGAAGATATGTTTTTAAATGGTGTCATCTACCTATAAAGAAAACATAGGCGTATCATCTAGGTCACATGAAAGAAAACCATGATCAAGGGGCTCTGAACACTCAGAACTGCTGCAGTTTGAGATTCAAACCCAGTCTCCTGCTTTTTCCTGAAGCTGCTACATATGTGTACAAAAAGCAAGGCCCTCAAAGCCCAAAGAACTTTAACGTGATAACTCCAAGTGGTCTTAGCCTGGTTACCTAAATATTTCAGATGACTAAAAGGCGAACAGTACTCAGTACAGCTATGTTACCTTTTCACTCCTTGTTTTCTGGAGTTTGGCTTATGCAAAACAGCGGCCACCATGAGCAAGCCTGCAGCTGGCTCCTCATCTCAGACAGCATCCCACCATGGTGTGTGGCACATGTTGGCCAAACCCTTACTGCCTCTACAGAGAGGGGTGGTTTCAGCCAGCACCTGAACAGGCGCATCCCTGTGGATGCTACTGAGCACTTTGGGGGGTGGCACGGAAGGGAAGGAGAAGACTTTGCAAAGGAAAATACTACTAGAGTCAATAATCATGCCCTAATTCAAACTAGGCTCTTCTAAAGCTGTTCAGGTTAATTTTAATTAACATGCAGTTCTTTCCTGGCATTAGCCAAAGGGGTTCACATCAGAAACACAACAACTGCTTGGGAGGCAGGAAGCTGCTGTGCTGATCCTATGAGCATCATGACCTGAATTAATTAGTATGTAGTGCTGCACATTTCCTTAAATCATCTCCAGCTTTTACATTCCTGGTCTCACATTGAGGGTCACCATAGCTATGAGGGAAAGAAAAGACAGTGGTAAAGCTCTCTGGCACTGCAGCACTGCCTCATCCACATGCCTCCCAGGGAAACGGCTGCTGAGGTTCTTCATGTTTTGGAAGTTACTTCTCAGTGCAAACTCCTACCATATATGCTGCAGGTAAGCCCACACACAGCTTCATGAAAAGAGACAGCAGGAGACTGAGATCTCAAACGTGCAACAAAGCTGGAAATAAAAAGGCCTGTGTGCTCATGTATGAGAGATCAAGTTAAATTGGCTGTTAGGGTCACATGAACAGAAGCACGTTCACAGTTATTGCATGAACCACAATAGGAAAGAAGCTATGCAGCCCAGGCGACGCACCATCAGACATCCACACCAAGTAACTTTCGCCCCACTGGATATAGGGGTGTTGTGATTGCTTTCAAACGCAAAGCCACCTGCTCTGGTGGGCTTACTATAAAAGCAATGTATGTCAGCAGTGTGCACAACACAAGGGGAAACCATTTTACGTAGTGTTATTGAAATAAAAAGCCCTTTCCACTGCATCTGGGTAATAATAGGCAAAAAGCAGATATCAGGTAAGGAAAAGCTAGCCTTGTTTAACAGTCAGCCCAGAAAGGATATATAGCAGCAGCATCCTCAAAAAAAAAAACAAAAAAAAAAAACAGTATTGTGTAAATAATCAAAGATGCCCAACGTGTCTTATACTTTGTTCAGCAGCCTCAAAAGCTCCTGCTCACTCTGGTCTCCCACACTCCCAGGGATGCTGGCAGTGGGTACACAGCTGAGGAGGGCTGTAATCCTGCTCTCCTCTCAACCTTCACATTCTGTATTATTAACTCCAGTGCTTAAGAGAAACACAGCTGTCTTGGCAGGTCATGGTCAAGGAAGAAAGGCGGTTTTGGAGATAATAAGTGCAAAAGCTCCTTAAAAGCCCTGATGACCTAGGGGAAGGATTTGAAATTAATTGCCAGTATCTCCTGGCAGGAAGCACCAGCACGGTATGTCCTGAGTGCCCTGGGATGCAGGCTGTCATCAGCAGGGTGCTCCTCCCAGCTGTCCCCTGCAGGACAAAGGGAGGCACACAGCAGCTGTCAAGCCTGAAGGCTTTGAGCATCACAGCTCTGGCCATGTCTGCCAGCAGAGGATGAAGGCTCCTAGTGCAAGTCCATTCATGGCTACAGAAGTCATCGGAGTGCCAATGAGCCAAATCCTGAATGTCTTTGTGACCATGTAGCAGTTCAGAATTGATTGCATTTTGGGATACTTCTCTGATGTCAGTAATTTAGCCTGACACAAGAAAATACTATCAAAATTGCAAATAAATGTAATCGTTTCTCTCCTGTGTTTAGATTTGCGTGAGGAAAAGAAAATTACTCTCCATATAGATCTAATAACCTGATGCAAACACAAAGCACAAGTGTTGGAGCAATGAAGCATATGCAATGAAAAGTTTGACATATTTTCTGAGCAAGGCAGCAGAAAACACTTTACTTACAAGGTACGTGCCATAACATAAGGAATATTTCACAGACACAGAAA
The DNA here is from genome assembly GCF_963932015.1 of Anas acuta. Lineage (NCBI taxonomy): Eukaryota > Metazoa > Chordata > Aves > Anseriformes > Anatidae > Anas > Anas acuta. The sequence continues at coordinate 77,494,838 of NC_088979.1, forward strand.
ATGACAGACTACTGACCATGTGGAAAGCAGGCACAGCAGTCACACTTTTCCTGACAAAAGGAAAAAGACATGTTTTCCTCTTACTGATCTTACCAGCCTCTTCCCTAAAAAAAACAAAGGGTTAAGGATCAAGTATTTTAAGAAGGATTGTAGTGGTTGGGAACTTAAGCAGGCATGATGGCATATTTTGAATCCACAAACCTGTATTATACCACAAGAAAGAGGAAGGAAATCATGCTGTGGCTGGTAACTACTTCTCCTCTTCTGCATCATCTTACGGAGTCCACGTAGGAGCCTCCCCAGGAGTTCTGCACAAGGACCTATTTAGCACACCAGAGGAAAAATGACTAGAGATACCATGTTCCCAGAAAGCTGGTGGGTGTTTTTTTTTTTTTTTGGACAAAAACTCAGCTTTTATTTCCATTTTCATCACTCAGTTAAACTGTAACAATGACATTGAAGAAGAAAGTATGTTCCTAGTTCTCCAACCCATTTGAACAGAATTTATTCTAAGGGGGCAGACAAGCTTCAGAAAGTCAATTGCCATCCTATAGCCAGCATACTAATCAGTTTGGTGATTCTACAAACAAGAAATAGCAATCTGAGAGCAACCAATAAAGCATGATGAAAAAAAAAAAAAAAAAAGCTTTATCCACTAAAAGCATTTTGTCAGGGGAAGAAACAGATAGTGGTGACTGTAACTACACTGGTACTTCCCTGATCCATTTTCTTTGTAGATTCTTACAAGAACAGAAAAGATTAAGCATACAGTAATTAACACATTTATACACCATGCTTTAACAGCAGCTGGGACATCCCCATTAGCCTTGACAACAACACTTAATATTCCACATGTACCATGCCCTCCAGTTACTGTGACAACAGAAGGCCAAGTCTTCACAGAATCATACAATGGTTTGTATTGGAAGGGACCTTAAAGATCACCTAATTCAACTTCCCTCCAGGAAATCACTTTGTTTTGCTTTAATAGGGCATCTCCCCACTTTTTGTTTATTTTAAAGCTGTTTCTCCAAGCTTTCCCACTGTTCTCTTTCTCTAACATGGGTACATCACTTACTTTGCTCTTGGCCAAGAGATTATTGAGAGTGCATTCAACAGAGGATCAAATGTCAACCCCAAACTGTCCAAAGGCAGGAGGGGATGGATAAGATAAAACCTGCCACTATACGAGAAAAAAATGGCAAGGAAAACAAAACCACAGAATTACACAAGGGGATATACCCACTCACATAGCAACTAAGGTATGGATATGAGCCAGAAGTGAAAGCGAACAAAACCAATGGTCATCAGGAAAAGAAAATTTAAGAGTACTTATAAAAAAAAGTAGGAATAATGAGGACAGAACTACCTATTTACCTACATACCCCTGCTCACAAAACCTCACAGGGAGCAGATACAAAGGAGAGCAGAACAAGGTTTGGCCATGAGATCCAACGTTTCCCTTCTGCGAGGATGGTCCGAAGAACCTAAGCCACACTGGGGAGCTGACTGTAATGGGGAAAATACGTAGAACTTGGTAGGATAGCAGTCATGGGAAACCTCTGAAAATACAAAGATAAATATTTACAAGGAAAAAAAAAAAAAAAAAATCATTTTAGTGAAATCTGACTGTTACAAGCTCAAATCATTCCAGTCTTGATAAAGCTGCTATCTCATTTGCATTTTCTTTCATTTCCACCCACTCTCCAAATAGTTACCTTCAGTCTGTCATGGCTACTCTAAAACATTAGCATTTCCTAGTGGCTCCTCTCCTTCCTGATTCTTTTCTTCCTCTCCCAGATTTCCAATGAAGAATAAGAGGAATTGAGTATGTCATAGATTACCACACTTTCTCACGCATGGCTTTGCAAGTGTAAGTGGCAGATAAGGCCAAAAAATCTCATAGAAAAATTTGAGAAGGTGATTAAAGACTAAGTATCTATTATATGCTTTTTACAACTCAAGGCTGAGAAGAAAAACAGGTATTTTCAAACTTTTAAAAAATAATTTAAAGTGAGAACTAATAATAACAGGCTATAAAAGCAGAATTACTTTCCTGGCTATTTTTCATGCCAAGTCATTAGTGCCTAGAAACTTAAAGGAATATCTGAGATGTGGGGCTTTCATTGTACAATTACTGAGCATGAGAAATTGCCACTTTAATTTCATTCTGGAATGGAAGAAGCATCTATGAAGGCATACACTACATCAGGGAAATAATTACTAGCACTGGCCAAATCAGTCCAGTATCACAAAGCCTTCTCGTTGTACTTGCTTACATCAAACTCTGCTTAAATGGAACATTTGTCAGCTTAGGACCCAGAAACTTCATTGGCTGGTGGGCAGGCAATAACAGATTATGCAACAGGCTCTGTTATATTCCCCTGGCATGGTATGACAAATATCTCAGAGATTTCAAGAGTCCTGTTTTTTTTATTTATTTATTTTTTTTTTTTTACACCAGCCCTCATCACAGAGCTAGAGCAGATGTTGTAGGAAGTGTTGTTGTTTGGGCCACCTTGCAAATCGTGGGCTCTTGACAGATGTGCTGGAGCACTGAGCACTGGAGATCTGTGCCTGCATCAGGAGTTCTCAGCTTCACATACTCCCACTAGTCAGTTCTCTTTACTCCTGACTAATTTTTTTTTATTTTTATTTTTTTGGTAACGCATGCCTAAGCAGCTCAAGAAAATCATTTGATTTCCCACAAGGGAAGTTCCATGTGGCAAACTTATTTTCAGCTGTGTTCCTAGCAGATACAACAACGTTTTTTACACTTTTGTTTGGGGAAGCACATGACGTTTATGTCAACACAGTTCTGGCAGCAAAAGCATAAGACTATACACAAACAACAATCATTTTAAACCTTTGAAAAGTTTTTCCTTAAAAAAAAAAAAAAAAAATTGATATAAAGTATTGAAGATCCAGCCAGACCTCTGCACTAATTCAGACTTGCATGGCATTTGCAGGCATGATGTATTTGGGACTTCCTTGCAGCAAACCCCTAGTGAGGTTCCTAGAATTTAGCATTTAAGCAGCTTTAAGAAGACATCTTGAGTTGACCAAAGTCAACTTAATTTATTTATTCATTTTTTAAAAACATTTTATAACTCTTTGGTTGTAAAATACTTGTGTTGCACCATAAAGCAAAACTCATATAAACCCGGAGAGTTTAAAATCTCAGTGCGAAACCTCTCTCTCACAGAGAAACCAAGTTTCCACACCACCACTCCCACCCCTGGCAGCCTTGCAGGGCACAGATCACGCACAAGCAATGCTGATGCCCACCCACGGTTTTGCTTGTGCACGCTTCATGTATCACAGGATTAGACGTCTCAAAGAATTTCCTAGCGCGCAAGCTGACAAAAATGCAGATTACAAGGTAGAGTGAGAAACAGCTATTGGAGAGCCCAAGTTAGCTTGGACTCGTTGGCTGGAAGAGGGAGGAAGGCAGATTCTTCCCCGGTTAGCCATCAGCAACATGCTCTGCAGCTCCAGCCCAGCAGAAACACTGATAAGCTCAAATATATGTTTCCAATATTAAGAAAAACAGCACACTACTCAAAACGTAATCCTCCTCTGGCTGGAATCCCATTACTTACTCTGTTTCACAGATCTCCATAGACTCTAGGCCAGCTGTATTCTTAACACCAGGTGTCCTCCCTAACCACCAGTTCACTAACCGGCATCCGAAAGGCAAGCTAGCTGCTCGCCTTCCTAAGTCACTTACAGTGCAAGAGTAAGATTGCCCCATTTGCCATCAGTGCAATCCTACTCTCCACTTATGTGTATGGCTTCAACCTGGGCAAAATTCTTGTTTTCCCTGGCACCAAAGGGACATGTATGAAGACAGATTTTGAGGCTGCAACATGCAATGATTTCTCCATGCTCTTAATAAAAACCACAAAGTTATGAGTGTTGTGTCTTAAACTGGATACCCCAAATAAGTTTGTGCCTTCAGTAAGTTCAGTTTTCATAACCCATGTTCTCACTGCCTGTGAATCACAGTCCTTTCCAAAAATGTTTCTACTCCAGGCAAAAAGAAAAAACAAACACGAAGCACAAACACACTCCTGGAAAGTTGTTTTCTTTATGTATTCCTCTAGGTTAAAATTTCCAAGCATCACGCGTGTTCAGATATCAAAGCATAAAGCAAACATAAACGGCACGCAGCAAAGTACCGTTTTGCATCACTCGATGGCTCTGTCAGGCACATCTTTCTATTAATGAAACATAAGCTCCATTCACATTTTGAAATTGCTGCTAGTCAAAGAGCTCGAAAAACACGGAGAACAAAAGATCTTGAATTCTCATAGTTCTTTTCATTGCTTGCAAGTGTTTCCCAAGCCAAGGCTCCATATGCAAGCTTTTGAGCCTAAAACCCAAGAGACAAGTAATTGTGGAGAAGGAGACTGCCAAAGCACCAAAGCAGAGCAGCAGTAGAAAGCAGCAGAACAGTGAGGACTAAATATTGCATACAGTGCTACCTGTTATGCTGAACCTTTCCTTGTACCCCACTGCTCTTTGCTGTGCTCATAGGGGATGGGTAACAGGGAATTGCAAAGGGTACAGCTAGGCCCAGATGCTCACACCTAACTGCAGAAGAAAAGCATGAAGAGGTCCATGAGGTTTGGATCCATCGCTGGCACTGCCACTTAGAGTCACCTTCCTCCAGGTCACATGCTCCATTGAGTATAAACTGGATGAGGCACCTTAACACTCCATTGCCCTTGTTTTGTCCTTTACCCATGGTGGGTATTTACACAGTAAATGTTCCCTACACAGGTTTCTGCATCTGTACAGAGACCAACAGGTTCAGCTGTGACCCATTCATTTAACACAACATCTTTTATGTCCTTGCTGCCACCTGGAGATTACACTCTTTCCTTAGGTTTGCTTACCACAGCTCAAACCCAAACTCACCTGTTTTGATTTCCATCACTCCTATACCCATACAGCCTTTAAGGCGAGACAGATGCAGTCATGGGCACCAGGTGCATTTGCATTCGGTCAGGGTTAACAGCACATCCAGCAGGATGCGAAAGTGGAGGAACCATAAGAGAAACCTGGAAATTTCAGCAGGAATAACTGCATGATGAATTAAACATGATAGTTAAACATGCCATGGTTTCTACAAACTATTTAAGACGTTCTTGGAGGAGGTCTCCCCCAGTGAAATTTCACTGCATAAAGTGCTCTTTTTTTTTTTTTTTTGTGAGATAGCAAGGACTTTAGATAGCAATAATCTTGAAAAACAAAGGCTGTTGAACAAATACCATGTAGAAAATGATGCTTCAACACCACAAGTTCTGGCAAAATGACACACAGAAGCAACCTTGAGAAAAGATACCTTGCTTGAGAAAATTAATTAAACGTTTAAAGTGCTTAAAGCACTGGAAGTGACGTACAGGTTTCAACCGGTTTAAGAAATTATAGAAATATACTGAAGATGACAGATAATCAAAGCACTTCCACAGTTCAGCTCTCCAGTGGGTAAAAATCTATAACCCAGTGTGCTTTTCCAAAACATAACATTTCCAGATCTATCAGACATATCATAATTCACACAGGGACAGCAGATTTCCTATATTAGTAATATAAAAACCACACGCTTAGGAAGAGAGAGAACCTGTAAACATGGTGAAACCACAGATTTTTTTAGGATACTGGGAAATATCTGAAATGCACAACATTTTCTTCTCCACCTCCTTCTCAGACAAGAGAGATTACAGCCAGAAGGCAAATTTATGCACTTGTTAATAGCCTAAGAAAGCATTGTGGAGATAGGGAAAGGACCGCAGTAAAAAAAAAAAAAAAATTATACTTCACAGGTTTTAAGAGAAGATAAACTTAATAACAACTTTTTTTTTTTTTTTTTTTTAATTAGGAACAAGGTTAAATATATTTAAGAGGTGCAAGATTTAATAGAATATGGACGACAAGACTTTGCAATTGAAATCTAGCCACCCTTAATGACCGATACTAATCGGATTTTACTATTACTGTGATACACAAAAGATTTCAGCTCCTGCCTGGACAAAGCATACAGCTGAACAGAAAGAAAGAGGGCTGATTTTCTTTCAGGATTTGCCCCCAGCTGTTTATAAGGAGAAACCCTGGCCAGGGGAATATCTGAACCTCCTGAGGTCTGTGGGCGCTGCAGGGCAGTGGTTGCTCACAACACCTGCGCACACCCATATGAAGATGGGCAGTTTCACCCCCCATTCACACACAGTGTTTGCTTCAGCAACTTGGAAAAAAAAAAACAAACAAACAAAAAAAACAACTAAACACAGCGTATGTACCAACCACGCTCTGCTCCAACCACTCTTCTTACTTGAAATCAACAGTTTGGTGAAGCACAAAGAAAAGGGATGAAACTTTGCACACAGCCATTCGTGCACTGCTTTTTAGATTTTTAGAACAAAATCACTTTGCGTTTTTTTTTTTTGTTGTTCATTTTGTAAAATATTCCCGCCTCCCAAGGTGAGACCTGGCATTTGAGAAAATCTGCGCTGCAATGTAAGAGATGCTAATGGGTGGTTCTTTGTGCACAGAGGGGTTATTAAGGTGGTTATTAAGGACAACCCTAGAGCCGATGTAACCCGTAATTAAATACAATGGGCCTGACTTTCAGAAGTGCTGAGTGAGCCAAAAGCCCAATGCAGTCAATTACAGCAGTGGGCTCTCAGCAGCTCCAAAAAGGAAAAAATAAAAAAATAGATCAGTCTCAGTGGGCCAGTCTTACACAAAAGTTTTGCATGAGTAAGGACAATTCAAATGGTCCTAATTAGAAACAGCCAAACACATCCTTGCAATAGGATCAGCAAGCTCGATACAGTGCTGAAGCTCCCAACAAATCCCGGTCAGACAGCCAGAGCAGCCTCAGCCTGCACCACAGCAAGGCAATGGTCTTTATGTGCTAGCACAAACAGCGTGTTGCATTCACGAAGGACTAGTTCACCAGCTGACAAAGGCTTATTTTTTGTGAGCTCTTTGTAAAGTATTAAAGGTTGTGCATGAAGCCCCCTCTCCTGACGGGTCACAGCCAGACTGTCCCATAGCGCTTCTAAGCCAAGAAGCAGGCAGACACAGGGGGGTTGTGCCATTATTACCAGCAAAACATTCAAGAAATGTTTTCTTCTTTCCACTCCTCTTTTCTCACCAGGACTGTACATTCTATAGGGACACAAACCATACGTTATGTACAGACCCACACCTTGCAAAACCGACGCTTGTGTTCTTCTAAGGCTTTAGCACTAAAGACTTGCTTCTTCAAGATGAATCACCTATGAGGAATTGAAAGAGCTTTTTGATGTGAAATCCCTAGCAATTTACTGCAGGAAGATCATTTCACAAACTTAGCAGCAAAGACTTGAGAACAACTTTATACGTATTACCATCTAATGGATTGTGTCAACACCATCCCCGAATAAGATGCTATAATCTGACAAATACACTTCTCGTAGTAAGATAGCAGAAAACTTTTGGAGCGGGGATGGAAGAGGAGAAAGAAGATCTATTTGACGTGAGTCCGTGGCAGTGAAGTAAAAGGTTCTGTTAAGGGAAGTAAACTGCGACATGGGAGAGGCAGTCAACTTTACAGTTTCATTTAACATCAATTTCAAAGGTGTATGTAGTAAAAACAGTCCAAAAAGTGAGTAGCAGATCAGGTAGGCAGAGCCCAAGCTTTCTGGCACAGACAATTCAGCCACTCTCTTTACTCCAGCGCTCAGAGTTGAAGAGGCAGCAGGACCCAGGCTCTAGCATGTGCTTAGAGGGGCACTGGAAAGTTAAGAAAAGCTCAGTGAAAAGACTTCAGTGCTATGGGAGCCTGATCTTCTGTGAGCTAGGGAACAAACCAGTTAATGAGCGTTTAGAAACTACGGAGCTAGGCGAAGCAAATTAATTTGACCAAGTAGCAACCAAAGGAATTCTGGCAGCTTCCTTTGACTGAGCAATTAAATTATGGATATTTTTTCCCTCTGCTTTCTTTTCTCCATTAAAACCAGAAGCAGTGCCAGCACCGGAGTGCCCGTACGGACCGACGGACAGACACCGGTCGCTCGGTACAGCGCTGCCGGGCGGGCCCAAATCCGCTGCTTTTCCCCCCATTCCTTCCACATACCCCCGGCACTGCTTAACCCGAGGAAGTCCCCCAAAAGCCGGTGGGGATGGGAGCAGAAACCCCTGGCTCCCCCGAACTGCGCGGCTGGAGGCGCCCCCGTGCAGGATGCGCGCAGGACAGGAGTGGGGCGCGGAGGACTCGGGGGGCCCTTTCCCTCCCCAAAACGCCCCTTCTCGGGTTTGGCTCACCTCCCCCCATACCAGCACCTCCCCGCTTACCCATGGCTGGCTCTCTCCGTGCGGGGTGCGGCGGGGATGGGGGCGCAGGGCAGGGGCCGTGCCGTGCCGAGCCGGGCTGTGCGGGATGCGCTGCGGAGGGCAGCGGCCGCAGCTCGCCCAGTGCCGGGCTCCGCTCGCCTCGGGCGGGGAGAGGGGCGGGGATGTCCCCGCCTGCCTGCGCCGCCCGGGGGGCCCGGCACGGCCCCGCAAAGCACGGCACGGCACGGCCCGGGGCACGGCAGAGCGGAGCAGCGCCGCCCCGCGCCCACCCGGCACGGCAGCGGTCCCCCGACAGGGGCTGGGGGCCCCGGTTGCGACCCCCGAGGCTGAGGGGGGCTCGCTTTTGTTCCTCTCCCCGGCCGGCTTGCTGCTCAGGAGTTTTGCGGTTCGGGTGCCCGACACAACCCAATTCCCCTGATGTCCGCAGCTTCGTACTTTTTGCTCTTCCCAGCCCGGAATGAGGTCCTACAGTATTGGGATGCACGCTGCTTGCACCATGTTCTAGCCACAAGGCTGCACGCAGGGACTTGTAATGTTTCTCCAAACATTAGGAGAAATGAACTCTAACCCTTGGGAAAAAAACAGGGGAAGGGAGCCCCACAGAGCCAGCGAGGTGGTTTTGGAAGCATAGGGGCAGCTTCTCTGCTCACCTGTGAAGCCACACTGAGATGCACTGGAGACAGAAATAGTCGTGTTGCTCAGAAATAGTTGTGTCATGCAGAAGTCTTCACAGTCACGGCTGAGACATGTGGAAGAGAGCAGAAAAGTCAGAAAAGCTGCATTGATTTTCTCAGTTGGGCTCCCACCATTAGCAGCAATTTGCCTGTTTAGGATGCAAAGGCCAGCTCTTCAGCCAGAATAAATGGGGACTAATATCAACCAGCCTGTGCTGATTTACATTAATTGGGCACTTGGCACACATTTCCCTTGCCTTTGCCATGATAACAGTAGCCTCCTTTTCTGTTATTTACGTGCAGTGCACGGCTATATTTCATCTTCTCCCATGATTATTAACAAAATGATCCATTAAAGTATGCAACCCTATTATTCCTCTCTAAATGAGACAGATTGCTTCCGAACACACATTAATAAAGGACGGAAGGCAACGGGATGGCAAAAGTGTGAATGCTTCTTTCCGGAGAAATCAGTTTGCACGTTGCAGCTGTAGACCCCTGCTCCTGAAGCAGCGTGCCTGCGCTCACATCTAAAGTTGCATTGTCAAAGCTGTGCCTTCATTTCCACCAAAAGCAAAATCCCACTCTCTCAGGGCAAAATCATTTGAGGCTTTTGCATTGATTAAGAAAGATCTGTGTTATTCCCTTAGAACTATGGGCCCAGCACCTTGTGAGTGGTGTGGGAGCAGGGAGTAAGTGCTCCTTCTCCAAGAGGCAACAAGAGGGTTGATTGAGTAACCCATTTTATAAAGACAGGAAAAAGTCATAGCAAAGCTGATCACTGCAAGTTGCTTCCAGTCCCCCTGGGAACTGAAGTAGATGAGCTACACATCTTTGAAAAACGAGATTAATTATGGAAATAGCGCGTCACCCTTAAGCAGAGTGGCACTGAAACACAGTGAGAGCTGAAGGCAAAAGGTAAGAGCACCTTGGTGTGTTTTCACTGTGTGCTGGTGGGGGCTTTTTTTTTTTTTTTTTAATAAATTCAGTAGTTAAGTTTACATTCTATGAAGCTCTGGCTGTGCACTACTTAGTTGATATTAAGAGGAGCAGTTGAAAAATATGTCCCTGATTGTGGCTGTGTTTACGTCTCTGAGTAAGTTTGTGGAAACTTGAGGGCAGAGCTGCTCAAGGGAAGCTGACCAACAGGGCCATCACCATCTGGGCTGGGTTTATGGGCTTGCACCAAAACACAGGGGGAGCATTCCTGTGAGATGCACTAATGCGAGACACTCGCTGCCCTTGATGAGCTTTCCATCATCCCCAGAAACATTGGTCATTTTTCTCTCCAGAGAGCACAGCAGAGAGCAGCTGTCCAAATATTGGCAATGGCTCCGCAGTCAATGAGGATTTCCAGTCACAGAGATACCAAACCGAGTCTCCGATGAGCAAAGAGGTGAGCACGGGGCTTTTCCTTGGGTGAAAGGAAGCTGCAGTACTCCATGAGGTCAGGAAGGCAAGAATTCTTTCTCAACTATGAATTCTTTCCTAGTCGCATTGTCAGGGAAAGGCATGGACCGTGCTCCCTGCCCTTACTCTCTTATCTCGTACATAACAGAGAGGAAAGTCAGGCTAGTTTACACAGCTTTTCAGCAAGCCTCAGTGGCTAAAGGACTCCTCAGGTGCTACGGCTGGTAGCTGTGCAAAAGGCTGCTATAAATGATGTGGGAAGCCAGGGGGATCCAGGCAATCCTGGCATCAAGGGGTAATAGCAGTGTGCTTGTGCTGTGGCAAGTTTAGTCCATAAAAGAGAAGATGAAGGCTCCAATTCTGTGTTGATGAAGGTTATTCGCTGTCTATGCTGGGTGCCTGAAACCTTTTCCACAGCTCGGGTAACAATATGCAAAACCTTCTGTGTCTGCAGTGCTGCCATTGCACCAGGGTGGTGATGGCAGGTTTCTAAAGAAACACTTCCACTCCCTGTAGAAACGTGCTTCATGTAACCTAGGCTGGGGCAGTATGCTCTTCCCTGGGGATGTTTTAGGGAGGCTGTTTGATTTGCAAGAGAGAATTGAAGCTCAGCAATCACTACCCAGGTCAGTCAAGATGATGATGGGAGCCGAGGAGGAAAAGGAATGTCTCATCAGGTGTAACTGAGGGCACGGTATTAGCTTGAAACTCTGGTATTTACCCTATTTGATCATTGTAAGCCATCAGTGGTGAAACAAATTTCCAGAGCAAACGAGGCTGATTGTATATAATTATTCACGTTTATTTTTGGTTTTGTTTTTACCAGGCTCCATGTGTCTTCCCACTTTATCACAGGAGAACAGCCCAGCTCTAAAACAAATCCGTTTTCCTTGTGGACAGATTGGTGTGGTGGCTGCCTTTACACAATTGCTTTCCCCTTTTCCCAATCCTACTGTCTTTCCTTGGGCCATGCAACCAGACAGATTGCCCTACATGCAGAAGTCCTCCCCATTAAAATCAGAACCAAAAGCAGTATGCTCCCACTTCATGTTTTAGCTTTGACTAAACATTTTAATTTTATTAAAATCTTTAATTTTAATAAATTTAATTTTAATAACAATTGTATTTTTTTAATTATTTTATTTGCATTCCAATTTTAGGCATTGGAATGGGCTGCCCAGGGAAGTGGTTGAGCCACCATCCCTGGGGGTCTTTAAAAGACATTTAGATGTAGAGCTCAGTGATATGGTTTAGTGGAGGACTGGTTAGTGTTAGGACAGAGGTTGGACTCGGTGATCTTGAAGGTCTCTTCCAATCTAGATGATTCTGTGATTCCGTGGTTTTATCACAATAAAGGCAGTGTTTTAATGCAGAAGTGTTCCAGTGGGACACCAGAGCTGGTGGATCCCCATTCACATGGTGTCCCACTGCTGGCTGTGTGAGCCCTCCTCCCATGGCCCTCCGTGCCAAGAGGGAACTCGGTGGCTACTCGTGAATATTACTTCTGACTACTACGAGTGGTTCCAATGGGTAACAGTCATTTCCAATTTCCAGAAGATTAGAGGGAGTACGTAGGATGCCACTCATACACTCAATTTTACAAAAATCCTGTAAATCTCCTTGTAAAATCAGAGGCTCATGAGGCAGCCTCCCTTTCAATGCTAACAAGAGTGTATTTTAGGTTTAAGGGAACCAGAAGTGATAACATCCCATTTTAGTGCCAGTGAGTGTTCTCTGAGGCCTGCCTCCATGGGGTTCGGCAGTACTCTCTGTCTTGAACTTCTGATTCCCCATACAGTTGAGGCATGCTGGGGTTTTTCTCTCCCATGTGATCTATTCAAAGTGGCGTTACAGAGGCCGTGGATGTTAAAGAGAAATAAGATGACAATTGGATCACTTTGTACTGTCATCTGCGTGCAAAGAAGCAGTGACCTTTCTGTGCTTTGAACTCAGCATCTCGGTGTAGATTAAGGAGAATGACTCATGCTCTCCTGTGTCATTTGTACCTTTTATGTGGCACTGATCTGCTTTAGACTCCAACTGCTGCTACCAAAACCCCTTTTTAGCCCTCACGGCACAGAGCCGTTTGGAAAGTTCCTATAGCAAAATGCTGAGCAAAATTCTTCAGATCATTGGCCTTGCATAGTCTGGGGACAAAGATGGAAAGAGAAAGATGAAAAATGAGAAGTGATTTGATAGTTTACCCAGCATGTAGATACTCCCCCTGGAAATTAACATTCAGGTACAATAGCATATGGAATAAATACTCTTCAAAATCAAAACCGCTTCTTATTACCAACTAGGTCACATTCTCAGCAACCGTTCCGCAATATGTAAATATCAGCAGTGATTGCTTTAGAATAGATATAATTATATATTCAACAGAATGCATAATTTTTCCCAATGAACCATAGTTAATTTTATCTGAAAATTAGTAATTACCATTTTGGTGTTAATTACAGAGTACTAAATACATCTTCAGTGTTAAAAGATAAACTTCTCTCTGTCTCATAGACCCCAAGTCAATTGCAGAATAACTTATGTCACTTTGTGGTTTTAAAGTTAAATATATATCTATATATACATGTGTATATAAGATATCATTGAAAATGAAGGATAGTGTTTAGATTAGGACCTTGGGCCACTAAAGAGTCGTCTTTCACTTAGCTCTACATGCTGGACCTCACTTGCATAGCATTTTGCTCTTACGTGCACGGGTGTTCTGTGGCTGTCCATGAGAGATCTGGGTCTGGGGGGAGACCAGAGGGAAGAGGACAGGAGTATCATCCATGGTCTTTGTTCTGGATTCACACACTTTCTTCTGCACTTCTACCTCTCTGCACTTTATGGAGGTGGCCTAGACCTGGTAGGGAACCTTGCAGGAGTTAACGTGAGGTTTGAAAGTGAATGGATGGTCTCAGTGAACCATTTTATGGAGTCGAAAGTTTGTGAGTGAAGAAGAATAAGCTAACATCTCTGAGGACTGATGTGTGTTATACAGAAAAACATACAAGCTGGTATGAATTTCCTCCAATGTGGAGTCCACCTGGTTTTATCCTCCCCCTCCCTTATGAATCCGCAAAATGTGCATGGGAAACGCTGACAACCTCCCCTCCAAGGGAGGGAGAGAAAAATCCCACCTCTTGGTGTCCGGGTCATGATAAAATGATCCTGGAGAAGGCATTCTTCTACACGCTTCATTCCAACATGTTTAGGCTCAGAAATGCACTTGAATTTGGCCAAAGATGTTGTGTTCAGTCTAGCAGGCTTGGGTATAAACATTTACTGAAGTGCTTTGCTGAGTTACTGCTGTGCTGTGAGGTAAGGAGCATGTGGGCTGGAGAGGCGACTTTGCTGTCTTTGGGAGGAGCTGACTCAAAGGTATGGATTATCCAACATTTTCATTAGTACCAGTGGGGAGGTTTGAATTCGGAATAGTTTGCAAATGAAGAAACCAGACGGGGGCAATATGCATACCCAAGGAACATTAGTATTCGACTTCAGAGCAACTTCTGTGTGACCATATACGTGCTCATTGCAATATCCTGAAAATAATTGCATACATATGTATGTTGGCCCCACCCTCCGGCAGTATCAATAGACTTAACCCGAGTTTTATGTTGAGTTGCAAATTAACGGAATAGACTTTATTTCTAGAGTGCTGAACACATGGCTGCCGTCCAACAACTTCAGCATGGCACCCACCCAAGAAATCGCTCCAAGGCAGCCTAATCAGGACAGGATTCCTGGCAAAAGCACATTCTGGGACAAGGCTCTCTCTCTTTTTCCAAAGTAGAAAACTCCTTTGATGGCAGTCACAGAGAGCATTTAAGAACATTCTCAGGTGCCTTTTTTTTTTTTTTTTTTTTTTCAAACTGAAAATCAGACTCAAAGTGCAGGGAAGGAAAATTGCAGGGCTCATTTTAACACTTTTCCTGGATCCAGCTGGACAGAGGAGGTTGAGTAACAGCCAGCTGATTTCATTTTAGTTCTCGTTTTTTCACTTCTGTCAATAGGGAAAAGCTCATAACTTACTACAGAAGGTTTTAATTCTGCTCTGTAAACATGAATGGTGCCTAAGACTTAAACAGTGTCAGAAAACTGAGTTAGATTCTCTCATAATGGGCTACCAAGCTTTAGTTGTTCACTAATATACATAGTGAAATGCTGGTTTGAGTTTGGTGATGGTGCTTTTTTCTTTCTTTCTTTCTTTTTTTTTTTTTTTTTCTTTTCTTTTGGTTTGATTTGGTTAGGTTTTTGGTCTTCCCCACTACATTTTATTGCTCCTCTGCTGTTCTTCTTGCCTTGCAGAGTCCAGTCCTAGCAAATGGCTAAACTCAGAGTTGAGGTTTGTGGCAAAAATGGGATGTGTTGGAGAAGAGTGACTCAGTAACTCAGCAGTGGTATAACTTACTCAGCGTGCCCAGCAGCTCAGTGGTGTGGTGCAAACAGACTGCAGGGGATGGGTGTCCTGGGCTGTGTGAGCTATGACAGCTGCTAAAGCCCTGCAGGTTCTTCACCGGTTGATAGCAGAAGTGGGGATGAGCCGCAAAGGCCTCCATCATCTCTGTGAAGTGTGGGTTTAGAAGGAAGGAGTGGTTTCAGGTCTGCTGATAATGGAAACGCTTCGCCTCCTTCTGACTTCACAGCCAGACAAACACATTAAACCTGCCAGAAATGTGACATTCAGAAATAAAAAAGCATCAGCCATCCTGGCCAGCTGAGTGACAGCACTCCAGGAAAGCCCAACCAGGCTGAGGATGCAACGGAAGAACTTGAAAAATAACAAGATCAAATTCAATATTAAATCTTAGCTTTAGAAAGTTAATTTGACATCTCAGGCTAAAAAACATATTAAAAAAAAAAATAAAATTCAAACATCTATTCCAAACATGAACATTTTCCCCTTGTTTTCAGCCCAGACACTGAATTTTTGGAAACACATGAGCATGTGATTAGAAATAAAAAAGTAGGACGTATTAGTCACACATACATACTCATTCTCCAGTTTGAGAGATGAAAAAGTAAGTAAACCTGTCAGGTATTAGTTATCATTTTGTCTTTCGTCTATAGCGTACGTAAGATAGGTTGAAGAGCATGTATTTTTAAGACGAAGATCTCTCTTAGGACTCTTGTTATCTCATTCTAGTTATCTTGAATATCATGCTCAGCAAGAAGAAAAATAATAACATTTCAAGAGAGGAATGTAATAAAACTTTTTATTAGAGCTATATTAAATGTGGGCTACTGTCATAGGTAGATTTGGATTCTTACTTTTTGTATGTTTTATTTTAAATCAAGTTCAGGCCAAACTGACGTGTTTCTTAGCAGTCATATAGCCTACAGCATTAATTCTGGCCTCCCATATTCAAAGGCAATAACTTCTTGTCCTTTAAAAGATTAAAAAGCCAAAGGTACACCAAACATCATGTGAACTTGGCAGAAAAAAATGACCCAGCACCGTCAAAAAAGTTATTGAAACTGCAGTTCGAGAAATGATTCCTAAAAAGCAAGGGCACTTCTATCAGCCCTTGGCCATTTGCTGCTTGGTGTCCACCTTGAAAAGGACACAGAAATTTTTTCATGTTGTGCCTTGCAATGGGATGATGCCATGAGGAGCAGGGAGGTGACTGCCCAGGACCCTGGTGGTAGGATTTATTTCATTAAAATGAGTTCCAGCAGCAAAGTTGGAAACCAGTAGCCACTAGAAGAAGGGAGATCTCTAGAGAGAGCAAACGCTGCTGTGTAGAGAATTTATTAGCAGCAGGCATAGACGCCTGTATCAGCACTTCACCGGTGGATAAATCAGTGGGTTTGCTAATGATGTTTCAGTTCTCTTGGTTGAATTGGATTTCTAAAACAAAAAAGCAGCTGCAGGCTGAATTGCTTTATATGACAAGAGAATAATGACTAACCAATCCTGAACACCCAGGGTTTCTGTATATACAGGATAATTTAGCTTCCTTTATTGTTATTATTTTATATGCAAATGAAATTATCAATGGCTTTATCTAATCACTTCCTGGATCACATTTATTCCCAAGTTTGTGCCTGTTTCTGTGTGAAAGAAATGCCTTCCTCATGTTTTAGCCAGGGTTTCACACAACATCTTAGTCCTGCTGGAGCCTGTGGGAGTTTTGGTATATTACAGATACGACGTGTTCAGAGGACACTGGAATTGAACAGAAAATACTGGAATTGCCTGTGGTTATGAGAGTGCTATTATTTCGAGACAGGGCCCATTACCTTATGCTATTATCTGCATGTTACGTGTGCTGCGTTTTGCATATTTGATGCTTTCTTCACATGAGTATCAAGTTCCTTTAGCAGCAGCGTTTTGGAGATGATCTGGCCATGTGCCCTCGTCAGCCTCTTGCTAGGTTGTTCTCTGGGGCTCCAGCCAGTAAATCCCCACGGGCTTTAAGCTCTAAATAGGCTACTGCTCCCCCTCCTAAGGATCACGCTGAGCTGAAGCAGTTCCTGCTGCAAAAGTGGGAAACAGGATGCCAGCTGGCAAAGAGGGCTGAAAAGGGAGAAGAAAAGAGATAAAATGATTCTTAAATTGAGAAACTGCCTTAGCAACATCCTCATTTGCCGGGTGGGAATAGATCATGGTTGCTTGGTTGGTCTTTCAAATGGCTGAGCTCCTAAATTACAATTATGGCTTTTCCATTGAAGAGATGGAGTTGACAGAGATGTACTGTTGAGACACACTGCAAATTAAACAGATGGATTGTGAAGCCCAGGCTCTGTATCCAGTAATTCCTCCCACTAAGGGGAAAATCTTTCAAAAGCTTCCCCTGGTGCTCAACAGGATCTTGGTGGCTTCATTGCACCGTGACTGTAGAAAGGCTTTGGTCAGTAGCTAACACAAGTGGGATATTTACTCCAGGTGGCATCTGCCCAGAGCTGGCTTGGCAGCAGCACCCTTCCCACCACTGGCACAGCAAGGAGGGTTTTGTGGTTTAACCAGGACGAGAGGAGAGGGTGATCCTTTCTCAGCCAGGTCAGGGCTGGAGCTGCTGAGCAGGTGCTGAGGGCAATGCTGTGGTAAGGGTCTTGGCACCCTGATTTCAGCATTTTTTCTGGTCATCTGGATTAGTCCTTCTCTCTTGCTCTGCTGGCTGCTGGGTGTCTGGGCAGAATTTTGTCCCCTACCTGTGGGAGATGGACAGGAGTGCAGGAGCTGAGAGACTTTTGGCTGCCGAAAGCATGTGTTGGGGTGGAGGGATACAAGCTAAGTCAGAGCTGGGAGAGAAATTTGGTGAAATAGAATATGAGAGAGAAAGAGGAAAACACAAGTGAGCTGAAAACGATGGGGGGAAGAAAAAAACCTGGAAACTGTTCAGCTGGGTCCTCAGAGATCTGAAGTATGAGGGACATTGGCAGAAAAAATACATTGCAGTGCATATCCATTTAATTGCAGGTAGATTTGCGGTGATGGCAGCAGTGGGAGAGGCAGTGTAGGTGTTTTTCCTACGCTGAGCGTGCATTCACATGTTATTTCAAGCGCCGCTACCTAAAACCATTCAACATTTTAAAGGTTGCCTAGTTAAGAAGTATAAAAAAATAATCCGATTTTATTTCTGGAAACCAAGAAATGAAAATAACATTGGAAAATCAGCAAACTCAGCACTTTTTGTCACTTCTTCACGATTATTTTTATAACCTTGGGCACTCTATTAGAAAAAAGTATTCCACATTGTAGCTGAGGTCCTGTTGTATGCTTTCTAGCATCATGGTGGTTCTACATCACTTCACACCTCAAAAGCCTGGCATTAAGGGACTTACACTAGCTAAATGAAATTGTTCAATTACCACTTTTTAATATGGCATTTTAAAGTTTCAACAGTATGCACTATTGGCATGTTTTATTCCAGTAGGATGTGACACCTTCTTGGGCTGAGCTGAACAACTCTGTTAAGCAGAGGGGGACTATGACACTGCAGTCTATGCCTGGAATGACAATTTTCACAATGTAACACAAGCCACTAGAGCAGTTAATTATTATCAATGAATTTACTCCACACACACACATACACAAAAAAAAAAAAAAAAAAAAAAAAAGTTTGGTTATAGCCATGCTGTAGAAAGAAATTTAATTTTGCTAGACTTGAATAATGTAGGTAACACTAAGAGACTAAAAGAGCTGTGGAAGGGAAAGGACTACCCAAAGGCAGCAATTTTTTCACCTTCCAAACAAGATTTAATGCTGTTGACAGGGAAAGTATAGGACATCTTCCCAGAGCAGGTCTGTGCCATAAAACACGCTTGGGAAGGGCAAAGAAAGGCTTCTTTTTAGAAGCACTATTTTGAAGCACTTCTGCACTCCACAGCTACTTGCTCATGCTCTAATACCGGAGGTGCAGGTGACCTGGAGAGGGACTGTCTCAACAGAAAAAGCGAAGGAGGGAGAACCAAGCACTGATTTTGTCAGTAGTTCTCTCTGTTGCCTTTGGTGGTAGAGGAGAACAGCTGCTCTACCGGGAGGATGTCCTCACCTGGTGCACAGCCTGCTGCCATGGGACCCGGTCCCATCACACACACTCAGCATCGTGGCTTTCAGAGCAAGAGCAAGCCATGGAATAAGGTGTATGGCTTGCATGTTTTGAGTTCAACAGCCAGCAGAAAAGATAAAGTAACAAAGACCTGGCATTCAACTCCCCTTCAGGCCGTGACCTCAGTTTGGCTGCAGGGCTCCTCAGAGGAGGTGCTAAGGAAGGCCTTTACATGTGTCCCTGGAGGTGCCTGGGGCTGTGGAATCGAACCAGGACTGAAACCCACCATGGCACTGCTGAGACCTCGCGAGTGTAGCCCCATGGCAGAGCAGTGCAAATGAAAACCACATTGTACTCAGCAAGACTGAGTAAAACAAACACTTTCTGGTGACCTGGCAGGGTGCAGGGTGATCTGGCCTTACTGGAAAACCTTAATTTATCAACAGATATGTAGAAATGTGATAAAATATAATGAATAGAAATACCTCCCCAGAAATTGTGTCATTTATGTGATACCTATTGTTTTGTTTGCTTTTGTTTTACAGTCCAGTTCAGATTTATATCCTGCAGTCTTGTAGAGAATCCACCAAATGGCTTTACTTTGAGTGCATTGCAGCCTAACTGGCTGAAGTTTTAGCTCAACCCCACCACTTTTTGCATGGAAGGAAGGTAGTGGGATAGGAGCCATCAGCCATTACTCAATCACTTCATGTAATATGTTGCAGACGAGAAGTGTGCCCTTTGATGAGTTACTTCTAAAGTAAAAACATATTTCAAGCATTTACTTCTGTCACAACAGTAACTCCTTTCCTTCCACTCGGGGCGGGGGCGGGGTGGGAGGATATCACAGCACCACAAGCTATCCAAAAAGAAGCCAAGGTACATAACCTGTAACTCCGTTCTGAGTTTTGGAGCTAACAAAGGACAACTTAATCCGAACTTGTAGCACTCGTATTCTGTTGTGCGCTGCAAGTACGAAGCAGGCCATGCAGACTAAACGAGTGGGAGTGGGGGTGGCAGGAAATGGAATTTGTTTCAAAGTGGAGCCTAATTAGTTTCTGAAATGGATTAGATGATGTAGTTGCCGGAGGTAACAAAAACTAGACACGATGACCCAGGAGATCTTTTCCCATCCAATGCAAAGGAAGAGAGTAAAGCTTAGTGATGTGAGTCAAAATCTATGAAACACAAGGGCATGGGCTTTGTCTTGCTGGATGCTTGTACATGGCTAGACCAAAAGGGTTGAGCAATTGAATCTTGGGCCTCCACTTCCTGCCACTGTTCACACCAAAGCAAAGGGTACGGACCAGAATCTCCTTAGTATGCTCCTTGGGACAGCATCTGCAAGCTTGCGAACTCAGAAACTAACTTTTACAGAAAAAGTAGGAATGAAGAAAATAATTAGAAAACCTGGGATAAACCCCTTCATAGGTTTGCCTAAATAAGCATGTCTTGTATGTGCAGCAAAAATAAAAAAGCACATTTTTCTGTATGATTTGTAATAGAGAAAGCTAGCTCAACATGCCTAATGGAAGCAGTGCAAGGGGATTGTTTTTATACCAAAGCAGTAAAAGCCCTTGAAGGCTGCAAGTACTGTGAAATGTGCTCATACATCCTCTCGTAGTGGTGGCAACATTAACTTATGAATGCTTAGGTCTGTGGAGTTTGCCACCTCCGTAGATCTGCTCATCCGATTGCACAAGTGAGTGCTTCCCTCAAGCCTTTTCACTACAAATAAACTTTAAACAGCTTTCTAAGAGGGCTCTTCGCACTCGGCTCCTTTTGACTTACAGCTAGGGAGTGATCACACAGCCCAGAGCTGCTGGAAGACCCAAAGTGGCAGTGAGGTTTGGTGGAGCTGAACCACTGGGGTGATTTCTGTAGCTAGGAAAAAGAAAAAGATGTGTGGGACAGCTGGAAGAGGAACCACAGGACTGGATTTCATCTTGATCTTCAGTATAAGCACAGAGGAAGATTCTGAAAATTACAATAAAACAGGTAAGAGGTCTCATGACCCAACAGCAGATGTCTAGAGGACAGTATAAGAGAAGTCCATGAATAAAGCAGTGTTTTTTAATCCCTTCCCAGCATCCAGTAAGGTATAGCCTTGCATCATCCCAGCACAAGGGTTTAACTCCATATTTAACAGCCCTTGATAGTCTTGCCTCAGAGCTTTACTGAACCCAGAATTTGGTGAACCGTTACTTTATCTAAAATGAGGTTTACAAATTGAAGACTAGTCAGAGCTTTGGAAAGCAGCCCTATCAATCCTTCCCATTCTTCTTTTCCCTTCTTCCTCACAATGGTATTTCTTTGGGGTGGGTGTATACAGCATTCATGGGGATAGCAATTTTGTCTATTTTGGCCTTTCAAAAGGCTTTGCAGGCAAAAGATCTCAGCGTAGTTTAGGAAGCCAGCCAGTGGCATTGGCACCAGTAGGCTGTTAAGTATTTTCTTTTCAAAAACCA
Source organism: Anas acuta (assembly GCF_963932015.1). NCBI lineage: Eukaryota > Metazoa > Chordata > Aves > Anseriformes > Anatidae > Anas > Anas acuta. The sequence continues at coordinate 77,516,234 of NC_088979.1, forward strand.
CATATTCTGTTTGCTTGCTTTCTTAGAACAAAATGATTCATGATTAAAAGGGAAAAATCCTTCTGTGACTGTGTCATTAATAGAATCCATCCACAGAGAATCCTGATTACACACACACAGCTCAAACCAAGCCAAGCCTTTCTTTACTCTTGGTTAAATGACTTCTGAGAAGCTCCTGCCCTGCTGAAATTAAGAGTTAAAATTGGTGCTCGTGTGCTCACCTACATGGATGAAGTCCAGACAATTCTTCTGCTACAACAGCTAGGTCTCCAAGAGAATACCCGAATACCAAAGCCACGGTCCATCACCTACCAAAGCATCAATGCACATGCCTCTATCCACTAGCTCAGCACTTCCAGCTATGCAAGAATATACAAAGGGATGTGAGGCCTCAAACTTCATACTTTAAATGTAAACTTCAGGATTGGCTGAGACTTGCTTACAGGCTGCTGTTCAACATAGGATAAAGTCCATGAGCATCTTTTTTCCTTTGGAGTATCCTGACATAGCCATAGGAGACAACACAGAAGGTTAGACAGGATAGATGGTTGATGAATTAACACACAAAGATGAAGACATTTTCATTGCAGCGTGCATGTATCATTTATCAAATAGCATATTCCCCAGAAACTTATACTTTTAAGAAACTAGGACAACAGGATTCCGGATGTTTCCTTTTGCCAGACTGTATTTTGCAGTTCAGGCAATAAACTCGACCACTCTGTAATTCTTTCAGCCAAAATATTCAGACCAGCATGCCAAAAATTGTACTTATAAACCCAGATTTAAGCAGTCAAATCAGAGTCTTGCTTCCTGTCCAAAGACTTGTTCTCTGATTAACGCAACAATAGATTAAGATGATGATGATATTTTAAATATATTCCTATAATGACTGAGAAGCTTCTGCAAATAGCAAAAGATGTAAGAATGAACAAATCCCTTGTATATTACAAAGGTATTTATCCTTTATAAAAGCTGCTACAGAAGTTTAAGTTGCTTTACATTAAAGCTCCTTAGGCGTGTGTAGCTAGCCATTATACAAGAGTACCATCAAATGAATATTTAGCAATAATTTTGATGAAAAATTATGCTAGTCAAAATTATTTAATCTCCGCTCAGTTTACCTGTATACACAGACATACTAAACTGTCACTTGCTTTATGGGGAAATAATTCTACAAGGACAAATGTACTTGACAATGTCACCACTGCGTTAAGTGCAAGTAGTTTTTCTTTTAATAGAAAACAGAGAGGTCATTGCTTCATCCGTATGTCAAATTTATACTGTGACAGTTCTGAAAGTATTTTTTTATTTTCTTTTAGGAATGCTTGCAGTAAAATGACCACTTACCATTTTTCTCCAATCTTCAAAAACATCTTCAACCAATCACACACTCTTTGTCTGAGGATGAGGCTCTTCTTCATCTTCTTCTGAAGATGAGCAAATAGGGAAACTAGCTTCTGAAATTAAGACTAATTGCCTGTATAACAACTCACAGTTGTGGGAGCTGGGAAAAGCTCATGAGAAACAGCACCACCACCAAGTGAATTAATTCCCCCTGTGCAGGACTGTAAAGCAGCTGGTGTAGCTGAAAGCGATGGCAGGATATTCTGGACGAGGAAGAATTAAGTCTGCAGCATCTTGGCTGCATTCTATCCAAGAGACTGGCATAACATCGTAATTGGGGAACAAAAAAAGGTACGTAGTCTGATGTCTGAGGATTTCAGTGCAATACAAATGTGCAAGAGAGGAGAGCATTCCAGAAATTCTGACTAAATGTGCATTTTTGAAATGCAGTTGCATTACTTCCATGATCACGTGCTTTTCTGAGATATTTCTTAGGACTGCAAAATGTCACAGGAGTCAAAATAAGACTTAGAACATAAAATCTCCAAGTTCCACTGAACTACCAGCTAAATGGGACTTCTGGCCAAGTACCAGCAACAGCCAGTCTCTTGAAATTTGGGAACAGTAAAGAGATTATTTGGCAGCAACTCTGTCCACAAGAGTGGATTCCTCTCTCTCAAGCCTTACTACATAGTTCTTAGGGAACATTTTATCCAGGTCTCCATACTTTCAACCTCACAAACCACACTAAAACCCCTTAGAAAGAGTTACAAGAAACAAAGGCAAGGAAATTTCTTGTATATTTTGTCTAGTGGGAAATGAGTCTAATGTTTGTCTTGTATGAAGTCTCTACAGATACTTCAGGAGAGCAGAATTTCTGCTTCTGCCAGCAGAACCAGTTGGATATAAAAACATCCACAGCAAGAACTCGGTTGAAAGAACAGCCCAGTCCTACACCCCCCTTCTGTCTTCTGTACTGAACCATGCAGGGGAGACATTCCAAAGAGACACAGACCTATGCACATAATCTGGGACAGGGTTTTCCCCCAGTGGATGCAACAGCTCTCCCATTCATTTTGTACCATACCACGCGTGAAAGGCATTGCCTGATGTTCCTGTGAAAGTCCTGTCAACACTCTCTGCTTCTCACTGTGTTAAAGCCGCGCTTGCTCTAAGCGCAACCCTCTCTGAACAGATAAAAGAAGGCTCTAGCATATGAAAACTGGAGTGTTGAAGTATGGAAGTTTGTTTAAAAAAAAAAACAACAACAAAACAATTACAATATGTTATTAGGAAAATTTATTTGAAAATTTATTTGGTCAGCAAAGAAGCCCAAACACAATAGTATATTTCTGACAGAACCCACCACAGAACAAGAGTGAAGACGAATGCAGGACTGTAATTCATAACACTATTCCCTCTCCTGTCACACACAAATTTTTCAGATCAATGACATCAGTAACAAGCCTTGGAGATCAGGACTTTAAATTTTCATATCTCTTTACATCTAAAGTGGAGGAGGTAGAACTGAACTGAAAATGCTGATTTGAAAAAACAGACTAACTACTAGTGGAAACAAAGAGATTCCCAACTACACCTCAGACTTGCTTTGGTGTAGCTGGCTGCTGCAGAGGGCACAGCAACTACTGCTGTGTATTACAATTATGCATGCTATAGAGACACCAGACACAACGGGCATGAATTAATTGCAGCTGTGACTTTCTCCATTCAAGAAGGCTCACGAATGTTTGTCAGAATTAAAACAGCACACTGTCTGTCCCTTTGCCCTGGTATGGCAGCACTGCTCAATACGAACTACAGCTCTCCAGCACAATATGATTTGTAGCAGCAGTGCTTCAGAGAAAGTCCTTGGAAGTGTTCAGGGTGCCATTGTCTAAGGGATCACCAGTACTAAGGTGTCTGTCCTGCTCCTCTTGCACAGACGGGCTGCGTGCCTCAGTCTGGCAGGTCAGCTTTAGTGGGGCAAGCACAACTGCAGAAAAGGAGAGAGCGACAGAACTGGAGCCCAACAGCCTGTGCAGATGGGTGAGCACACGCACAGAGGTACATTCTGAATTTGTCTACGTTTATGCCTTGTGCATGTAACACACAGGTGGGCACAGGAGTGCTGAATCCAAAATAAACATGGCCCTCGGGGCTAACACGGCTTCCAGACCTCCGCTCAGAGTACACAGATGTACCCTCAGTCTATCAGTCTGCTACTACGTCTTCTTTCAACCTTCAAGCCAATTAGATGCTTTTTATTAGAATGGCAAAAATCATTGTTGGCTTGGTCCCAAGAATGCTTTGTCCTCCTAAGGATCTCTTATGCTAAACAGATTTCTAACAGGCTGGGCCACACCAGGTTTCTCCCCCACTTTCCCCCACCTCCTTCATTAGAACATTTTCCTATCTAATTTTGCTTTAGAGTTGAAATCCTGCCAGACAAGTATCAGCGTGTAAGAAAAACTTCCTGCTTTATTATAAGTCTTCAAAAAAGAGTTGAAATGGCTGGGCTACAGTAATCTGATATGCTGTGTCTTGGCCAGTGGGCTCCTGGTTCTCAAAAAAAAAAAAAAAGTAAAAATCAAGGAGTACCAGACACAACACTGTTGTGCTGTGTTAAGCTGGATCCCAACGCTACTACATTTAATAAGACTAGACAGTGGGACTACTCAGTTTTTTAAATGGAAAGAGATGACAATTTTTATAGTCTTTTTGTCATTGCTTTTAAGTTTTCCCAGTTCACTAAGTATAGGTATTGTTACATTTCTCACAGTATGGTAAAGGTAGGCTGGAATCAAATGAGTGAAACTGAGTTTAGATAGGTATATTACTAGCCCTTCCTTTTACTAATCAGCAACAGCATGTAGGTAGAATGGACTGTGACCATCACTGATGGTGTAAAAGGAGCACAGGGCAGAAGAACATTGTGCCCTAGTCAGCCTCTACCCCAAAGCCCATCCAAAACCAAAATTTGCAGTTTATTCTTTCAGCAGCACAGCCAGAGGCACCCATCCCTACAGCTCAGTGGCAGGTCAGAGCACAGTCCGGGTACTCACAGCTTGAGGGGAATAATAGGCCAGTATTTGGGCTGTTTTTTGTCACAATTTCTATCAAAGATAAGTTGCATGGCAGTCTCCATCGCAAGGATTTTGGCAGCTTCAGCACCATACAGTTTCTCCATTTCTACCATTCGTCTCTCCCCGGGTCTTTCTGTAGGCGGCTCCACAGAACGCCTCGTGCTTCTGTGAAGGTCTTGATCAGCCTCCACGTACATTTCGTGTTGCTCAGCTTCCAACTGCTGCTGTCTCCCTAGACAAATAAACCACGAGAGATGTAAATTACTGAGTTATCAACCAATCACATTTTATTTTAACGTTTAAAATATTACACATTCACAACTGTGGTGGGTCTAAACAGCCCAGACCCACCCCTTCCAGGGTGCAGCCAACTCCTTGAAGGGAAGAAGAGCCTGGATTTGAACATAAAAAATGTAGAAAACCTCTCTGTTAGTAAAAAAGTGAAAATCAGCATTACTTCACTTCCTCCCTAACATATACATGCCCTGAAAAGAAAAAAAAACACACTGTAAGAGTTGGTTTCCAAAAGTAATTACTTAGCAGCTGAGATAATGAAACAATGCACAGGACAATGCAACTTTAGCTGAACCACAGCCAACAGAAAATGTAATCAGTTACTACTCCTTGAAAATGAGCAAACCCATCTCTCATGCAAGTGTCAGCCATCGAGTGTATCCAATGAAACGCAGCTGTAAGCCGTGTGTTTAGATAAACTGCCCAACCTCAGCCATTTCTCAGGACTTGCAAAGTTCAGAACCGACAGCCTTACTGCCATTGCCTTAAAGACAATGCTAAACAGCCGAGACAGATCCCTGCACCACATTTTTTAAAGAGGATTAAAACACTTCAGAGAGGTGAAACACTTGGACCAATGCATCTTCAAAAATCCTCTTTGGTAAACCCCAGTCTGGGAGGAAGAACTCACTTTTGCATGCCCAAAGATACCTCCACTTTGTGGGAGCTGCTCTGATGGAGCAAATATTGCTGTAGGCAGTTACAACAGCAAAGGGTACACAAGGCTCCCCTCTTATGGGGGACACTTCTACAAGATGAAGATCACCTGGTGAGTGTTGAACTCCTTCACCTACCAATAACAAATGATGGTTCTCTAAATTGCATCATGGAAACAGTACATTAGTAATGCGAGCACTCATTCATTTATTTTTCTTAGAAAAACAGCATCAACAAAAACCAAGAGAGTCACCTGGTCAGGATGCGTTAGTCACATGCAGGACGTGCTTCCCCGTGTTTGGTGCTGCCAGCTCTGCCTCTAAGAGCGAGATTTAGCTTCTACCAAACACACGACATCTGCAAACCCTAACCCAAGCTAAGCACCCTGACATATCTGTGTCAAACATCTGCAGTTCATTCTTACCCTGCAAAGCGCTGCATGGAGCAGCCAGCTGACTGCCTGTCAGCCTTACTAAATGAATTATCCCCCGTACCTCCTGCACAGAAAACAGGTACTTTCAACAGCATGATCAGAAAACCTCAGTTCTGGCATCTGTTTGTCACAGAGGAACTGGGAACAGTTTTGTCCTGCCACTTCAAACCCCAGCCACGGCTTTGTGTTGGTAGGGGAAGGGCAGGAGTGCTTGAGGGGCCGTGAGCAACCTACTCCAGAGGGATGTTTCCCTTTCAGTGATTTTGCTTTAAGGGCACACCCCCAAAGCGTGCTGCACTGCCAGAGCTCAGGAGGAAACATACATTAGAGGTCCACATGTGTTTTTGGAAGGGCCGGATTTATTTGGTGTCAGGCCATTTTAAGCAGAAGGTCTGAATTAAAAGTGCTAACGCTGCTTGCAGAGGGCCCAGCACCAGGAGGACAGCTCAGGCTGCCCAGGTCACCTGCATCCCAAACTTACTGGGACGCCAGGCTGCCCACAACCAGGTAACACGCTTAAGGGACAAACTCGGTGCAGTTTATGCAACTTACACTCAATATTCTTTGACAAAACCCCGGAATCTACGCTGGAAAAACGTCTCCTGTTGCAGGTTACACAGCAAAACTCCGTCAGGGCAATGGGCAAACCTGTATTTGTTGACTCTCTTGAGCCACAAAAACAATTCCTTCTCTACCTCTGCATCGCCCATGGAAACGTGTTACTCATCGGCAGCTGCGTGCTAGAGCCAGCTGCTTCCCCGCCTGCCTATGAGCGCTCTCTGATAGCTCACTGCACACAGTAACACTGAAGAAAAAATTAATTTCTCTGGAGATACGTAATGAATTCTTCTGTTTGGAAATTAAATGGGCTTCTAGCAGAGGCTTTATGATGGATGAGTGGATTGCAGTTTAGCATGCATCCATCTCCGTTTGAAGCATGGAGCAGTTTGCTCACTATCTACCTTTGGTGGGACAGGGGCTCGAAGTCAAACCACTCTGATTTCCAGCCAGCCTGGGCTCTTCCCTTTACCTCAATTTACTTGAACAACAGTACAACCTGTGCTACATGTGCAATTACCTTTTCATCAAAAAGATGACAAGTCCCTGAAAATGGAAACAACAATAAAACAACCGTAAGCTGTTTAAAGCTGTTAATAACCTGCAGCAGCAGCTGGCATTTCTTTGAAGCAAGCGCCAAACATTCACCTATGAATTAGGCAGCGGGGCTTTTATCAGAAAAATAGTTCTCAGCCCGCAGCAACGGAGTCCCCAGCTCATTTTCCAATCTGAGCTCCACACTCCACATTTGTCATTGTGCTGCCAAGCAATAAACGTGAAACAATTTTTACACAATGCTGAGTAGTTCCTCCTTCCACTTCACACAGACTAAAATAAACGTGCTTTCCTTTACAGCGTTCAGCTTCACCTACTGGCAAGCCTCCCCCAGCTGTGGAGCAGCACTTTGTGAACGTTCACAAGGCAGGCGAGGCGGCGCTGGCAGCGTTTAGTTACCGCACAAAGGATAAGCATCACTGGCCAGCTCCTCTTGTCCCTGTGAGTCTCCTCTCTCTTGAAGCTGTTTTCAGAATTAACTTCTTCCTCCTCAGTCCATTTCAGCTGGGAAGCCATCGCGACCTGGCCAGAACCAGGTGAGACCTCCTTCCCCAAATTGCAGTAAGTCATCTTTGTCTTTCAGGACTACCGAGACCTCTGCCCAACTCATGCTGTGTCCTAGGGCATCATCAGTGCTCCCATGCCTTCTGGAAAAAGTTTTTTCTTCCGCTCACTTTTTTGCTGCCTGCTGTGGATACCGACTTTTAATTTCAGGTATATCAGGTGAAAAGAAAGGTGAATGAATATAGACAACCACATCCATCCTCAGAGATTGACAAAAGCAGGATAAATGGTAACTAACTTCTTAGCTGTTCACTGCTTTTGTGGCTTCACGTACACACAAGCATCATCTTTGCATGCTTCCTGCAAAACCGTGACCTAAGCCCTTCAAGTTGTAAGCAATTTTCCCTATAGGCTCCTCAGAAACTCAGAGGTCTCGTTTCTCCTATTTTCCAAAAAGGAGAACGTCACGTTACTTTAAGTTTGAACTCCTTCGCTCTTCTTTGTTTGTCATATCCTTTGAGGAGCTTAAGAAGCAATCAAAATATTTCCTCTCTGGAATTCATCCTTTTCTTATTAAAAGAAAAAAAAATAAAAATAAAAGAAGCCTGTAAACCAAAACCCAAGTAAATTCCCTTACTTGGAGACAAGTCTTTATAGAGGGCAGCCCTCTCCCCAGTTCTCTGGGGGCAATTCCCACAGCCCACCCTGCCCCACGTCAGGACAGTTTCGGCATGAGACCCAGGCCTTGCTTGCCCCGAGCGTCACACGGCCTTGCTGACTTGCAGCTTCTTACTTAGCTAGCACGTTATTCTTCAAGGAATTAGCTCACTTTCCCCGGCCTTGATCTGCTTTTTCCTTTCCGTGATTTCAGACTGACCCATACCCCCTTCACATATTTGCCTGCTTATTTCACGCGATGGATGATTTTGTTACTGCTGTGCGCATATTTTGAGCTCTCTCATCTTGTCTTAAATGCTACCTGAGCTGATCTCGAGCAGCCCACGCCAAGAGTTAAACACGCCACCCGCTTCTACTGATTAAAGCCTCCCAGTTCCCTGTCTTTGAATGCCGCTTCCCACAGGCCTATCTGCTGTGTTAAATTCTGCCCACGCAGGCTTCTCAGAGCAAGATGCCGGCTTCTCCACCTCCCCCAAAAAGCTAACTACCTTTTCCATAAACTTACACGAGCTTGCCTGAAGTGATAACATCAGACCATTTTCTTACGCCTGTACTTACCATGCATACTATGGGGGAAAACCCAAACCTTTACCTGAAGGAATCCCAACAAAACAAGGATTTGAATTTAAGGATTTGTGGAGAGGATATTCCAGGAGGTTAATTTCTACAGAGCTCTGCATTTCCAGAAAGCTGACGTTGCAGTCATTACTCTTTATCGAGCGCAAGGCTTCGCAGGACAGGAGTTGCCATCGGTGGGAGCCTGAGACACGCAAATGATTGCAACTTACCCCTGAGCCTGTAAAGATAAAATATTCTGGGCTCCTGAAAACAGCAGGGTCTTGATTGCTGGAGGGTTACTTTTTAAACACTGGAGCAGCTTACGGAAATTGTGAAAACGCACTGAAAGAAGAGAGTGATGATTTTACAGGAGAATGAACAGCATTGCTTTAGCTGTGGGCTGGCTTAGGGAAAACACTTATGTTTAAACTTCTCATCAAATTTAAAACTTCCTGCTTGCAAAAAGTGTAACAAAAGGATCACACATGACACGAGGTAACTTCTCCCTTATCATTTTTAACAGGAGAAGCCTGATGTTCAAAGAAGTGGAGACAACTAGGTTTTATCTTACAACAGCAGCCTTCTAACTGATGCAGTAAAATCAAGTAACTGGCTTGAAAATACTGTTCTGGAATAAAAGTGACTTTTTGGGGGAGCAAGGCCTCCAGTGATAAGCTCTTGGTCACCAGAACGACAACTGCTGTGAAACAGAACCACCAAAAATGCTGAAGACATTAAAAAACACAAGCATCTATGCTGACATTTTCCATCTGCTAGCTGAGGAGGGAACGAGTTAAAGAAATTGAGTATTTCACCACATATATCTACAAGCAATGCAATATTCTCCAGAAAAAAAAATAAAATGTTCTGTTACAGGCTTTGAAGTAAGAGCAGATGTGATTCCTTGGCAGGCTTGTGGCAGGCTGAAACCATGGCTCCACGGACATTTTTCTCTTCTCAGCAACAAAACTAGCTTGTGCAGCTCCTGCTCCCCTCCTCTTTTAGTTGCATGCTCCAGTTCCCAAGCCCCTCAAGGACACCGGTACAACTGCCTAAGGGGGCATATAATGCAGCCTACAAAAAAGAGTTGTATTTAATCCCGGTACAGTTCAGTGTCTTGGCACCACACGCTGAACTGAAGTGGCAGCAGGAGTGAATGGGCTGGGAGGAAAAAAGACCTAACCTGGCTTGGGCACTGAGAAATATTCACTGGAACTGAAAAGCTTACCGGGAAAAGCAGGAAGTAGGCTAAGGAAAGAGGGTGTGCTCTCCTAGGAAGCTGCAGTGGCTACAGGCTGTCAGAGCGGACAGCAATCACGTTTTGCAAATCTAAAGTACTCTGCTTGACACTGTCCCTTTTACAGTAACAGACTTTCTCTACACATTTTGAAGAGCAAAGATCTGTAGAAAGAGGGCAAAATAGTCAGCAAGTCACTAGATGTTTTCTTTGAAATCCAAGTGAACAGAAAGCCACCAATAAGTTAGCACCAAGGTGTTCTACTTCCAGGTTTGCTACTGAGCGCTGTGCATCGCTCTTGTTAATCATCCACACCATGCCTCGATGTAATTCATCTGTAAAAGCAGCCTGATACTTTCCTATCTGATGGTTGAGAAGAATTAATTATCTCACAGCATTTGGAAATCTGCGGGGTAAGCAACTGGCAGAAAGTTACACAGTTAACCAGAAATTAAGGAGACTGATTTCTGTTTCACAAATGGGATTAGAAACCCAGAGGGTTGTTCTGTGGTTTCCAAAACAAACCTCCAAGCTCCCAGACAGAAACAATACAGGCCTTCACCTTCGTGTTTACCCTAGCAGTGGGCCACAGCGGTTACTGTCCAGCTAAATGACCGGTAACTTGTTTTATTTTCTCCTGTCACCTTCAGCAGTGAGGCACTAAGAGGGGATATTCTTATCCCAACCAGAAAATGAACTGCATCAGAGGCAGCGGGGCCGTACCCGTGTGCCACCCCACAGCATGAAAAAGCCAGAAAGCTGCTGCCCACCGCGCAGAAATGAGCACAGGATCAGGCACTGGCAGCTGCCTCTAGTGAGGATCAAGTACAGCAAGAAGATTAAACGCAGACCAGCTGACTCTGCACTCCCATCCCCCTGAGCAGCCCCAATCTGTCGCTGATGGCAACAACGCTGACGCCAGACAAAGACACCAGCGCGAGAGTAAACAGAAGGATTACTGAAGTCTATATATAACTGCATCCGCGCATACACGCGCCTATAGGGCGCAGCCAGAGGAGACGGAACAAAGAAACGCTCAAAATTAGAAGTGGCTTTGTTAAAAGCCAACCAGAACAACGAGGAAACATATGTTTCACTGCCAGCTTTTACATGTGCCCTGAATAGAAAGTGGGCACACGCATTGGGAAGAAAGTGTTCTGAGATGTACAGAGTGCTAGACGGCTACAGGACACCGCGAGTTTGGTGCTCGCATGGGAAAAAAAATAAATCGTAGCCTGAGTCTTCTACATCAAACTCACGCATTAGAGCTTTAAGTTTCCTTCTTGACTCCAGCCACAGAGTACTTGGCTGAATTCAAGTTTGTTTTATGTTATGCTATGGCATAGCAATAATATACGCAGGGAAATCTTCGATGTTAACAAAAACATTTGAAACACAAAGATTTTTGAAGGCATCCTATGATCATGTCACCAATTTTTTTTGAGAGAAGGCATCGGTGGGCTATAAACTGACCTTTCAGTTACCCAGCAGGTTCACAAGTTAGCGTTGCTGCAGCCATGCAGAATTAGCAATCACTGATCCAGATAAAATTAATCTCAGCAAGTAAACGTGTTTTTTCCATGCTGTTAGGGGGAGGAAAAAAAAAAAAAGACAAGACAAAAAGCCTACAGTGTGCGGCCTGACCAATCATTTTGTAAGAGACATCTGGAAAGAGGGTCAAACTGAAGGAATCTGCAAAGTGTATACATATATAAAACAAAACTTGTAAAAGCAAGGTCTGAGGGGTAACTTTGCAAACTCACTTTTCTTCTAACCTGAGTTTCTTGCTGCTACTATGCTAAAAACGTAACAAATTAGGACTTTAAAGCCATCACAATAGTTTAAGAGCAATACCAAGACACATAAAAAAAACCCACAAACTAAAGGCTTGGTTCTGCTTCTTATCCTGCCTTTCACCTAGCATGATTTCATCATTCGAGCACATTAAATTAGATTTACTTAAATATACAAGGTTAAATCACTACGGATTGTATTAAAACTAGAACAAAAACATTAGGAAAACATGCCAGAGAAAACCTGCAGCTGTGTGCCTTCTGCAGAAGGGGGATGTTTGACACCAGGAACAAATGGAGAGTGCCTTGCTGAAGCCCCCACACTGCCTCCTTTCCAAAAGGCACCATGGCTTTCAGGAGGTTCCCATTAACACTTGGCAAGTGGGAGCTCCGCATCTGTGACTTCAGTGGGCAAACTGAATGTGAAAAAAGCGTTGAAGTGACTTGACGAAGAGAAGATTTCACTGAGGAGAGCCGTGAGACTCTCATGGCTAAGGAGAGCCCATCAAGCCCAAGAGCCTGTCCTCAACAGAGGCCAGCAGCTGCTGCCAAGGGAGGAACGCCAAACAGGGAGTGTAGTTAATGACAGATCACCAGATTTTACCTCCTGAGAAATGGGAAGACCAGAAAAAGCAGATAATTCTCCCTGCACTCCACCAAAGCCAGACAGATGCCCTGCTGACTGCCACCAACGCATCACCCATGATGCCACCCCATGATCTGGACTCTTCTGCAATTTCTCAGGCTCTTTCTCACCATACCAGCAGCCAAAAATCCCAAAGCAACAACAACTGATGAAGCTGAAGGCATGTCTTCCACAGCCCTGCTACTCTCTCAGCACTCTCACCAGAAATTGCAGAGCTCCTAGAAATGAAGGTGTTCGGCAAGGTTTGTGCAGAACGAGATCACAACAGTTTTGGCTCTGTTTTAACTGAATAGCCATACTAAAGTCAAGGTCCAACATGCTCTCTGGAGACCTGCATTCCTCGGCGAAGTTTCCAATTTCTGTGCGAGTTGATTTTTTAGAGCAACAACCACCACTTCAGCAACTACAAGTGAAATTAAACCCAAGAGATTCTTATCCAGCTAAATGCGAACAATAGCAATCATCAGTACAGCACCCATGTTATTTATTTCAGTACAAATATCCAATTAAGATTTATTCTTCATTTTACACTGCTCCCATGATTTCAGCATAGAGCAGAGCAGTGTTTTGACAGCTTGAGACACACGTCCTTGAAATTATCAGGGGAAAGCTCTGATACCTGGATAAACAGGTTTATGTACTTTGGAGGCAAATAATTGTAACACTGCTGAACAGCTGGATCAATTCATGCTGAGCACTTCACATGGCTGCAGCAAAACTCTTTCAGGGTGTGTTGACGTACAAACCTTCCATGTATAACAAGCCAAAATCTGAAAAAGGGACTCTGGACATGAATTCCTGGAGCAGAAGGTGATTCAGATTCCCTGGAACGGGCTTCACAGAAGACCACAGGGCAAGCTGTCAGAGCTGCTCAACCTGCCACTGGGTAGAGCAACAAAGTCCCTTCCACATGGGGGCTTAGGGTACCTCGCCCTTCGGATATGAATTTTTTTCTTGAAGGCATGGTTGGAAAAGAAAGATTATTTTGGATACGATTCTAAATTCCATCTGTTTTGAAAGCTTTCGTGGATCCAGTCCCAAATGACAGGCCTGAGGTCATGATGGAAGCCTGTAAAGGCCACCAAAGTCCGAGACTGGTAGCCTAACAGCCTCCGTCTGTCTCTCTCACTCGATTTTGAGCATGCAAAGAGGTGAGTTTTGAAAAGAGCCAGGCAGAAGGAAGTCTCTGAACTCCTGGTTTCTGTCCATGCAGCACCCATAGTCCCCTCCTGACGATGAACAAGAATTTCATCTGGATGTTTCTGCTAAAACTGACGAAAAGTGAGAGATGTTGAAAAGCAACTGGTGCCTCTGAAGTTTTGGCATGGACAGCACCACATTAACACTGGCAGGACTAAGTCATGACTAAGCAAATCTGCCCAAGAGGTTTCCTTTGAAGCGTAGAGACCAAAAATGTTGAGTGCTTGAGATGTACTGCTGCCATGCTCTGCTGTAGACCGAGCAGATTTTGTGGATAAAGAGCACAGAAAACACACACCACGGTTACATTCATTTCCACCTCGGTCCGTGACAGCACTTTTCACATTCACTCCAGTGCTGTACACCCTGAAACTTTAAAAGCTCACGCTACAGCAACAGCTCCCCAGGCAGACAGATAAAAGGCTGTGTTAGAAAACGTTTAATTCATAGCCTGCGCCACCGCTGTCCTCTTACAGGGCTGCGAGTATCGTGCTGAAGGTTCATTCATTTCAGATTCAATTCAGATTCATTAACACAGAACAGAGTCAGAGCTCTCGCCTAAGTAAAACCATTCAGAGATCCAGAAACGCTGCAGGTGGCACCTTGACAGAACCAGTAATCTGAGCATTTCTGGGGCAACACAGAAGAGCACGAACTGTGGTGACAGACTGCCTGAGAGCAGCGATTAGCACAGAGCGCCTTTTATACCGCTTCTCCCTAGAGCTGTCGGCGTGGTCTCACCTGCTCTTTTCCACAGCAGCTGCAGCTCCTTTCACAGGCCTCCTGCAGGGCCAAAAAAACAAGACCAAGGGAGCCACGCAGCGCAGCTGCGGATGCTAAGGGGACAAGCTGGCAGGCAGAGCTGCCTGCAGAAGATTGCCAGCACCAGCTCCCATACGAGGCAGCCTCCTACGAAAGCAACCATGTATGAGACAGAAAGCCATGGACCTGATTGCACCGTATCCTTCTGAGACCACCAACTATCAAGGGTTATCAACAGCAGGACCAGCACATGGATAGCAAGGGGCAGGGCAGCTGAGGGGAGCTGTGGTCTCTGTCCTTCCTCCCCTACCCTCAAGACCCAATTCCAGCCACGAGGAATTTTACCAGAGCACTGACTTACTCAGAGCAGCAACAATGCCAGGCTACCAGACCCCTCCTCACTGACTCCTGAATAACTTACAGGTAAAATCCCTCTGGGAGAAGGGGAAGTTCAAATCCTGTTCTTGTTCTGTAAAGATGATGTCAGAAGGATGCTTTTTGGTCACAGTACATCTAACTTAAGTACTAAACAAAAGGCCTGGGATGAACAACTCTTCTCAGATCTTACCATTTGTTCTTCTGGCACCTATGGCTTCCACTTACTTCCTCCTGAGGTACAACTCCCTCGTAAGCACGAACAAACTGAACCTCTCAACAAGCCCCGAGGTATGTACCATCTCCCATTTATTAATGGAAACACGTTAGACAGATAGAGATTTTAAAATACACGTTTCCAAAGTTTAATACGTATTTTCATACTAAGACTACTGAAGCATTCATTTCTATCAAATGGAAGAGGAAATGGAGATGGCTGACACCTCCACCTTCCTCTTAAAACGATGCTACCCTGCATCTACACTGAACCAGGTGAGCTGCTTCTCTCCATGCTGCAGACCCAGCAACCCACGGCCTGCTTGGCAGAACCAAGTCCCGTACAGCCACCGGCCGACAGGGCTGGAGGGCTCCAGCCCCAGCCCCATGTGGGGGAGCACAGACACGGTCTGCAGCATCCAAGGTCCAAGGCACAAACGGAGAGCTTTCCACATTTCTCCTTCAGCTGAGGAAAGAACATGCCTCAAAAGCATCTCACAAGCACCATGCATGTTGCAGAGAGCACTCTTATTTCACAGTTTTCTTGGAAACCTCAGCAATGCAGATGATGAAGATAGGTGTAAAAGTTCATGTGATGACCAAGCCAAGGAAGTGGAGCAGACATTTATGAGGTCACCATCCACGCTGCTTTGGCTGTCTCGGGTAGGGGAAAAGCAGGAAAAAAGATGTTGGTCAACAAGAGTAAAAACTAGAGTCCGATGGAGCAAAAGGCAGATGAAGAACGGGGAGAAGCATTTACCAAGAGTGAAAGCAAGAAAGCATGGTGACAAACAACCTGCATTAAAGTCCATATTTTCCAAAGAAGTACAAAGGCTTTAAACAAAACCACAAACTTAATGGTTCTGGTATTATTCGGACAAGTTGAAAAACATGGAAAATTCCACTACTCCCTCTTCACAGGAGAGGCAGTGGCAACTGTCATCTTTCAGAGGAAAAGAAACCCAAGGGGGAAAAAAAAATATCTACCAATCGCAGATTTGAAACAAACATACTCATTCACCATTTCCTTTCAGTTTTTAAAGAAGGTTTTCCCCTGGCATGAAAATTTTAAGTTGAGACAACATTATTTTGGGAACAGCTGGAGGCAATACAAACAGAGGCTTTAATGGAAAAAAAAAGTCATCGCATTAACAATTGACAGACCATTATGCTGCAGTAATGAATTGACATGACAGTACTTTCCTTTGCTTTGCTTTGTCTTTAAATAAAGGACACTGTCTTACTGCCTGTTGACTGCTACAGAATGGTTCCCAATGTACTTGTAATGCTGGATTTGCTCAATTAGAGCAGTCATCTTCTCTTGTATGTAAAAAGGGAACAAAGGAAAACTGCATAAAGACAAACTATGCTTCAAAGGCTAAATTTGGAAGCGCAATAAATAAAGTACATGCAATTAGACAACTTACTGAATTGGTTGGCTTGTGAACCTTCCTTTCTTGGTTTTTGTCCTTTTAGGTCTTGCAAATATGAAAAGACAACTTACTGTATTCAGTCCATTGTATCTTTAATATCTTTAATGCTTGGAGAATTAAGTACACTGTCTAGGTCTGACAGGCGCGGTAACTCAGTGAAATGACTTCATGATTTTCAGCAGCCTTAGTGAAGACCTAAATGCTACCAAAAACATCCCCCAGAAGCACGGAGTACTAGGATTATCAGTTAGATGAAGAACCAGAACAGACTACCCTGACAACAAAACCCCCTAAAAAGTAGATACACCAGGTGATAGTGGTGGCATATGAAGGTAAACAACTAAAGTGGAAAGAAATTAAAACTGCCTGGAAGGGGCTTTAACCAAACATACAGCACATCTAGAATACAGGATAAATTTGTAGAGCATTAAAAAGTCTGAGCTCATACAGCCTCAGCAAAACTCTGCTCACAGTAAATTTGGGGCTTTCCAGGAACACATAACTCGATTGCACCACATTATATAAAAGCCATGAAGATTTGATATGATTTTCAAGGCAAAAAAAGAAAAAAAACAAGAGGTTGTTTGTGAATAACCATACCCATAAGTTGTTAAATCATGCAGCAAGACTCAAGAGTCTGCCAGTTTCGAAGGCTTTACTGTGCAAGTCAGCCAGCCAATGACTGCAAATGCCCACTTGTGAAAACAACAAAAAAACCTGCTAAATATGCACACTCCTAAATTCTCCAAGTTTGCAGCAGGTCCTGAAAAATGAAATAAACCTGAAGTTCTCCTTCTTGGCTAGTCTGACGTGATGGCTTTCTTCTCTTTGAAACTTTTCTTTTTGCCATTAGTGTTAAGGCTTGCATTTCACCATTCAGACACACATGCCTTTCCCACCTACACCTCAGGCCTTCTTAAGTCTTCTAAACAAAGTTTGCAAGATACTGTCCTCTGATGTCTGTGACCACTCTGTTACCTCCAGCAGACTCTGGAATTGAGCAGGCACTGGAAGTGAGCATCTGACATCAGCTAGGATTAATTTTAATCCATTCGATTACTCTTCTACACACTGCTGAGATATGGACCGTGTGTGAGAACCAGCTGCATCTAACTTGGTATGTCAAAGCTCTCGTCACACATATGAGAAAATTTCCTAATTTTGCAGGGCTTGCAAAACATCAGACCAGTGGCAGTTATCCTTCACAAAGCCAAATCAATCTTCCACCCTTTTTACCAGTATCCTCATCCTTATGTGCCCAAACCCCCTTTCTATTTGTCCCATTGCTCTTGTTTTCACGTCTCACACTTTAGTGAGCTTCCCATATGTATATATTAACTCACGCATGGCACTCATTTCAAAAGAAGAGCAAGCCAGGTGTCTACTCCCAAGTGCATGCCAAGGTGCAGGAGTCAAAGGCTATGAACTCCACCTGAAGTCCCTTATTTATACTGGGGAAAGAGAACTTGAGACACAGCCTTCCCCTAATGCTCCCTAACAGCTGCCTTACACTCCACCTGATCAGCAGGGTCACTCCTGGTATTCTCCTTTGACGTGCCCAGTAAAACTCTCACCTCCTTACCGATGGCTCTCCCGGAGATGGACACCTACATTTCAGGTATTACTGAGCTTCCTAGCACTCAAGCTTCTCTGCAGATCTGCTCCTGAAGTGCTGGGACTGCCCAAGACATACAGATCGGGAACAAAATGAAAAGCTATCAGAGGGGAATTAAGTAACTGTGGGTTTCTCTTGTGTATTTGCATTATCTCAATTGTCTTGAGCATCAATACAGAACTATAATGGTTCTTCAGCACAGTACAAAAGATAGAACATGATAGTGTCATTATGGATTGCAGCTTAATGAATCCCTAAATTTGATTTTGTTCAGAGAAGGCATCCAAGAAAACGAGCAACGCTACCTCATAGAGTGATGCTGCCTTGAACAGTCTCTGTACCAGCTCATTTCCATACCATGAGGGAAATGATGATTTCCCTCTCTGCCTGCTGCTTACGTTATTTGACAAACTTCAACAGAATTAAAAATGCATTTTATTTTCATTTTTCCTTCCCCCCCACCATGCAAGAAAAAATTATTTTTGAACAAGCTCATACTGTACTTTTAATTACTCATGAAATTAGCATTTGGATAGCACCAGTCACCCAAGAGTTCTGTAGCACTTCTATATTTCCATTAAATGCAGTACTTGTTTACTTTTTTTAGGCTTTGAAGAATTAGACAGTTATTGTCCTCACTTTATCATACCATAAAGAAACTTCAAATTATAAAGAAACTGAGGCATGCAGCAGGTAAAGGCCAGATCCCACTCAACTTTGGACAAAGATCTGGAATAGTGTCACTGAAGAGAATGAAGGCACACTTACTCAGAACTAGGCTACTATAAGGAACAGCGCAGAAACCTCATTATCCCAAAAGGCTCCAAGTGCCTCTGGCAGATGAACAGAAGCAAAACCTGTACTCGGAGTCAAAAAGCTCTTCCTGATTCACTTGCTCATCATAAAGGACCAAATCATATTTTTAGCAGGAGCAGCAAGTGAGGGTCAGGAAGGGATTAAATAGCTCTGCCGAGGTCATACGGGATATTTGGGACAAAGAGCATGTGAGCCCAGATTTCCCAATTTCCAGGACACCTCTTCAATCACTCACATACCTTCAAACACCATTATCATAATGATAAAATAAATTCAAGGAAAGTGCACTGCATCTCTAGCGTTAGCTGAGCATCTTCAGTTATCCCGTGCCTCACCAACGGAACATTGCAGCAGTGGCACGGGGTTCTCTGTTGTAAAGCACGATGCAAAAGGTTTGGCATGTCACGCACTGTCACTGAGCTCCTGAGCTCACATTCCTCTGCTGAATGGAGAAATGGTGCATCACACTGATAGCAAGCAGGAAGCGAAAGCTGAGGTGTCTCAGCTCACTGGATACTCTCTGATCAAAGACCTTAGATTAACACGATTTTTTTCCCTCTCCCACCCAATCATTGCCTTTCTTACTCATATTTTTAGAACTTTTCCCTCTTTTGCTGCACAAAGAAAGGTCTATTAAACATTCATTTGGGCTATTTTCTATTTCAACATAGTACTTTTTTAAAACAGATCATAAATTTGCCTGCTACATTTATTATGCAGTAAGCTACCAATAAATATATTCCTTCATTTTTTTTTTTAAAAGGGATTTCACAGGTAGAGGAAAAAAAAAGATGATCAATACCTCTGAGGATCATGACCTGAGAAATATATTAAGTCTTTGGCTTATATTCCTTGCTTAACAACTTGGCTCCAGATCAAGATGAAAATAGACACTTGTATAGTACAGAATGAAGAGTACCTTAGGGATGCAGGGGGAGAAGAGAAAAGTCTTGAAATTTTACTGCTGGGTTAGCCAAAAAAAGAACAAACAAAATGGCTGCTCCATATTATAAACTAGATTGAGGTTCACCCTAGGGCTTAGTGATGTAATGAAGCACTTCCTCTGGGTTCCCCTCTCAGACGTATAGCACGTTAACTAGATTTAACCTTAAAAATTCTGGAGGTTTTCCTTCGGAACTGAAGATGAGTATTGTCTTCTAGACAAACATGTTATGACTGCAAAGAGAATAATGTTCTCTCTTACAGATAAAACCTTCAAACATTTTCTTAGACTTATTTCTAACAAATAGCACTTAGCTGCACCATCAGTCTTGCCTGTTTCAATCTGTTTGGCTTGTTCACTTGCAGTGCCTGTTTCTGTGCATTGTTACAAAACCCAGGAACTCTGAAGCCACCCAGCACTCAACATTACGGCCACCAAACACCAGAATATACACTCAACAAGCACAGACTTACGCAGCTCTTCCCGATGTCTCTCTGTCTGGGCAAAAAACTGGCGAAGCTCCTCCGTGATCTCCATGTTACTCAGGTCATACTCTATCTCCCCTTCAGACTCAGAGTCCTCCTCCATTTCAGAGTCCCTGTCAGCATCCTCCCTTTCTGGGTGGGCATCTGCGTACTGCTGAGCTGTGCCATGGTGCTGAGCTCTGCCATGAGGCTTATAGCTGGAAAAATAGTCGTGGGTATGCGGGGAGTCGTTCCCATCCCAATCTGAGTAGCGGCTGCTTGGAGAAGCTGGAGAAGGAGGCCATGGTAGGTAGTAGAAGGACTCCATGGCTTTCCTGTAGGCTTTCTGGTGCCTACGCATCCAGCGCATGGCTAAGTCGTAGTGCTTCCAGTACCTGGCGTACACTTGCTGGTAATACCATGGCTCCTTTTCCTCCTGCATCCACACAGGAAGGGAGACACACAGACACAAAAAAGGAAAACAAACAATAATGGAGAGAAGAGAAACTGCAAAAGCAAGCCCTAAGTTTGCATTTTAATCATCGGTCATTTTTTTAATACAAAAAAAAAGCCACACATATATAGCTAATAGAAAAGGAGAAGTATTACCACAGAACCAGTGCAATACACTTTCTTATTTTTATAAGAGATTTTTTTTAAATCATCACATCTACCAGTGAAAAATCAGCAACAGAGAAGCTGTACCATGCAGGAGGTTCCCCCCTCCCAAAGTGTTTGTACTGCTGTGGTGGAAGCGGGTTCTTTTTAGGGAAAATGCTGTGTAGGTATATTCCACATCTCCTTTCACCCTTCCCTGAGTTGTAAGAACCGAATCATTCCAAGGTGTATGTATTACAACCTACACCTGATTCCCAAATCCGCAGACAGAAAACACAAGAGATTAAAATTCCTCCATATTAAACAAAGGCATTCATTTTATCCAGTAACATATTTCCTCCATCTGCCTGCCAAAATAAGTTTCTCAGAAAAGGTCAGATGGCAATTCAGCCAAGTTCATATATCCATCGTGGCCTTGATCAAAAACAAGACTGCATTTAGCCAACTGCCAGCTGCCAGTAAATCTCCCTTTTGTACTCATCAGCAACCAACATATGAAAAGGGGTAACAAAGTACCACTGATAAAGTGCCTGGAAAAAAATAGTTCTATAGAGTGAAACATATTGCAACACACCTTCTCCTGTCTTCCAGCTAATCTGAGTTTTCCTGAAAAAACATGGTTTTACTCTGTTCATATTTCATCGGCAGCTAAAAAGCCCCACAGTCCTTCTAGCCTTAAGCTCCCTTCATACAGGCCATTTCACCTCCCTCGTCATCCTACTGTCAAAATGAGGAGATAATAGAGGCTATTAAAAGAAGACTATATAATAACCCAGCATCTAGAACAAGTAAAACAAACTACATTCTGCCCCACCCCCGATTTAATTTCCATACAAAATCTTTTTTTCTGGGCAAAACTGAATGCCTGTTAAATCAAGAGAATTTTAATTAAACCATGTCTTGGCAAATGCTCAACCTATGGCAAGATTAGCAGAGGTTTTCAGAAATGAATGTGACATTTACAGCCCTTTATTAATGTTTTTTTCTTTTTTTAAAAAGACATACAAGAAAGAAAATTTTCTTTAAATCTCTTTTCTTGATCTGCACTGACACAATTCCACAGCCTTAAAAGAGTTACCTTCTGGGAAAAAAAATCCCCAACAAAACAGAAACAAACAAACAAACAGAACCCCAAAGAACTACTTTGCATTTAATGCTAACAATACAAAGCAAGGTTAATTTCATTTATTTATTTGTTTTCATTTTCTGGTTCTCAGGCGATAATGTAAATGCTAGTCAACTTGGAGAAATAATTATTAGTACAAGAAAAACCCCACCAAAATGACCAATAACCTGCTATGTTTCCCTTCTTTCTTCCCTCTCCTTCAAAGTCAAGCTCATTACTCCACTAGAGGTCCATCAATGCTGTCTTTTTAGGTCATTGGTAAGTGCTTTCAAGAACAAAAGATCCCCTGCTAAGAGAATCCATAAAGAAAAAAAAAAAAAACACAATAAAATAAACTTGCATTCCTTAGTAACTTCTGGTCAAAAATTGCACCCTATTTGTGAAGGGATAGAGGGTTCAGCTATCAGACTGAAAAGCCCAGACAAATGATCTTCTCGGAAAGCAGCAATTCATGGATGTGAAATTTCATAACTCTGGTTCTCCTCTTGGTCTAACATTGCTCTGCTGCAATGCCTTCATTTCAGAAGATTTATTCCTAAAACGAGTGGGTGCAACAGAAGCATCTGCCTTCCATATGGAATTTCTTCACTCTTAATCATCCAATGACCTAAAAGCTAGATATACAATTTAAAAAAATATGTATTTATTGTTCTTATTTTGCTTAAGAATGTCACACTGACTCCTCATCCTTCAACAGCCAGATGAGAACATTCTGTTGTCCAGTCTGATAGATTCACAGGTTACTTTCAGAACATTTTATTTTGTACACTACTTTAAAACAAAAACAAAAAAAAAACAGTTTTTAAACATTGTAGATCTCTCCTTCTGTCAAGCTGCATATTCTATATAATTCCAAAGATGACAATATATTCTTTTAAAGCTCAAAAATTATCTCCAGTTCTTAAACGTTTCTAAAAAGGCCCTTGGTGACTTTACTGAGAGCTCTGGAATCCAGCTGGCTGACTAGCTCCAGTTGTTAATTTAGGGGAAAGGAAGACAAAAAGCCAGTTCATGTAGACAGAACTGTGATGTTGATGCCTGTCCAAATACTTTTTGTGGCTTTTTTTTTGTTGAAAGTGACCCTTAAAAAAAACCCTTTTACATTTGAATTTTAAAAATCCATCTGTTAAAAAAGAAACTACAGAAATGTTTTACAGTGGGGTGGAAAAGGGAAAGGAACACTTCAAAGTCCAACTTAGGTCTATGTCTGTGCTTTTTCAGCTGCAGAATAAATGGAAATAAGAGATTTCCTCAAGCAAACAAAAGCTATAAATCTAAGGCAAATGATCAGAGTCTTCTGTTATTTTCCTGTTACGTCTCTGGAGTCTTTCTTACGAGGAGTAGACAAATCGCTCGCTGTTGTAATCTGAATTCTATTTCAAAGCAATTTAGGTACTTTCATATCTAATTTTTACATGTCTGTATTGACTGTTCAATAGAAGTGTTTATATGCATTTTATATATAAAACATGACTAAGCTATCATACAGACACCCATAGACTGCTTACCATCTCTCGTGGAATTTGTTCTGGTGCTCAAAGTGAACTAGAAAAGAAAATAGCAGTTTTTTAATTCATAGAAGCATGCATGGTCACAAGTACTGAATATATTTTTGTTAAACTTGAGTCTGGCCTATAGCTATTAAATGTCTCTTCTCTGTTGTGGCTAGCCAAAGTCTCTTATTCATAGTTTTTTATTAGCCAGTTAAAAAAAACCAACAACATTCCTTAGAAAGCCCTCCCCAGAATAGGGGAGCCTAATACCACAACACAGCCTAAATGCTGGGACTGAATGCTTTTATTTTTTTTATTAAACCTTTATTTTCTAAATTAAATGCAAAACAAACAAACAAGCAAACAAAAGCTTAAATGAAACACAGCGTTCTTGCTTTTTAGCAGCATTTGCACGGGGACATCTGTAGAAATAGCAGTTACCACAGAACGCTTAAACCCATCTTAACTCTACTTAAGTACTACATTTTCTGATAACTTATGGTGCACTTATAACTGCATATAATCCTTTCTTTCACTTTCTTTTTCTTCAGACACCTGATGATGCCTTACATAAAGGAAACAAACCAATTCAGGTTGCAATCACATTTTCAAATGTGAGGAAAAAATGAAAGGAATAGGGCCAATTGGCAGAAGAAAGAAAAGCGAGGGTAAGGGGAGGATGGGAAAAATCAAGGGCATGACCAAGATTTCTGTAACCACTAGGCAGGATTTGTAATAATCATAATTTTCAATGTGATTTGCCAGCATGAATCACTGAGAAATATTCCAAATCACCTCGCTACCTGAAAATCGTTTTATTACATTAGCTGCTTCATCCACATTTCTCCCAGTACTGTTACCCACAACTCGAAATTGATGTTATGTGAGTGCCTGTGAAAAGTAACGGACCCGGCAGACTAAACCATCACTGCCACCCCTAAGACATGGGCTTACTTACAACTGTTGCAGATTTATACCTGCATAAAACTAGAATTTTTCAAAATGCATGTGAATACAGGACATAGACCACTTGTGCTGTCTCACATTTAATGCTCCTGTTGAAACAGCAACTTTTTGCCTCTTAAGACAAGCTATACTGAACGAAAGGAGAATGAGGATGAGCTATATTGAAAAAAATTTTAAATCATGAAGCTACTACAAAGACAGATTATTGTCCTTTGCATAGTACACACCAAGCTCAAACCCATAAACCCTCGGTTACACTGACAAGAAACCCCACATACATGAGCAGTCCCATTGCGATCAATGGAACGACTGATACAAGAAAAGGATTGAGGCATTAGGCAACCAAAGTGTGTAAATTCATGGTATTCCCTCCTGCCTGCTTGGAAGAGGAAGAATAGAACCCAGAGTTGAGATCGCTGCAAAACCCTGCAGTGACTTGTAACTCAAAACCTGCACCTACATATAAGCTTCGTGGGCTGTCCCTCTTTGTTCATCTCAAACACCTCATTTCCCGTGCTACCTAACTCTCTTCAAAACTTTTAGCTCTACTCTCATGACTTACATGTGTACCTTCTGTCCCTTTTCCATACACATCTGGACATTGTCAAGGTCACCATAAATGTCTTTTCCTCACACTTGACATCTGAAACCCGTGATAGCCAATTCTCCCATTTTCTACTTCAGAAAAAATAGGTATGCGTTCACAATCACTCTATTTCCTCCTATATTGCAAAAAGATTCTTTGAACTAGCTTCAGAATAAATAAAAATCAGGTTCAGAGGTTAACGTAAATACACTTTTTAAAGCAGTAAGTGGTGAAGTGTGATACATTACTTTTAATACGTATCTTGTACATACGCTCTCTGAAGGGGAAGGTGGAAAGAGGGAAAAACCTTGGTGAAATTATTTGACTCTGTTAGTTTACCAAATACGAAAAGCCTGCTTTGCCAAACACAGAAACTTTACTTTTTTTCATAAATTATTTATGAAGCATGACTAGAAATATAAAACAGTGTAACAGTGCTGCAAGCTGCAACTCTAAATTAAAGAATGAGTTTGTTTTCAGCTGAATTAGTTTTTGAAAAGAAACTACATAAGATACGAAATATGACAAGCAGAAAATAAATGTGATAGCTCTACTTCTGTAATTCATACGTTTAAAAATAAAATATGAAAGCAACTACACATATGAAACTTGTCAGCAAATGTATAGTTTAAAATGATGAAGATATCTGTTTGTCTATACTGATTATTAATGATGAAAAAGTTTTTTGATAAATTTTATTACTTCCTTTTCTCAGTTTTGGAATATTTCCCCGCTGATAATTAAATGCGGATGTATTGTCTTTAATCAAAACATGCCTGTCCTCTTCAGGGAAGTATGCATTAATGGAAGTAAATATATCTGATCAAAGCAATATCAGCATTCAATTTGATTGGAGTTAACAGAAGTTGAGAGAGTCGTATTGTGAGACTTGGTAATACAATACATACGATGGGAGCAAAGCCATCTTCTGGTGTGTTGGATATAGTGCTGCCACATGGCTGCCATATTGCTAGCTACAGGTACAGCTCAAAAAGACCTATGAATGCGGGACTGAAGAGGTTTTGACTTTACGCAGAACACTGATGAGCAGAAAATTAATTAAACTGTTCCACGGTATTGAAATAAGAATATAAGATATTATTAAAGAAAGGTGAGCTTTCGATAAATTCAACATGAAGACTTCAAAAAATATATACATAAAGCTTTCCTGAAAAAGAAAGCTTTGTTTACATCAGAAGTGCCCAAAACAACAGATACACAGCAGATCACATCTTGTGCCCCCTGCCGCTTGTGTCTCTGTTCCTTCAGACTGTGAGAAATGCCTTCTTCAATCAGACCAGAGATCTCCCTAACTCAGTAGCTAGTTTCTGGCAATAGGTAGTAAGAGATACTCAGAAGAACAGAGAATGTGCACAGGAAGTACTTTTCCAGCTACATTTATCCATTTAGCATGATTTCTGAAAGTAGTGGTTCAGATACTTTTTAAGCTCCCAAATGGTTTTGGTATTTAAAGCCAAGATGTCAATTCTCTGAACCCATGTTTCCATGACATCCTGTGGCTGTAATTTTCATAATTTAATGTGTTAAACATCAATCTGTGCATCAAACTCACTGACTTCAAACTCTTGGAAAATATTCCATGAGTTCAGTAAGAAAAGCAAGCCATCTAACAATACCAGTAGTGTGCATCTTTCCACAAACACCTACTTCATTTTTTATTTCTAATGGTTACTCCTAGTGCAGAATTACCACCAGAAGGGGAACTGTCTGAACAGTGTTTTGGTGCTGTGCTTCAGATTAATACTGTGCATCGCTGGTGTATGATGTTAACTTCAATACCAAAGTGCCCTAGTTACAGTCATAAAAACATAAGTCTGTGATTGGTAAGACAGTTGGCTGTACAAATATTTCCCTCAAAACCAGTAAAAATTCCCAACAGCTTCCACTGAATTCTTGTTTGTGAATGGCCGTAAACACAAGATCGGTCTGGCACTCAGGATTCAATCATAGCTCAGGCAGGAAAGGCAGCTGAGCTGTGAAGACCTACCAATCACTAGGATGTCTTCACACCAATGTCCTTACACCAGCAGTGATATTTCCTGCAAACAGAAGGGAAACAAACTACACGTAAGGCAAAATTATGTTCACTGCAAGGGCTATTGCTGTTTAAACACTACACCTGTAATTGAGGCATGCTGATCAAACTTTAGGGTATATATTATGACACTTTTTACCCAAGAGAGTAATCCTATGCTGTCTCCTAAAAGATGGTAAATATTCTTAGAGACCCAAGACACAAACCCTGAAGTTATTTGGGCAGAGTAAGAGGTCGAGCGAAGTGCTAGAGGCCGTGCAATAGCCACTAGTGCCAGTTGGCTTTTGTTTCACATGACTTTGCCAGCTCAGCGGGTGAAACCTTACAGCTTTTAAACGCAAACCCCATGTCCTGCTCTCACACACGAGGGGCCCAAGCTCAGCCTTTCAGCGTCACCCCCTCCCCAAAGCCCGGCCGAGAGCAGCCCCGGCCCTGCCACACGAGGGGGCCGAGGGGCTGCCAGGGCGCGGCGCCCACCCCGCCGGCCTGAGGCCGACATTTTGCGGAGGCAAGGAGGGGAAAAGCCCCGACCCCGCACGGCGATCCGGGTGCAATGAACACCCTTCGCCCGCCCCCCACGAGGCACCCAAGCCCTGAAAGCAAACCTAATTCCCTCCCGACCTTCTCGCTCCCCCCCTAACGCCACCGCTCTCCCCCAGCCCGTCCCTCCCGCGGCAGCCCCGGCGCGGGGGCGAGGCTTCGGCCGCAGCCTGCGCAGCAGCACCGCCATCCCCGCACCCACCCGGGCACCCCGGGGGTCCGGCGGCGAGGGGAGCCCTAAGGGAGCCGCCTCCGGTGCCTCCTTGCTCCCTTCTGGGGCGATGGAAGCCAAGGGCGGCGCGGCGCGGCCAGCAGAGCTTCCTGCGGAGGCTTCCGCTCGGCCCCTCGCCGGGGCCGCGGCGCCATCTCGTGGGGCCGCCGGGAGTCGCCCTGCGGGATGGGGTCGTCCCCGTGCAGCCCCCTGCCCTCGTCCTTTTAAAAAATGTGGCTTTTTACATGAGAAGATAGTGATAGGACATGATGGAATGGTTTTTAACTAAAAGAGGGAGATTTAGATTAGATATAAGGAAGGAATTCTTCACTCAGAGGGTGGTGAGGCCCTGGCACAGGCTGCCCAGAGAAGCTGTGGGTGCCCCATCCCTAGAGGTGCTCAAGGCCAGGCTGGATGGGGCTTTGGGCAGCCTGGGCTGGTGGGAGGTGTCCCTGCCCATGGCAGGGGGTTGGAACTGGGTGATCTTTAAGGTCCTTTCCAACCCAAACCATTCTGTGATTCTGTGATTTTCATGGGATGGCGTGTCAGGAGCCTGCACAGCCTGTTGTGTCAGGGGGTGCATGTTTTCACACATGGCAAACTGATGGGTGAAAGTTGCAGAGAGCAGAACATTGAGGTAAATTTGGAGAGTCAATTTGGTGAAAAAAAAGATACTAGGGAAGTTGTTTAAGGGGTATCTATTAGTCATGAAGGTACAGTTCTGGCTTAGGAATTCCCTTAGTGAATTACTGGATGCTCAGTTTGTGCACTAAGAATCACAGGATCACACAAGCACAGGGTGGCTGAGGCTGGTAGAGACCTTTGGAGGCCACCTGGTCCAACCCTCTGCTCAAGCAGGGATGTCCAGAACAGGCTGCCCAGGTGGCTTTTGACAATCTTCAAGGAGGGAGACCCTGCAGCATCTTTAGGTGACCCCATGCCAGTGCTCAGTCACTCTCACAATAAATAAGTACTTCCTGATGTTCATATGGAGCCTCTCGTGTTCCAGTTTGAACCTATTGCCTCTTGTCCTGGCACTGGGCAATATTGAAAAAAGGCTCTGGCTCCTTCTTTGCACCCTCCCTTCAGGTATTTATAGACCTTGATAAGCTCCCCCCAAGTCTCCTCCAAGCTGAGCAATCCGGGGCCTTCTTAGCATTTCCTCATAGAATGGCTCAGGTTGGAAGGGACCTTAAGGCCAACCCCCTTCCATTGACAGGAATGCCACCCACTAGATCAGGCTGGCCAAGGCCCCATCCAGCCTGGCCTTGAACACCTCCAGGGATAGCGCATCCCGCTTCTCTGGGCAATCTGCTCCAGTGCCTCACTGCCCCCCACAGTGAAGAAAGGAGGTACCAGGAGAAGAGGTACTCCAGGTACCTTGACCATCTTGGTGGTCCTCACTTGGAATCCTTTCAGTATGCCCAAGTCTTTCTTGTAATGGAGAGCTCAGAAGTTCCAGGTGCCACCTCATCAACACTGAGGAGAGGGGAAGGATCACCTCTCTTGACCTACTGGTGATATTTTGCCCAATACAGCCCACAATACCATTAGCCTACTTAGTGGCAAGGGCACATTGTAGGCTCATGTTCAACTCTGTGTCTACCAGGACTCTCGACAAACTAGACTACACCACTGCCACTGGCCATCTTGTTACGTACAAGCTGTACTTGACTCTGCCATCTTGTTACATACATTTTAAGCAAAAGCATGTATTACTGCCACAGTTTTGTACTTTGTGTGGAAGAAAGGCATCATCAGGGCAAATTTCACAAAGATATGGCATGTGTGCTGTTTTTATTCAGGTTGTCAAGCTCAACCAGAGACTTCAAGTAACATATTACAAATGCTGCTGTGTAAATTTTTAAAAATGTGATTGTATTGCTTTTAGTTTTGTAATATTTCAGTTTAAAAGTTTTTTTTTTTTTTTTTTTTTTTTTTTTTTTTTTGGGGGGGGGGCGGGGAGGTAGTATTACTTGTTACAAGACATGTTTTCTCTTCATTTCACCACTTCTTACTTACTCCATCTACCTACCTTACTTAAGTATCTTTACAACTACACAGTTATTCTCTGTGTGGAAGCACTTTAAAAGTTATCT
Source organism: Anas acuta (assembly GCF_963932015.1). Taxonomy (NCBI): domain Eukaryota; kingdom Metazoa; phylum Chordata; class Aves; order Anseriformes; family Anatidae; genus Anas; species Anas acuta. The sequence goes on from NC_088979.1 coordinate 77,546,096, forward strand.
ATCTTACGGGACCTACATGGATATCATATTAAATAAACCTCTGATTACATGTGTTTTGCGAGCAGTGAGAGATCTGCCTGCTGAAGACTGATTTCTTTCTTCTTGCTTCACCTGATCATTGTCGCTGGATCACTTCTGAGTCTGTCACTTCAAAAAATATCTGTTGTTTTTAGAGCTGTTTTCTTTGGAAACCTATGTATATTTTTCATTTATTTAAAGTTTGCCTTTTATTGGAGAAGGAAGCCTTTAGCAGAAAGGTTTGCTTAAAAAGGCAACCCCCTTACACAGTCCCTCACACAACACAACAGAACTGAAGATCTTGTCTTAATTCTTCATTCTTGGTTCTTAAATCTTTTTATTTTACACCCACGAAACATGAAAGATGTAAACTGGGTCTAGAATGAAGTGCACACCCCTGCAGTTTCTTTCCCAAAGCTAACACAGGTGAAGAAAGGGTGGCTTCTGTTGACTCCAGCGTGAGCTCTTCCCTCCCAGGTCTGTGACCAGAGGCATTACAGGGGAGGTTTGCTCATACCTAACAGTTTTACCAGTGGTGTTGCACAACACAGCAGGACCCTCTTGAGCTTTCTTCCATGGCTATGTTCCTTTCAGTTTTCAGTGTTGCCCCAATGGTTGAGCATTAGCTGGGAACTAGGCTGAAAATTAGGATTGCTTGACAGGAAAATGAAATGCCGGAGTAGAACAGCTATGAGAGCAGGGAAATTACCTCATAAGGAGCAGCTTTTGCAATTTGCATGTTTAAGCACCTTAGAGAGCATTTGTCAGATACTCCAATTCATTAACTGACCAATTAATTAATTTATTCTTTTAGAAAAAAGGGGTACAGTGACTCAGGATTTGTTAAAAATGTAAATAGCTTAAATCTGCAACATACTTAACCACTTTTATAAGACTATAAGAGCACTGTAGTCATCAAGTCTGAAAGGGTGGTAGTCTCCAGCACAGGGAGGCAATGATAAGGAGTTGGCAGCTAGGTGCTGACCTCTTTTTCTTGCACAACTGTTCAAGGAGTACACATCTGTAACACCCAAATATGTGGTTGGGTTAAACTACTGCAAATCCATATGCGGTTGCTTTAGTGTTGCTCTACTAAGTTAGGGGTAACCCAAAATAAGTCACCCCTAAAGCTCTTGACTAATCATTAACCAGTTAAAGCACTTACATTATTGTCTGTTTGTCCTTTGATAAGACAACATCATATTTAACATTGCTTTATTTGCAGCAGATTTTCAACTATAATGCAAATTCTCTTTCTGGATTAAAACAAAACTTACTTGGGTCTAGCTCTTGTGTAATCTCAATATGAAATTCTTAACATTTCTAGGAAAATTTGATGCCCCTTTCTGGTGTGTGTCTGTGTGAAGGAAACTACATGTGAGATTTCTTTTACTTAGCTCAAACTTCCTGAGAAGGGAAAGGAACAGGCTATGTAGGCAGGACAGGAGAGAGAGGCAGAAGCATCATTGAGACAGTCTAACTGCCAAATAAAATATAAATATTTTCACATCTATATTCATATAATATGAATTAAAATTTGGCAGCACCTCTGAAGACTTTCCCCATTGGATTATGGGCTACTATTCCCTTTGCTGTCTTTCTACACGTACAGCGTGACAGTGATGTCTACACCTGAGTTGGGTCACTCTTGAGATCCCATTATAGACATTGGGAGAACACTAATGCTTTTTGGATACTGTTCATATCTGGTATCTATTGGATATCTACTTTGGGAGGAAATGAAACACACCCAGAAATCCTTATTTCTTCCACTGACTTTCAAGGAATCCTGATGCAATTCTCATGAGGTACTGTTATCGCAGCTGTGTATGTTTAGCCACATAAAAGCCATCGAGAAAACACTTAAAAATGCAAGAAGTTATTAACTCTGTCTATAAAACATAACCCCCCAGCTAAACCAATAGATGGCAGCATTGTAAAACAGTAATGCGCAAACCTCTGAATCAAACAGCAGTGCTGGGGTCTGAACTGGTTGCTCTGGAGAAGCAAAAATTCTGCCAAATAGGCCTGACAAGTAGCTCTGTCTCGCTAAAATATTCTGTCTTCTCTTAGCTCTCAGATGGCACGAAGTCCCTCTTTTTCTTGAAGGCTAACAAAGGGACCTTGTGCCATCTAGATTTTCAGAGCCTGAAAAATGAAAAAAAAAAAAGCCCTAAGGGTTGAGCGCTCAATTAATTTCTATTTCCAGAGGCTTAACAGTTGAACATTTGGCATAGCAGCTTATGATGATTTAGATAAGGATTTTATGTGTTAATTTTATGCAGTATACACACACAATAAAACATTATAATGATACATTGTCTTCTTGTCTTTTAATTTTATCCCGTTGGTCTTTAGTCACTGAATCTATTTTATATCTTTGTTAATTTTGCCATTATTATACAAGAGCAGCATCTAAAGTTTTTAATTAGGAAGTACAAGGACAACGTGCTGTTTCTGTTGTATAGAAAAAAAAAAAAAGAAAAGGGAATTATTTCACATTTGTTATCACTTATTTTTCACCCAGGAAACTCTCAAATAATGTCAGACATGCTTTAGCACAGGAGGTTTGGGCTGAACATGAGGGGGCATTTCTTTACTGTGAGGGTGACAGAGCACAGGGACAGGTTGCCCAGAGAGGTTGTGGAGTCTCCTTCTCTGGAGATATTCAAAACCCGCCTGGATGCCATCCTGCACAATGTGCTCTGGGTGATCCTGCTCAGCAGGGTGGTCGGGCTAGGTGATCTTCAGAGGGCCCTTCCAACCTTGGCCATTCTGTGATTCTGTGTAAATGCCTGCAGTCAGCTGGCAACATGTGAAGAGGCCACAGTAAGGATGGAGACTGTGAAATCATCAGAAGATGTGGGCCAGGTTTTGGTTCCTTTATCTAAGTAGAGACTCAGTGCCTTGACTGGAGCAGGGCAGAGTTGTAGAGCCAAATGGCTGCGACCACAGTGGTGAGGGAAGGCACCGAGTCTGTTTTATGGTGTAAACTGAAAGGAGGGAAATTTAGATTGGATGTAAGGAACAAATTCTTCACTCAGAGGGTGGTGAGGCCCTGACACAGGCTGCCCAGGGAGGCTGTGGATGCCCCATCCCTGGAGGTGTTCAAGGCCAGGCTGGATGGGGCTTTGGGCAACCTGGTCTGGTGGGAGGTGTCCCTGCCCATGGCAGGGGGCTTGGAACAGGATGATCTTTAAGGTCCCTTCCAGCCCAAACCATTCTGTGATTGCATGGTACTGCGTTCTGTGCAGGCAGAATGGCTCCCACCCCACCAGCAGTTCTCCTGGCTTAACTGCTGACAAAGTGTGTATTTGATACTAACTACTAATGCCTGAATGTAGCCCTGAGAAGGAGTGTTTAGTCAAACTGCATGTAGGACAAGCCAGCACTATACCTGGCTTCATGATTACCCTTCACCTTCTACTTTTATAACATTACTAAGTCCCAAATGATTCCCAAATGCATATGGGACACTCACATAAGAATACTGAAGTAATACCCCTAATTATTAGCATGTAGCCCACAAAACTCATGATGTCAAGTTAATGTCCCAGCCTAATACTTTATCTACTCAGTAATATATGGTATAATACTTTCCAAATGATTTCTGACCAATGATGTTTAAACAACATTCATCATTTTAATAGTTTTTTTCCCCCTCCTTTGACAAACATTGCATATGAGGGATACAGATAACTTCCCAAAAGAAACTTTAGTGTTCTTTTTTTGTGTGTGTGTGTGTGTGTGCATGTGCTTTTATTTGTATACCAAATTCCTTCATCGATCTCTGAAATATCATGAATTGCCTAAGAGGTATAGATATAAAAATTCCACCTGATAGACATCTTTGTATGGAAAGAGTGCAAATCCTGTGACTTGGGATCAGGTTTGGTCACTATTTTGTTTGTGTTAATTTCTGCACAAGCTTAAAAATCATCTTTCAAACAGAAAGTCAACTTTGATTGACTACAGGTTAAACCATGTCCCACTAAACCATGTCCCTAAGCACCACATTCAGCCTTTCCTTAAACACCCCCAGGGACAGTGACTCCACCACCTCCCTGGGCAACCCATTCCAATGCCTGACTGCTCTTTCTGAGAAGGAATGTCTCCTCATTTCAAACCTGAGCCTCAGTTAAAATCACTTGTCAATCCTTTTAACTGCTCAATTTATTAGCATTGCCCTCCATCATCTTTTTTTTTTTTTTTTTTCCTCTTATTTTTTGTACCTACCTGTTGTGCCCACAACTCTTAAAGCTGTCTCTTTGTAAGCCGTAGCTCTCTTTCAATTGTTACTGCAGATGCCTCACTGATGCTGTTTCCATGACCTTTTGAATTTCCAAGAATGTAAATGTCTGTGCCCAGTGCAGTAGGTGAAAATAATTATATCCATAGCCGCACCTGCATCCTGAGACAGACCACAGCTTGCTGACCGATCTTTCTGTTAAAAAAGGGCTTAGAGGAAGCAAAAGGCTTTCTCTGTGTTGTCTCTGTCATCTGTTATAAAAGCTTTAGTTGCAGTTGCTTTGAGCTGAGACGAGAAGTGCACTGAAGAGCCGTGCAGAATATAGATTAGGTGTGTGCTCACGGTGACCTGTCCCAAACAGGGGGAGGCTGCCTGATCCTGCAAGTGCATTGCTTAATCTCCACATAGCTGAGAGTGATGAGTTGCCTATTGCACTGCTCAGAGAGCTGCAGAAAGTTCTGGATACAAAGGCAGGAGATGGCAATGGCTCGATCCTGAGTCAGAGCTGAGCTCGGTGCACGGGTGGATTGACCCAACCACCCTGAGAAGTCAGTCTCAGCTGCTTCTTTCAGCAGCCAAGGATTTAGATGACCACCAGCTGTGGAGCCAGTACAAACCTACTGAGTGGCATGGCTCTGATGGCAGAAACGCATCTGGACTGTTCACAAGTCTTTTCTGGTCCAGGAACTACGCATGGCTTTTTAGTTCTTTAGGGTCAAACTAAGTCTGTGAAAATTAAAACTGACTCAGGACTAGATTAACACTGAGAAGAATTAAAAAAAAGGTAGTAGAAAAGTACATAAGTGCATGACTTCGAGATGCTTAATTCACAGGACAGGATCCAAAGCTGAAAGCCATGTCTGAGGTTTTCTGTTCAACCCAGGGGGAGAGCTGGGTGCTCCAGAAGAGTTATCTGAAAAATATTTGTGCTGGGACCTGGGTTCGTTCTACCAATTTTATGCTTCCAGATGAAGAGCCCATACTCCCTTTATGCTCAGGGAAGACATGCATCCCCAGGAGACAGAGATCCTAACTATCACCTTAGCTAAGATCTCTGGAATGACTGCCTCCATTGACCTTAGACTTCAGAAATAAGCTTAGGTATTTCTTCTGGGTATTCAAGGGTAGGCAAGAAGGTGGGGAAACCATGATGTGAAGCCATCTTTACCTGCAGCTATTCTCTCAGAAAATGATATCTCTCTCTTTTTTCAGGTGGCAATGAGAAGTCATGATGAAATTGTACCCTCTGATTATAGAAGGGCCTGCTGAGCACATCACTTTCTTAGAAAATGAAAGATGTGTGTTTAATTCCTTTCAAAACCTCCAAGTCTTAATAGTCACCCCCAGGAGAACAAACAAACCGTTTACCTCTTGCTGACCATGAAAGCCTGACCCCTGTTTATAGACCAACATCAGCATTTCACTTTTCATTCCAGTGCTTGTATGATTCCACAGATGTTACTTGGCGAGTCTTTTGGTTAGCTTTGCCAGTGATATTTCAATGCTCCAGACACAAATATTTTGGCCAACTTAAATTTAGGAAAAAAAAGAAAAAAAAAGAAAAAAAGAAAAAAACAACAGACAAGCAAACTGACTTGAAATTTAGGGAAACAAATAACGTGTTTGTTTCAGTAGGAGTGAGTAATCATGAGAAAAGTGTTAGGGGGGTTCATAAACTTTGAATATTTTGAGCATCAACAGCTTGTTTATTTTGTCTGATCGTCAGTTGGACCCAGTTTCTCTGTGTAATTACCTCCATCATGTTAGTTCAGTAAGAATGCTCTTGTTGATTGAAGTTTTCTTGGAAATATGTGTTATTGTTCTCAGTGTAGCTTGTTCCCTATGGGGGCATAAGAAGGGAAGCAACTTTCCTCAATAAAATTTGTGAGAAGACTGAGGGAGATTTCATGTAGGCCTCTCCTTCAATTTATTCTCAGTTCTCACCCATAAGATCTGACTGTTGGTGATATATAGGAAGCTGATTTCTGCTTTTGGACTGGAGCGATATAATTTTAATCTTGGAAATATCAGACAGAAGTATGTGCTTATACATCGTATGTTAAATATGAAGCAAGATCTCTGTTATTGAGAATGGTAAGATCCACTGTTTATGGGGTTTTGCTTATATATAGAAAAAAAAAAAAACAAGACACATTGGACATATGAGGTTTGTTCTACGTCAAATATATTATTTTTTCCAGCAGCCCTATCTGGTTCTGGATCTTGCTGAGCAGGTATGGCTGTGTTGGGTTGTGCACATGGTACAAAACCTCTGGAAATTCCTCCCACATGCTGGTCCAGAAATCCCAGACAAGTGGACATATTCTGGAGACTTCCTCCATGGAAAATTCCCGAGTCAGAAAAATGTGCTTCTTCAGGAGAACCCAGCTGCATTCAAACCCAGATAAATGGCTTACATACAACATGTAGTTACTGCTGGTTTGGGAGACACGAATCTCTATAGGGCATCACATTCTGAAGGCTTCACTTCATTTTCTCTTCTCAGTCCTGCCTGGGTTCAAACTGAATATAAGTTGACTGATAACTTCAGGGTATGGAAAACATTGATAGAGACTAGTTTTGCAAGCTCAAGATGTTTTTGGAAAATTTAAATAAAATACTGAAGTAAATTTAAATTAATCAATCTTTGTACAGGAATTGGCTTTGTAACATTGCAGGCAAACATATTTTCCTTTGATTGTTCCATGAGTGTTGCTTCTGGGTCACATTATTTCTAGGTTACATTTGACTGAGATACTTTGGCTGGAAGTCCCAGACAAATTCTGAGAATCCTGAAGGGTGCAAAGATCTTAACTGTGAAGCAAGGGTTTTAAAGAAGCTGGGTACATGTCCTGCTGCTGGGTTGGCTCCTTTTGATCCTGCATGCTTTTAAGCTTTCTGCCACCTGAATAATTTTGCTATTGTTTCCTTGCTGTCTTTGATAAACTTCATAAGCAGAGACTGGACCTCTTTCTCAGAAAGGAACTTCTGGGTACTTCTGGTACAAATTCTGTACATCTATCATTCTGGTACAACCCTGGGCACCCCCTACATGCTTATTCCTTCTCAGAGCTCTGACTGTGAGGGGATGGTGGCTTTATAAGAAATATGTGAAAGATGAAGCAAGCAGATGAAGTCTTGGTAAGCATTTCAAAAAAAATGATGACTGTTCCCAGTACCTTGCACAAGAAATCAGAACCGGAGCGAATTCACACCTACCTCTACTCCAGTTTTCTCCTTGCTCTGGAACTGTCCTTGGGCCCTTTCCTCCTGCAGCAATGATATGTCCTCTCCCAGCAATGTCTCTATCCTGGCATGCTATCCTGGTCCTATCCTTGCTGCCTTATCTCCTGGACTCACCTGTGCTCTCCCCTTAGACTAAAGTACTCCGTGTCAATTAAACCTTTTACCAGTCTTCACATGCCATCCAAGGTCCCACTAGATGATCCCCCACTCAGTTACTTCTCTCGTGAAGTTTAGGTTTAGGAAAGAAGCTGGCCAGTGTCATAATGAGCTCTTTGTCCCTTGACATTTCCATGTAGTGGATGACAAGAATTTAATGACTAGAAGAGTTCAGCCTGTCTGTGGAGTTCATCTTGACTGCACCTTTCCTGGGGTAGCCTGGAGATAGCAAGAGAGCCTAAAGTGAGCTGGACTAATTGCTCTGCGATATCACAGCCTGTTCCCTGCTGTTCTCTTTCCCAAAGACTCAGCTGTTTTTTTTTTTTTTTTCTATCACAGGGCTGCAGTTGAAATGTATTTATTCCAGCTGACATGTTCAGGGTCTTCTTGCTGTGGTTGGCAATGTACGTGTTAAGTCACTTAGGAGGCCTGGTATGCAGGCACAGTCCCACCACATGGCCAGAGGTGATATGCACAGAGTGACCCCATGAGAGGGGAGACCTTGCTGTGCTCCTGAGACACTGCATGTATGATTTTATGAGTGAGAAAGGTAGTGATGAATAGTCTCCGTTACAGGTTATGTGACACATGCTGGCAGAAAGATGGCATCGCTGCATAGTTGCTAGCCCTGAATTGCCATCCTTGGGAATATTAGTCCAACAATAAAGTAAAATAAAATAAAATCAGAAGATAACACAAACAACAGAGAGAGTAGACAAACTCTGTATATGAAGTGAAATTGCAGTCTTCACAAACACAAATTCATAGTATCAATCTGTTTTTAAACTGTGCACAGAGAGACTCCACAAAGCATTTTATAACAATTTGCAGCCAGTCAGACTGAGTTCCTAGGCACAAGCTTTGAAAGTCCTGCTTCCTTTTTAAGAGAATGAGCATTTAATTTATTACTGATGTCATCCTTTGCACAATTTTTAGCAGAGAGGTCAGAGAAGGACTAACTACCTGACCATATCAGTCATACTGGAACAAACTGGACCAGTGTTCAGTAATTGCCCTGTAAAGACAGTAAAAGGCGTATAAGTGCATGTAGCGCCTTTGCAAATACGTGATGATAAATTGAGGTGGCATTCATTCCCAAATCATTAATTATGAATTGTTCATCCGTTCTCTGTTAATTTAAATGTTCTTTGTGGTTTTTATCTTCCCAGTTTGGTATCCTATGATTTACAGCTGAAGCATCTCTCTGTTCAAGGAGAGATTGCGATTTCCAGGGAGACTTCTATAGAATGAATAATGAAGCACTTTTTATTAAATGACTGAGAAAAGCAAAATCTCACTACCAGTATTTCCTGGAGGGTTTATCTTACAGGGAGGTGCACATGGCGTTGACTCAGTGTAGCATGAAATCTTCAGGAGTAGAGATGATAATCTGCCTCTACAAAATGAGAGAAATTCTGGTGTGATAAATAATGCTCACTTCCAAAAGCAAATTCAATGTTTACTTGTTGAATATCCCAGGCATGTGCATACACACAATATTGCCAGACAAACCAGAGATTACTTCACTTTTGTTATTTTGTATTATACTTACTGTATGTTATACCCAGAAACATGGGACAAGCTGTGATATTCACTAGACAGGCACCAGATATACAAATCAACAATTTGCTAGCATAGAAATGAATACGAATGCAATCCTATTGTGGGAAAGGAGATGAAGATTGTTGTTTGTGTTGTAAGTAGCTGGAAGGTATTCAAATGCTGTTGTAATGGATGCAATACTACTTAAGTGGATAGATCCAGAGGTGGTTCCAGAGATTTATTCCTGACAAAATAATTCCATTCTTACACATCACCATTCTGTGGCACACTTAACCAAAGGAAAAAAACAAAACAAAACAAAACAAAACAAAAAGCTCATATAATGCCATTGTTATTTTGGAGGTTTATGAGGTCACCATAAAACTCCTTAGTCAAGATCTTTTTTGTCCTTTTTGGAATACTATTTCTAGGAAGCAACAATTAATTTATGAGAATACACACACTGAAAATCCTTCTCAGAGTCCTTCTGGCTGGCTAAGCTTGTACAGATTTACCAAGGCTTATTATATTGCTATTGGTTTAATGGTGTTAGGTTTTCAGAGGAGATTTTCATGAACTATTGCAACCCCCTTGCTAGTTTTTAATCCTTTCTTCACAATGGCTATGACCTGCCATTACTGTGAACAATAAGGAAGCTGTCCTCAGCTAAGACTGTGGTAGTTTCCGTAGCATCTTTATCTCCACCACATTTGTCTCTGGCTAAGATAGTCACTTTGCAGACAGTTAGTCTGAATTTAGACCATTTCCTGCAGTAGAAACACTTTCGCTGACTTCAGAAAGTATACATTCAAGCTAACAAAGAGAATCAGGTAGGAGGCAGCAAGAGGAGAGGCATGTTTGTATGACAGCGGTGTTTGTAGGCCAGCAGTAGGAGATGGCTATGCTCGGTGCATGTGGCACCAAGACCTCAACTATGTGCCAAGGTCTGAGTTATTTGAGTATGGGGATAATCCTCATACCAGTTCATTTTACCACATGCAGTTGCTGGCTTGGACAGAAATAATTTTTGATGCATCACTCTGGTGCCAGCCCTGTGGGGTGCTAACAGAACATTGTCTGCTCTACATACTGTCATTAACTTTGTATCAAACAGTTTCAGGAGTTGTGTATCCTCAGGGTGCCTCTAGCTGCTTTGTTGCTGAGAGGAAAGACTGCTGTTTGATGCACTTTCATGCTGTAATCAGGGGCAGGTACAACTGCAGTGAAGGTGGGGCTTCTGACTGTCATAGGTTGAACTCCATGAACCAGGCGGTGCAGTGATAATGTGTAGGGCACGTTCGTGCCTCCAGGCACAACCCCCCTCACATTCAGTCCAGCCTGGGGGTGGGCCACCTCGCCTCTTTCTAAGCAGGCTTTGCTGCTTTCAGAGGGACCCTCACCGTTGTTTCTGGAAGTGCTGGGATGTGAAGGTAGTGTAAGGCAACTCGTGTCTCGTCATTGTGTGAGATTGTTCCCAGTGAGACAGCTCTTCTGTTGGAGCATCTCTTGCAGCTGGGAGCTGGCGTCCCCTGGGGGGAGTTTCAAAGGCACAAAGCTTCTGGGGTGCTGCCCTGACTGCCCTGTAGGCACGTTCTTTATTCTTTCCCAGTCTTTACTGGGGCATACCTTTCTAGATGAAAAAGTGCTGTACAGTGCACATAACATCTTCACAGAATCACTTAAACCCCAGACAATAGGATTCGGGAATTCAGAGGAAGTAAACTATCAAAGTAGTCATGGTGAAGGAGCAAAACCAGGAGAAATAGCAAGTATGCAAGTCCCTGAAAAATGCTGGTAAGAACAGAAAAACTGCAGGCAAAGCTTTGCATTATAAAGATCTAAGAGCTGAATTCCTTCCCCTTTCATTCCTCTCATTTGTCTTATTACCATTCTTATTGCTCAAGAATTTACAGAAATCTGTAATTGGATATTTTTCATTTTGAAGTAAAGCTCTTCGCCTTTTCTTGGCATCAAAATACTATTCAAAATTCATTGTGTTAGATTGTCTGGGCATTGCTCATAGGATGTTACATTCTTCAAACTCTGAAGACGTGTAGCTTTCAAATTTTTTAGTTTAGATTAATTTTGGCTCATTTTATCTTCCTAGAATAGATTTAACTGAGATCTCAATGTCTTCATTATCTTGTAATGGTTATAGAAGTCTTTCCGTAGCACATTTGTACAAGTTATAGTCTTTGACACATTTATGAGGGTTGTCAACTAATGAGATGCAGATTTCACATATGTACAACCGGGGCACATTCCTCAACTTTCATTAAAGAAGAAAAACAGGAGGAGCACGATACTATTTGGGCTTTACTGGTGCACAGTCAGAATTTTCGGTCTTTGTATTTTCCCTCTCCACCACTTCAGGAAATTTGATGACACTGTTTGGGAGATAACAATATAAAGTATTTTAAATCATAAAACATTTAAAAATCATGGTGAATGCAGCGTTTATTTAGAAAGAAAATAAAACAGTCTTTTCAAAAATAGTTATTGCACTGCCATAGATCAGCATGAAGCTGTGTGGGATATTACCGGGTAACACTGTATGCTCAGTCAAAAGACCCAGCCTACCCATTTTGGAAATGCTGGGGTGGGATGATGTACAGAATGTATATTTATTGTGTAAAAAGCATTGGTAAGATGTGGTCTTTGCCTCTTCTTTCTTGAATTTTATCTCTTTCAAACGCTGGGGTAACCCCTCTTTGGTAGCCATGTGGAGAGCGTCATCTTTACTTTGAGCTAGCACACTGTGTGGCTTGGGGTGGGAATTTGGGCAGCATCAGGTCTGTGGGGTGAGATGGGGAATGCTCCATGTTGTAGTGAGCCCCTGGCTACCATTTTGGCTTTTGTAGCACAACACAGACATACGTAGACTTATATATACGTATATAGTACTTTCATCGCTGGGCACTAACCACAAAAGTAACTCTGTGCCCTGATTCCTTACCTCTTCAGCCCAGGCTCTGAAAGGTTCAATGGAGGTGGTAGCAGACACTCCAGCAGCACAAGGGCAAGGCCGGGGCTGGGCCAGGAGGACCAGGGGTGCAGCTGGAGGGTGGCGCTGGCAGCGGTGCCCAGTTCTGCTGGGGGATGTTGGTATGGCTGGGGCACCAGGACTGGTGGGGATGACCCACTCAGCCAGACCTGGGAAGGAGTAGTTTTGCTTATGGCTGGGGTAGATGGGCAGAGAGCTGGCTAACAGGTAGGAAGATGTTGTGGTTTGGTGAGGTGAGGTGCCAGGAAGCCCTGAGAGAGGTCAGGGTTGTTACATTCAGGAGGGCTGGGACAGACCCTGCAATTTGGAGGGGCAGGGGTGCCAGCCTGAGTGAAAGTAATCATGTTTATAAAGGTGGTGGGAACAGGAGGGTAGACAAGCTATTACAAGAATAGACGAATGTGACTCTGATTTAAAACGTTACACAACTTTGAAAGTATAGTTGCCAGCTACTTAATGCCATTGCTATGGTTATGGAAATAATAGCTTTCTAGTTTTCATCAAATATTTTCTTGTTACACATTTTGACAAAATCTGAACTTATGCAGTGGTTTCATCTCTTTAAACTGATTATCTCGCAACTGTACCCTTTGTACTTTTCCAATTGTGACAAAAATGTCCAGTCCTTTTTGCAGCTCCTGCATGCTTTATGTAGGCTATTATAGGCAGAAGCCAAAACATCTGACAACTCATAATGACAAGAGAAGATTTTCAGCTATGACGGTAATTCACACAAATTATTGTATGACCCTGAAGTAGGAATGGTCGTAAAATATGCCGGCTGTTCACAGAGCTTTCACATGAACAACAGTTTCCATTACCATGGTCCACAACACGATAAATGAGCTGAACTGGAACTACAAGGAATCAGAGGACAGCTGGAGAAAATCCTTTCTTTTCCAAAGCCTAATAACATTTAACTTTCTATTCAAGCTCTTGAAAGCCGTGTGATGTATAGGTAACATTCCAGTACCCTTCACCTGAGCCTTTTTTAGGAAGTACACCAGTGTGCCTTCCTATGTCAAATTCAGAAACTCTCACAAACAGACAGACAGAAAGAAATAAACAAAAAACCACCACCAACAAAAACAAGGTGATTCTGCACCTAACTGGTTGGTGGGAAAGTTTCATAAAATGTCTGTGGGAGCAGCTTTCAGTCTGGGTAATGGGAAAAAGACGTTTATGCAATCATCCTTTGATTCCCTCTGTATTATGCCTTCCGGTTTCTAAAGAGTTTGTCTGCAGCAGGGATATTACTGAGGCAGGATCGATAAAGTCTGTCTGTTTCAAAACAAACACTGGGAATTTCTCCCATAGAACTATTTTTTCAGTAATGACATTCAGACTAAAATGGTGTGATTCCTTTTTGTGGATAAAAAACCATAGCAATTGGAATTTTTTAGATGATTATGGTTGCTAGCAAGGAAATACTTTTTTTTTTTTTTTCAGTCTTTCAGTCAGGTATAATTAGGCATTGCAGCAAACACTTGCAAGATAATTTGCTCTAGAGCAGTAAGATGAAGCAGAAATCCCCCTATTGGAATATTGTGTAACACAACCTGTTTTACTGGTGTTACCCATCATTTTGGCAACAGATCATTTAAAAGTGTACGCTGGAAGCTGAGCGACTTTACGTATCAACTCCTGGAAAACACAGGTTATTTCCAAATGTTCCAGTGCACACTGCTGGCTCATGTTCAGGTGAGCATCGACCAACACCCCCAGAGCCTTTTCCTCTGCACAGCTTTAGAGCCACTCTGCCCCAAGCCTGTAGCACTGCATGGGGTTGTTGTGGCCAAAGTGCAGGACCCAGCACTTGGCCATGTTAAATCTCATCCTGTTGGCCTCTGCTCATCGACCATATCCTGTCCAGGTCCCTCTGCAGGGCCTTCCTACCCTTCCAGATCCACACTTCCCCCCAACTTGTTGTCATCTACAAACATACTGATGGTGCACTCAATTCCCTTGTCCAAGTCATCAGTAAAGATATTAAAGAGGATGGGCCCCAACACCGACCCCTGGTGAACACCACTGGAGACTGATCTCCAGATGGATTTAACTCCAAATAATGTGTGATTATGTAAAGAAAATTCTCCATTTTCTCCAGGTAAGCGCATCACAGCTTCTGAAAAGCTACAGTTTTCCACCCAAGGAAGCAATTTCCTTTGTAAATATTTGATTTACTTTGGCAAACATTTAAATGGCAATCCCTCTACATCTACAGCATCTATAAAAAGCGCAGCAACTCAGGGCTTGTTTTTCTCCAATGTCCCCTCCTGGACCTATCCCACTTTTTTTCTCTGTTCTTGCCTTGCTTCTTAGTAATTACTTCTGGCTCCTCAGAAAATCAGGCTTATTCCACAGATGTTTCTCTCTGCTCATTAAAGAGGGAGGAGACGACGTGGTCCAGCACAATATACTGCATCGTACTGAGCAAGCTGTCTTGAGCACAAACTGTCCTCTGCATGGGTACACTTGAGAACAGAGATGCTGATGCAAAGAACATGACTGAGTGCTGACATGGAAGTGGGAACATTGGAAAGAGGCAAGATCAGGCTCTGGGAGGGAATAAAGCTAATGTCCACAAGTCATTAAGTCCCAACTCTTTTGAATTATGCATTGCCATGAGAAGGGTGTGGAATACTGAGGAACTGACTTTCCTCTTACCAATACCCATGAATATGTGAATATCAGAGTCAGGCCTTTATTATTTCAACATGTTAGATAAAGTGTTTTGCTCTGGACATTTTTTTTATTATTATATTTATTTATTTATTTATTTATTTATTTATTTATTGCTATGTTTTTGGTTGATAATTACAGGAATATGAAGATGATGAGAAAATTTGCCAGAAGCATTTTTCTCCCTCTCTTTTTTCTTTCTCTCCTTCTCTTTAGTTAACACCTTTCTGCAAGCACAGACTATTATATTACATGGTGAATTTTAAAGAGCCAAGGAAAGGCTTATTTAGCATTGGCAATATCAATATAACAGTATTTATGTGGCAGGGTAACATATACCTGTTCAATAAACACTCAGCTAAAGGTCCTGGCTGCATGTGCCAGAGGGATGTAGGTGGAGACACTAAAAATTCAAAAATCAAAAAAGATCCTCTGAAGGCCATAAAGCCTATTTTTGAAAGCTGAGGATAATTTTCTCCCCAGCTCCCCACAACAGCTTTGAGAACGGCATTAACCTTAATAAAGTATTTCTCTAAAAATGCAATTTGAGAGAGAATGTGAGGAGTTGTGTTTACCCACTGTGCATTTATTTTAATAGTGTTTCACTTCTCCCATGAGTACTGAAGTAAGTGATTCTTCCTGGTGTTGGATTTGATTTTGTCTACAAGGGGGAGTTTAAATTGGTCTTAATCATATTCTGACTGGAGGACTTCATATGGAGTCCAAAGCACTTTGTGTTCTCAAGAGCTGATCTGAAATCCAAGTCAGCCAAATGAAATAAAAAATGACTGTACAAATAATCTCTCTCAGATTTTTCTTTTTAAAAGAAAAAAAATATATATTTTGTTTATATTTTTATTTTATTTTGTTTCTTGTAGTAGCTCTGACCACACTCCCAGAACTCCACGATTTGGGCACAGAAGAAATGAGACCAGTATCTTGACTGCTGGCGTGGGACACAGCTTCATCCCCTCCTGCCCTCTCCCTTCAGCAGCAGAAATGGGGCCAGGTACAGCAGCTGTGACTTGACCACCAGAGGTGGGACTTTCTGGCTGTATCTGTATCAGGGAACTGGACATGCCTGGGAGGGCTGCTTGCTGCTGTTACTGAGCAGCATGGGGCACCCTGCATCCACACTGCTAAGCAGTCCTCTCTAATAACTTGATGCTTGAGACCCAGACTCATTTTTAAACCACAACCAGAAATTTTGGGGAGTCTTAGCTGTAGTGGTCCAGAACTATAACAGGTATCACTGCAACAATTGCACAATGTGAAGAACAGAGCCTGGCAGTGTTGAGTCTAAGTCTGAGTCTCTGGGTTTCAGCCCATTAAATGCACCATCAATTATATACTGGATTTATTTGGTCATGCATTTCTGCTAAACTCTGGAGTTTCCTGCCCCATTTCTTTTCTCATGTGCATGGCTCTTTCTCTTGTACACCCTAATCCCAGTTCACCAATTCTCTTCTATTTTGACAACTTTCTTAAAGATTGTCATCAGAAAATAATCATTCTTCTACATCCCTTAAAGCCTCGTCATGACCTGCTGATGGAGCTGAGCCTTGATTCACCAACAGTGTCTTAGTTCCCATTTTATGAGAATGCTGCAAAACTCATTTTATCATTTTTCTCCTCTGGTAAAGGGGAGGCTGAAAGAGGTAGAAATGTCTTTTGTTTAGGTTATCATTTGTTAGTGCTGATTAGACCCATCCAGAATGCAGGACGGGTTCCCTCTTAGAACTTCAAATAAATAATGGCACTCAGTGGCCCATCATTGTTAAACACTCTTCATCGTGGGTCATGAACTCCATACCAGCCTCATTAGAGCTGTGAAAATTCCATCAGTGCTTATGTTTCTGTGTAATGATTTAATTGAATTTTCTTATTGCTGGATCTTGTCATTATGCCAGTGATTTTCATGCTGGCTCCCTAAACTCACAGAGTTTTTTTCTCAAGTCTAAATAATCTAAAATTGGTTTTATCAGTGTGTAGTCTGCTGGCAATGCATAAGGCCTGAATGAGCAAGCTCTTAATTGGAGGACCGAGGAATTTTCTTAGTTTTGTCTTTTTTACTTAAGGACTTAATTTTTCAGCTCTGCTTTTTTTTTTTCATTGTTTCATTTAAACAGAACACACAATAGGCTTTCCAACCTGTAACATAAGCCTTAGCAAACTCCCCACGTGTAAATGGAAGGAGCTTAGTCTCATTAGTATGTACCAGGTAAAGCTGGATTTAATTTTGCTAAAAAAAAAAAAAAAAAAAAAAAAGCATGTGACAAGAAGGTGGGCGATACAGAATTGTTACGCTCTAATCTAACATTGTTCTGGGTAGGCACAAACCTATTCAAGACACAATAACTATTCTACATTAACACGGGATTGTGGCTGAGAATTTAAATGCTGCAAAGCTGGAGGAATTCCCACAACAATCACATTTCAGGCTTCTGTGGTACTGAAGATTAATTTTAGACCGAGCAATGTTTTTGCATGATAAACCCATTAAAAAATTTGATGAGGAAAGGAAGCCATAAGGTGGATGAATTGCACGCCTTGGTGGTAACTTCTGAACAAGCAGAGATCATAGGCACAGGATACTGACACTGAGTTATGTATGTCTCGGCACAAAATATGCATCGAGTGCCTATGAAAGGCTGACGTATGCCTACACTGGGCATGGCTGAGGATGCAAATAAATGAGGCTAAAAACTATATCCAGAATATATCCCACGTTATTTTATAGCTTGGAGTATCAGCCCATGCATTTCAACTGACTCTGCATAATGACCAGTTTTTCATAGCTCTGCTGTTGTATACTGCTTCGCACACCAGTGGTGCCATATAAATGGTGCAGGAATAAATGTGAAATGCTAATCATCTTACAGTTGTGACTTAATGTTCAAAGGTAATTTCCTCTTTTTACAAGCTCCATAATTTGAATTTTGTGACTTTATTACTGTAAGTCGTAGCCTTCTCCCTACAGTAAACTTGCTAGTTTTTTTTTTAGGGTACAAAAATCATCACTTGCCTTAAAAAAATATATTAAATGCTAGAAGATTTCACACAATTCTGCCTGTCCTTTTACCATTTTAGCTTTTATTGACTTCAAGAACTGGTAGAAACCTTTCTTCCTTCCTTCCTTATTTATTTAATATTATTAGAATACCCAAAATAACTCCCACACATCCCAGTTTGAATGCGAATAAGAATAGCTTAAATTTCATGAGAACAGCATGTATATTAATGTCAGTTCATCCAAGACAAATTAAAAAAATGTTGTAAATTTTTATTTTTGAAATACTTTAGTGAGTAACAATTAACTGCAAAGTAGTGGAAAATTCAGAAGACGTTTTTGTGATAGATCATATAATGTCATAAGATTGTTCAGTTAAGTCATTTATGTTAAAATTCCTTTCCATCTATCTGCCAATGTTTTCTCCATAGCAAGATGGTGAGTGAATGCTTGTAAAGTGCCTTCAGCATAGGGATAATAACAGTATCTCTTGCCTGTCTCTCTTTCTATTTTGTCCTGTCTGACTACAGGGCTGGATGGAGCTGGATGTGTATCAGGGTGCAAGTGAGGAACATTCACAACAGGTGGGAATCTCCCTGTTGCATGAGCAAGCACTCTCTGCACAGCTTCACTTTCTGCCCTGATAAATTATCTCTGCAGTGTCTAAGTATTTTGAAACACTTTTTTACGGGATTCTGTGTGGAAGAGCTGGAGAGCTGAGGCTCATTCCTGGCTCCCCCACCATCTGGACAGATTTCTTCTGAAAATCCTGCTCTGGCTTTCCCACACTCAGTTTGTGGCTTTCCTGGTGTGGAAGTCTTGGGGCCACCAGGAGGAGACATGGTCTGAGGTAGCGAGGCAAATCCTCTGCATGCTCAAATCAGCAGGACGGTGCTTGGTAGGATATATATACATATATATATAATTTAAATTTGCATTTATTTATTTATTTATTTATGTATTTTCAGCAGGCACCAGAACAGGGAATTATAGCCTGATGTGTTCAGGGCAACTTGTTCTTCTAAACAGATGAGATGTGGTGCCATATTGTGGGCCAACAAAAGTTTTCTTCATGACATCTATTTATTGTTCTTGATAAAGTGGGGTTTATTTATGTTGCCTATGAGATACAAGTCCATAAATGATTTTGGCCAGATCTGTAGGATATCTGTACTAAACAACCAGGAATTCATGACATTTGGTTATTTGGATTTAACTTCCTTGTTGATAATGTTGGCACCAAGCACGTAGCATCCTGGGAACAAGGTAAGAATAAAATAAAATACCCCACCAACCACATTTTTTATACTGCCTCGGATGTTCTGATGTTTGTGCTAATATTGAAAAACAAAACAAAACAAAACAAAAAAACAACTTCACAAGGGAAGAAAGTGCTATTTCACTGGAAATAAGAAACATGAAGGCAAGTTCTAGAAATGATGCAATGGAAAGACGCTTGGGGTGAATGTAAGAGAACTGACATTGCTCAGAGGATGTAAAGTCACATCTTGCATGCTGTTAACCTTGAAGAAAAGGGCTGTGGGTCTCATAGTCTTCTCTTTCTGTCACACTGATGACAACCTGAAAAATATTTGTGACTTCATCAGATGGGAAAAATACTGCTAAATCTTTCTGAATAGTGTCAGGTGGCAAGTACAAGCTCAGAGTATCCAATGATTCTAGTTGAATTGCTCTAAATCTGTATTTGTCTATCCTAACAGAGTAAAATTCACACTGATAGTTTTATAGGCTATTATCCAGCAGACCAGCTTAGCTTTATGTGACTTACTGTAAGTATGCATAGACTTTATGTGTACATTTTATAGTTCTTTAATGTACAATGCCTGCATGTTGTACTGATTTGGAATAGCAGCACTGGGAATACAAGTCACGAATTGAAACAATTCGGAGACCAAGGAGACAGGATTGGAGATGCTGCAGGAGTTATGTTTATTCTACATTTGTGCTACATATATTCACACTTGAAAATGGAAGCAGAGGAAGTAGAGGTTCAGTTTAGCTGATTGCCTTAAATCGTTCCACCTTTTGATGAAATTTTCCCTGAAACACTATCTTTTATTGAACACGATTATTGAATTTGTTCATCCCATTCTGGGGATAGAGGGATTCTTGCAAAGAGTAAAGCCGAGAAGCCTGAAAAAATATTGAATTATATTTTTTTTCTGAATGAACAAGATCTCAGTTTATATATACTGATGCTATATAATACATAACATTATTTATAATATAATATAATACTATTTATGATCCTATTAATATAACACTAACAATAATATAATACTATTTATAATAAATGAAGTAATTTATAATACAAAAAGTTATTCACATATTTATATATATACATATAAAAGACTATATAAAGTGGATTAATATTTATATTTTATGTTGTGTATATATATTCTTCATTATGTTATATATAAATTATATATAATGAATATATAAAAATATACCAATTATATGTATATAATACATATGCAACAGACATATATATACCATATTTTTTTTATATATATATATGGAAAACAACTTTTTACATGAGCGGATAGTGATAGGACAAGAGGGAATGATTTTAGATTAAAAAAGGGTATATTTAGATTTGATATTATGAAGAAACTCTTCACTCAGAGGGTGGTGAGGCACTGGAACAGTTTGTCCAGAGAAGCTGTGGATGCCCCATCCCTGGAGGCGTTCATGTTGGATGGAGCTTTGAGTAACCTGGTCTAGTGGGAAGTGTCCCTGCCCATGGCAATGGGTTGGAACCAGGTGGTCTTTAAGGTCCCTTCCAGCCCAAGCCATATGAATCTGTGATTCTGTGGCACTAAAGGACAAGGTTTAGTGTTGGGACTTGGTAGATCAGTCTGGTGATTGGCTTTGGTGATCCTGAAGGTCTATTCCGACCTGGAAGATTCTATGATTCTTCATAAAACCAAGTTTCATTATGTTGCTAGAATTGCATCAGCTTCTAGTTTGCAACTGAAGCCTGGAATATAGGCTACTTTACTGAACGCTACTTGATGACCTCCAAGAAGGCAGCAAATAGCATGTCTCTGGGAAAAGAGGATGATGGACTTAGCTCCCTGTTGACCCTGGGTGACGGCTTCTATACTGGATTTCCATGGCAAGATTTCAGTAGTGTGGGGGGTGCTGCAGGGGTGGCCTCTGTGAGCAGCGCCCAGCAGCTGCCCCATGTCAGACCAGAGCCAGCTCCAGAAGGCTCCAAAAGGAACCTGCTGCTGGCCAGAGCTGAGCCAGGGAGTGACACTGGGTGGGCCTCTGGGAGAGCAGAGTTAAGGAAGGGGAAAAAAAAAAAAAGACTACCATGTGACAGTAGCTGGGAAAGAGGGGTGAGAACATGTGAGAGAAGCAGCCCTGCAGCCCCCAGGTGAGTGCAGCAGGAGGGCAGGAGGTGCTCCAGGCAGGCAGCAGCAGTTCCCCTGCAGCCTGTGGAGAGGCCCCTGGTGGAGCAGGCTGTCCCCCTGCAGCCCATGGGTCCCACATGGCGCAGATCTCCATGCTGCAGCCCATAGAGAGGAGCCCATACAGGAGCAGGGGGTCTGGGGGGAGCTGCCGCCCACCAGTGGGGGACCTGTGCTGGAGCAGTTTGCTCCTGGGGGATGGACCCCGTGGGACGGAGCCGTGTGGGAGCAGTGCTTGGAGAGCTGCTGCCTGTGGGCAGCCCCTGCAGGCTCAGTTCAGGAGGGAGCTCGGGTAGAGCAGGGGGCAGAGAATGACCATGAAGGAGTGGAGGAGACGAAGTGCCAGGGACTGACCACAACCCCCATTCCCCATTCCCCTGAGCCACTTGAGGGGGAGAAATTGGTAGAAGGTGGATGGGGGAAAGGTGTTTGAAGTTTGCTTTCAGTTCTCACTGCTCTAGTCTGTTATCAATAGACAATTATGTTCATATCCCTATGCTGAGTCTGTTTTGCCCATTATGATACCTGCTGAGTGCTCTCCCTGTCTTTATCTCAGCCCATGAGCTTTTTTGATCTTACTTTCTCCCCCTTTTCTTTTGAGGAGGGCCAGTGATGGAGTGGCATAATGGTGCTAAGCTACCTACCTACGGCCCACAGGTGATGGCTTGCCATTCCAAAATCACATAGATACAAACATTGAACAGAAAACTTTCAGAGAAGCACTTGCTGGGAGCCCATCTTCTCTCCCATGAGTTGTTGTCAATTTGTGATGCTCCAGCACTCCCAAGGAAACCTTCAGGATTATTTCTTCATCTTTCAGGGTCTTCCAGGCAGCAGGAGGAAGCTAGCATCTTGCTTAGTGGTTTGAATCATTCCTCAGGGGCTTTCATGCAGTTCTGGCTCTTTCCAGAGGCTAAGTAGCCCTAAGCTGAGTACTCTGAATTATTTTATTATTGATGCCTGCTGTGGTCAGGCATCTAGTTTTGAGATGTTCAGCACTTGTGTTAGGCAACTAAACTAGGTGGTCTGAGTAGATGCCATTGTGCAAGGGGACTGCAGGGAGAACAAGTGCCAAATTTAAGACTGTATTCTACACACAGAAAACTTACTGCTGCTGTCTAGCTCAGCCAGCCAATTCAAAGCCAATCCCTTGAGCCAGAAGTGAACCCGCTCTACTTATTTCTAATTCTGCGTCCAAGCACAGAAGGCAAGTAATTTGTTTTGGACTTGGACTTGCAGACAGGAAAACCAATGTACTTCATCTGGATGTTTATCTTGTATATTTGTCATTTTATTTATGGAAAGTTGTGGAGTCTGAACAACCAGTTAGTGTACTGCTTGCAAAGCTTGCTTTAAATTTTGTATGAATTCTGAGTACCAAAGTATGGATTTCAGCATATTCCTTTTTCTGTTTGCATTGCTTTGATTTATTCTGTCAGAAGTTTGCCTCTCCTGTAGATTTGTACATTTGGAAGTGGTTTTGGTTGCTTTTGGTGTTAACCTTTTGTTTTCTTTTTAGTGTACATATGATCGTCAATGCATGTTATAAACTGGCTCCTTCAAAAATAAACAGCTCTTTTTTTTTTTTTTTTTTTTTTTTTTTTTTTTTTTTTTTTTTTGGAAAGAGGGCATGGGCAAGGAGGGAAAGTAAAGTGGAGCATATGAAGATATCATAGAATCCTTAGGAAAGGCCACATACTTCATAATAAACATGGTGTTAGTTGGCTTTCCTCTACTTTCTTTATCTCACTGTTGTAAAGCATCTTTTATGAAATGTGGGGAGTGATGTAATCCGAGCTCCAGATTGAATCCAGTTCTATGCATTAGCAAGCAGTATGGAGGTGACAGCTCCAAGCTTTGTTATGTTTATTCGCCCCCCTGCCTTTCAGTAGGAGCACTGTAGTCCTCTCTCTCTTATTCAGAACCCTTTCAGTAGGAGCACTGTAGTCCTCTCTCTCTTATTCAGAACTGTTCAAGCTTTCCAGGACCAGAGACTTTGTTTTGCTTCCTAAAACAACAGCACTTTATTCTTGTGCAAATGGTGTAGCCGGGATTATCTGCCCTTTCTTTTCACAGGTCAGATGAGTCAATGTATTTTTTTTTTGTTGTTCTTGGAGAGAGCACCAGTGCCTTGAGGGTGAGTTAGAGCATGAACTCCAGATGGAAACATACCCATGTGTTTACAAAGGTGAGCCAGCTGGAGAACTCTCCAAAAACCACAGGTGAAGATACAGTCCCAGTGGTTTCTAGACATGTTAGTTTTTATTTAAATACAAAACAACAAAAATTGCAAGAATCATACTGGTGGAAGCTTTTTTTTTTTTTCTTTTTTTTTTTTTTCTTCCTGCTGGTGCAGATGATTCTCCATTTACACTGTCACAGTATCACTGGAATGTGCTGTTAGAAGGCATATGCTATCCAGGAGTCAGTTCTCCAGCTTGGTGTGAGTGTTTGGTGAATGGGATGGATATCTGAATTCAGAAGCCTAAATGGAGAATTCAGAAGCCTAAATTGCTGTTGTGGGAACACAAAATTCCTCGTCCAGTGTGTCACTCAATGTATAGCAAGTAACTTGAAATGTATTGAAAAAGCAATTACCTCTCCAGCACAAAAAAAAAAAAAGGTGTGTAGATGCCATGGCCTTTTTTTCTGGGAAGGCTGCTTAATGACAAAGGGCATGTACATAAAAAAAAAAAAAGTAATAAATCTGCTTTACAGCCTTCTTGCATACTGGACTTTTCACGTTTCAGGATTCCTACTCCTGAGGAGCTTTTGCATGCGTGGGTGTTTGTGTGTGGGTGTTCGTGAGAATAGAAGGAACACGGTGTCCTTTGCTTTAATAGTTTATTTTATGTTATTGCTTTGTGTTTTGCAGTCCCTCCAGCCAATCTGCATTTATGAACTGAAGACAATAGGAGCCAAGGGCCTAATATTAGAGTAAATTAGGTACTGAATTTCTGCTCGAGTGATTTAGTTTCAAATTTAGCCTTTATTCTAACTAGTTAATATACAGAGATATCATATTGGGAGTTAGGAGTCTTGCCTCTTTCCTCAGCAACAAGAAGATGGTAGTCAAGGAGTGAGGAAGAACGCTTCCTTTTTAAATCATATATGCTCCAGGCTTGGAAGTGTTTCCCAGACCTTTATATGGCCTGCCTCGGACATTCAGTGGTCTGGTTGCTATGGCTACTGGGATTTTTAATTGTGACTGGAGCAGGAACAGAATGATTTCAGTCCATAGAGAGGAAAAGTGAGTTGCTGCACTATTTGGATTCACATGGAGTAAGAAACTGTATATATTAAGTCTCCAAAAAATGCTCTTCTTTGATATTTTTATTTTTTACCATTGCTATAAGCAGACTGGGCTAGTAAAGGGAAGTTTGCCTTTTCCTGTTTCACAGCTTATGAGGCACTTTGTGTTGGAAATATGATTGGATTCGGCTGCTGTTCCTTTTTCAGCAAATGCAGTAACATGTTTATGGTCCTGAATTTATTCAGATTCCTATGAATATAGCCTTTTTTAAAGGAGAATTGTGCTCTGGTGCCACGGAGAGAGATCAGACTAACCCTCTGAATTACTTTATATACAGTAAATATCATAAAATTAATTGTTCCAAAATTCACTACTCTTGATTTTTTAGTGACATTATTGGATTTCAAATACTCACAATAAATTTTCATGGATATTTAACAAAAATTCTTGCAGCTTTTTGCCTTCTCACCCTCACTCATTCTTACTGCTGAGGTCATGTTGACAACGTTGACAGGAGGTTTGTAGGCGATGAGCAAGAACTTCAGGAACTTGTTGCTCCTGGCATGATCAGTGAGCTTGGTTAAAAAGAAAATGCAGTCCCATGTACCTGCAGAGGCTGCCAGGCAGAGCACTCTGAAGAACACAGCCCCAGGCTGAAAGCTAGCAGCCTTCTTGCCTCACTTGAGCACAGGTTGCCTGCCTAGGAGATTTCTGGGAGCTGTTGCAGAAATTGTTCTGGAATTCCAGAGAACATGTTGAGCACCACAGGTATTTGGGGATTTCCTTCCTTCCAGTTGACTTACTGTGGCAAAACTTTCTGTTGTGTTTATCTTCCTGTTCTTAAGCCATGCTGTTTTCTGTTAGCCTCTGTGAAAAACAAAAACAAAACAAACCAAACAAAAACAAACCCAAACCCAAAAACAAACACAAACAAACAAACAAAAAACATTGTATGTGAGACTGGCAACCCGATGGAGCTTTGTCATGGCACCATTAATCACCATCCCTGGAGGTCTTTAAGGAATGTGTTGATGTAGAAATTGGTAGCATGGTTTGGTGGTGGACTTGTCAGTAGTAGGTTAAAGGCTGGACTAGATGCTATTAGAGATCTTTTCCAACCTGAATGATTCTATGATTCTGTGATTATAACCCCGGTTACTTTGATCAGACATGGAAGGCTTCAATAAAATATAATGGCATGGGCAGCTGATGCTGAAACTGCTGCGTTTTGTACTAAACGTCAGTATCTCACTGTCAGCTCATGTCCGACTATTTACTTTCATTTTCCATGCTATACGTCCTGTCATTTAAGTTTCTTCTGAAGTAAGGACTACCTTCTTTCATTAGTATGTGTGAAGGTTTCTCTGTTCCTGTGCCACAGGCTGTTTAAATTGTCATGAGATTACAAATCTATTGTCACACCTGAAAATGAATGCCCTATATTTTACTAAAACTGGGGTAATGAATTACCTGACCAGAATTAAGTTGACTGTAGCTGAGAAAGTCTGAGGCTTTGTGGTGGATTATTTACTCTTGGGTGAATATGAACCAAAAATGCTATCTCAGCTGCAAAGAAGGTGAACTACACGCTGAGCCCCTTCAAGAGGAGTGTGGCCGACAGATCAAGGGAAGCAATATCCCCCTCCACTTGGCATTGGTAAGGCTGCCACTAGGCCTGTTTCAGACCTCTCTAGTTCAAGATGAATATAGCCAAATTGAAGAAAGTCCAGTGAAGAGCCACCAAGACAGTAGTGAGCTGGACCACATACTCCATGAAGTAAGGTGGAAGGGGTACCTAATAGGGGCCTGCACCTGCTTGAAGGGAAGTTATAAGGGTGGTGGAGCCAAATTATTTTTGGTGGTATACAGTGCTATAAGAAGAGGCAAGAGTCACAAAGTGTGGCTGGGATATTGAAACTGGACATCAGAAAAAGTGGTTTCACCAGTAGGGCAGTGAACAGGGTGCTGAACAGGTGCCTAGGAAGGTTTTGCAATATCAGTCCTGGGATGCTTTCAAGAAAAGGCTGAACTAAGGTGTGGATGACCTGAAAGAGTGTTGATGAAAAGTCCTGCTTTAAGAGGGAGGTGTGTGGGATGACGTCCAGGTCCCTTTGACTTAGCACTTTTGCAATTATCTGACTTTGTGTCTATATTTACATCATACTTCTGCCAAGGTGTCTAATCCTGAAAACTCAGCATACTGTTAAGACCTGGCACCTGGCATCCACAGTGTACGATAAGGTCAGACTGTCTGCAAGTTTAATCTGTTCTCAGGCAGGTGACTTTTGGGCCTTTGTAGGGAGGACTCCAGGCTTTCTCTTTTGCCTGACATTGGCCTCTGAAAAAGTAGAAGGAGGCTGTATGGTCTGCTCAGGTAGCAGAGAAGTCCAGTGCCATCTGAAAGCACAGGGCATATCCAGGAATCCTTTTCAAGGGAATGGATGGCCCACTTGCAAGGTTATGGAGAATATTAACTAGAATTACCAGATACACAAAACCTTTTCATTATGAGAGGTTTACATAGAGGAGGATATGCAGCCTGGAAAAGAAATGACTAAAGTGGGGACAGAGAACAGACGTGTATGAAATCTGAGTGTCATGGACAAGTTGAACAAGGATTAATTGACTGTTTGCTATCTTACAACACGAGGATGGAGAACATGAAAGAACACTAATGAAAAACAGTCTTAAAATGAACAAACTCTGATCGTTTTTCACAGCGCATGTTTATCAGGTGTTGAGATTTAACCCAGCAGGGAGCTAAACACCACACAGCTGTTCACTCACTCCCTTCACCTCTGGGATAGATGTTGGAAAGAATCAGAAAAAAGGTAAAAGTCATGGGCTGAGATAAAGACAGTTTAATAGGCCAGCAAGCGAAAGGATAACGACAACAACAACAATAATAATGATACAAAAAGCAAGTGCTGCACAATGCAATTGCTCAACACCTGCTGACTGATGCCCAGCTACTCCCCAAGCAGTGGCCCCTCACTGGCCAGCTCCCCCCAGTTTTATTCTTCCACTTGACACCACACGGAATGGGAAATCCCTCTGGCCAGCCTGGGCCAGCTGTCCTGGCTGTTTCTCCCCCAGCTTGTGGTGCACCCCCAACCTCCTTGCTGGCAGGGCAGCACAAGAAGCTGAAAAGACCTTGGCTCTGTGTAAGTGCTACTCAGCAAGAACTAAAATATTTGGTGTTATTAACACCATTTTAACGACGAAACCATAGCAGCATACCAGCTACGTGGAGGAAAATTTAAGTCTATCTGAATCAAAGCAGGACATGAAGACATCCATGCACCTGTAACTGTGGTACTTTAACACCAGTAGCACCACCGCACCACTCTCTCACTGGCCTTCCTCAAAAGCACAGGGGGTGAAAATATGATGAAAAAGGTCATGGGCTGAGATAAGGACAGGGAGAGCACTCATCAGTTACCTCACAGGCAAAACAGACTCAGCATAGGGAGATTAAAGTAATTTATTGCCTGTTGATAACAAGCTAGAGCAGTGAGAAACTAAAAACAAACAAAAAACAGCTCCATGGGCTGCAGCGTGGAGATCTGCTCCCTGTGGGACCCATGGGCTGCAGGGGGACAGCCTGCTCCACCAGGGGCCTCTCTCTGCACAGGCCGCAGGGGAACTGCTGCTGCCTGCCTGGAGCACCTCCTGCCCTCCTGCTGCACTCACCTGGGGGCTGCAGGGCTGCTTCTCTCATATGTTCTCACTCTACTCTCCCAGCTGCTGTTACACAGCAACTTTTTTCACCCTTCCTTAAATCTGCTGTCCCAGAGGCCCACACAGCATCGCTCCCTTGCTCAACTCTGGCCAGCAGCAGGTTCCTTTTGGAGCCTTCTGGAGCTGGCTCTGCTCTGACCTGGGGCAGCTGCTGGGCTCTGCTCAGAGAGTCCACCCCTGCAGCCCTCCTGCTACCAAACCCTTGCCACTTAAACCCAGTACAGTAACCAAAGCTGCCTCCATGCTGCCTCTCAGCCAGTGTGATGCACTCATCCAGGGGACACAGCTGAAGGACAGAGGTCTGTAATGGTAAGATTGGGTCAAACTTTCCAAATATCACCAGTGGTGACCAGGAGCTTGGAAAGCCAATCTTAAGTGGAGAGCTGAGAAACTGTTGAAGCCCATGGCATGTGTCTCATCCATGGAGGCTTCACAGCAGAGTGATTTGAGGCAAATGAGGAATGACTGTTGAATTCCTCAGAACTGCCTGCTTTCCTTCCAGATATAAACGCAGGGACAGACCAAAACTACTTAGTTCTTGATTCTAACACTGGAAGCTAGTCTATGCATGGCTGACTTGCATGGCTTTCTTTGAATTTTTTATGTGATTTAAATGTTTGTGTTTTAGTTCATTACAAATCTTAAGACATGACTCTTAAAGAAAAAGTATTTTCCCCCTTGTTTCTTTGCTTTTCCAGTGACCTACAAAAAGTATTTGCTGCTTTTCAAGACATTTTGTTTAAAAATTAATGATTGGAATAATCCAGTAGTGAAAATATTCTATAAAATAGAAGATATTTTATATACCCCCCCCCAATGTAAGCCTACTCATTGTTTCTGCTCCTGTACACATAGGTCCCAGCAGCTCCCCACACTGCAAGCTTTGCCTCTGACTCCTGAGTATGGCCCCTCCTGGTTGCTGTGGAAAAGGACCACCACCAACTCCAGTCCCTCCTCCTGCATCCCAGCTGGTTACAAAAGCATCTTCCATCCTTCCCTGGACCTGGGAGCAAGCAAAAGGGGGCTTGTTTTCTTGCACAGCCCCACAGGGGAGGGAAGCAGTGATGCTGGAAAGCAGCAGCTTTGCTACCAGCACGAGCCCTGGCTCACTCTGCATCAAACGGGTTTCCTCTGGCCCCTGGTGAAGCACTGCATATGCTTGGGCATGCTCCCGGCACCCCTGCTTGAAGAGGAGAGTGGTCCAAGGCCATCTGTGCTGTCTTGGTGCTGTTAAGGGATCAGCAGCTGGCTGTGTCAGCTGTGTCTGCTCTAATAAATGAAGCAGTGCCAGGGCATCTCACTGGACTTGATTATTTATTTGGTTAAATTTTTGAAATGGCCCCCGGCTTGCTTTTGGCCAAAGAGTGCTCTCCCAAATGATTCCCAGGAACAGCTCAGAAGTTAGCTTAGGCCAGGGACTGCTCCCAAGCGTAGTGTAGCTGCAGCCACCCTATTTTACTGGGTATGAGATTTTAATAGTGTGAATACAAGCTGTTCCATGACACTTGGCCCTAGAGTCATGGAGCAGCCTCAGGCATGCTTCATCCAGCTGTATTGGCATGACTTTTGGGTCCAAACCTCCTTTGTGCCAACAGAGTGGCTTGAGGTTAAAAAATCCAGTCCTGAAAAAGAAATCCATCTCATATAAACAATTGCATTTTTGTCCTCACTTCTGTTTGTTCCTGAAATATGTGGCTTATTCACTTTGTTTGAGCACATTTTTTTTTCTCCAGCTGTTCATGCTATTATGCTTTTTGTAAGAGTCACATAGAAACATTAGGTTTTGCTTTTTTTTTTTTTTTTTTTTGACCCATTTATGTATGGAAAAGAAAGTGTTAAAGCTGTAAAAATTTTTTAAAAATTTTCACCCAGTTTGGTAGAAAATCCATAAAAAAATAGCTCTCTCAAAGCCTGTTCCAAACACATTATTTATCCATACACTTATCTTGCATATATATGCACACCATATAACATTGAAGAATTTATTTTCCTTTAAAGATGAAAAACATCTTATGATCTCAGTACTCCGGAGGGCATCATAACGTTCTTACAAATTGTCCAAATTGTCACAGATCTAAGTTTAATAATTTAAATTTAAAAATTTAAATTTATTTTTCCAATAAAGATTTCTGTGCAATGCAGTTTTTATTTTTTTTCCTTTATTAATATTAAATCTAATTTATTCTCTGTGGAAGCAACCCAAATGTCCAAGCTTTGCTTTTTGGGCTACTGTTTTAAGTGTAACATTAGCTGTGAAAACAAAAGACTTAGCACCTGCTGTTTCTTGGACAAACTTAATATCTTCCTGTATTCTGATCTGTATCAGAGACTACAGAGTAAGAGAAAGCTGCTCTGCTTGTGTGCTTACTCCCAGCTGGAGTCACAAAAGCATGCATTTTAGGGCTGTAAACATTTTGATAAGAATTTCATCCTTTTTTTTAGGCTTACATTTACAAAACATTCAACAGTGGGAGGGAGTGCATCTTCTCAAACCACAGCAGAACATTCAGTAGGTATTCCTATCTAACCTTCTTCTGCCCTGACCCAAGAGAAATGCTTCATATCAAAAACACCAGTGGAACCCTTAAATGACAAACATAAGCTCAGTTCCAGTTTGCTATGTTCCCACAGAAGAAATATAATTGTCCAGATAACAATCATGGATGGAAGAGGTCACTTTGTTATTTCCTTGTATTTTTCCTGCATTCATTTGAGAAGGGAAAGGCTTTTGAACCCATACTCCTTCTCTTTGAGTTCATCAGGAGATAACAGTAAGGGTTTCTGACTTTCTTTGTCAGGAAAAATAATGAAGCCATATACCTTACTTTTGTTGTGACACTGATGTTTGAAACCTTCAGAAACTATTGTGGGATTGGACCTTGTCTTGTAGAGCTCCTGCTCTTGGCAGTGGCAGTGACAGAGGACCACATGAAGGGAAAAATGAAGACTTTTGGAAGCAGTGTTGAGCTTGGGAACCAGATTCAATGCAGCTTACAAGAGAAAAACAAAAACATGATTCTCACTGAAAGTGCTCTGGAGAGGGAAAAATATTTAATGAGATGGGACAGATTTTAGGATATCTTTGAACAAGCAGCAAGCTCTGGAATGGAGATATTGGGAAACAACAGCAAGAGGAGCTTGCCTGCTTCAAATTTTAATTTGTACTGAGGAAAAAAGTTATGCCTCTATTGACAAAAGGGAAGAGAGAGAAATGAAGCAGAGGCAGAAGGCAGAGCAGACCGTTAGGCAAGAGTCATGCTCAACAATGAAATCAAATCACAGCATGAATTCCAAATGTTAACTTAAGACAGTCTGGGAGACTTCACAAATTTAGAGCCATTTGAAAGCTGTCTAATATACTCAGTTATTCCTACAGATGAAAACAGAGTGAAGGGTTTCATAATTTAAGAAAATTTTGATTCCATATTCCCAAGAACCTTCTTAGTTTAGCTACAGCTGATTCACTTCATTTGGGCTCAGTGAAAATTATATTTCACAATAAAAATGTATTTCAATATTTAAGCAATAGAAAAGAGAAACTTTTTTCTACCTATAATGTATGATATTCTAGAATTTTGTCTTCCTTTGTGAACCAGAGCATAGCTTTGTTTACCTTGATAGCAAATATAAATCCATGACACCTGTTTATCATCTAAGAAAAACATAATGAAAAAAATAAGGAAAAGTATCACTGAGGTTTACTGGAAATAATTGAAAGACAGAGAATGAGACTGCCAGATTAAAAGCAGAAAAGCAGATAATTAGATTTTGCCTGTGATGCATAGCAGGGCACTATGTCTGTTGCTCCCTTCCCCATCCAAGCAAATCCACCCAGGTAATCCACCCTAGTGGATATGTTGTGGTCATGGGTAGGCAAATGTGGTGGCCTAGTCTAAAAATTGTATTTTAGCAGTGTTTTAACAGTAAGGTCTCTGACCTGCATTCTCCTGCTGTATACAAGGTCAGGACTGAATTCCCAGTGGCCATGTGGGTCTTGCTCTTGATCTGCTGGGTGTGGGTACCTGCCCCATGTGCCTCCTGATTCCTACCTAGGGTGGTACGTGTGTGGCTCAGACACAGGCAGTGTGAGCAGGGGTATTACAGGGAACATGAGCAATGACAAGCAATGTGTTTTGACCTAGCAGCCTTGGGGCTGCAGAAGAGATTAAACAACTTGTTTTATAGAACTTAGATAATTCTCAGTGCATGAAACAGATATACAGATGACTTCGGCTTGGAGAGCAATAGAGGTGTCGGGACATTTGGAGAAAAGGCTGGACTTTTGGAGAGCAGAGAAGAGGAGAAAAGCCTTTTGTTTCTTTTCCCCTTCTCCTATTTCCCCCTGGGATATGGGACTTCCACCCTCCTGAGTAGTGTCAGGCACCAGCGTCCCTCCTGCTTCTTGGGGGTGACCTGCTCCCCTTCCAGTCCCTTTGGTCTTCTGGGAAGGGAAAGGCTGAGAGCAAGCAGATGTTTTAGAGGAGGCACCACCAGACCAGGGCTTTCTGCATCTCCTGTTGCAGAAGGAAAGGCCACCTTCTCTTGCCCCTAGCTCCTAACCCTTCTCAGAGCATCAGCAGGGGGTGTTTTACCTGCAATAACTGATTTCCACGCCAGGAGCTACTAATTTTCCATTGCCTGAAGCTGAGGGCACCAGGGCAAAGGGAGTCATTGTCTCTGGCAAGATCTGCCAACTCTATAAAGCGTTTTCTTTTTTTGCTATCAGCAAGTGTTTGGCTGTAGTTTAATACTCAGGTGTTAAGCAAATTGTTTTTGTTCTTAGAATAAGTAGTTACAAGATTCAGAAAATGCAGAATATATGCAACAGAAAACTTTGTTATTATTTCTTAAGGATCAACAGAAATGTGCTTTGGAGACTTAAGACTTAGAGTCACTTTATTTTCCAAAGTAAAGTCAAAGGACATGTTGGCATTACCAGAGGACAGAGAATTTACCACTTTTCTTATTGCTTTTCTCTCACTGTAAATTTTTACTGCTTCCCTCTTTTAGATTTGTAAGATAGCAGAAACGATGACTCTTGGAGACAATGACCTAACACAGTTAGCCTTGCATCAAAGCCAAAATAAAGTGTCTGATTATATTTCCACTCCCTGCAACACAAGTTTGGAAATCTTTTGAGTCTGATTTGACAGATGGCTCAAAAATAATATCATCGTTCTGTGTACAAAATCTTCCCACCCTAATGTAGTTTTGACTCTTCTGAAATTCTTTTTTCAGCTTTATTGCTAACGTTAGGTAAAATGCCAGTTTCCAATTGCCTTTAACAGCTTTCAAAACCCCAGCTTCACAAAAGATCAGTTTGGTCATTTCTCCTGGGTCCACTTTGAT